>NW_028147446.1:1803088-1899840 GCF_008360975.1 Lichenostomus cassidix
CTGGTAGCTGTCGGCGTTCACCTGGATGGCCCTGCAGGGGCTCCACCTGTACATCCTGCTGGTCAGAGTGTTCCCTCCGGCCTGGCTGCGGCCAAAGCACCTGCTGGCCATGGGCTACACCCCCCCGGCGCTCATCGTGGCACTGGCCGCGGCTGTGAACCCCCAGGGGTTTGGGACAGACCAATAGTGAGTGATGGGGGGATACTGATAGTGATCAATAACCCATAGTGATCAATAACCATAGTGATCAATAGTGACAGTGATCAATAGTGATCCCCCCTGGTGCTGACAGTGGCACTGGCCGCGGCTGTGAACCCACAGGGGTTTGGGACAGACCAATAGTGAGTGACGGGGGGGTATTGATAGTGATCAATAACCAATAGTGATCAATAGCGATAGCAGCACCTGCTGGCCATGGGCTACACCCCCCCGGTGCTCATCGTGGCACTGGCCGCGGCTGTGAACCCCTGGGGGTTTGGGACAGACCAATAGTGAGTGACAGGGGGATATCAGTACTGATCAATAACCAATAGTGATCAATAACCACAGTGATTGATAGTGATGGATAGTCATCAATAGTGATGGATAATGAATGGGGGGAGACTCCCAGTCCCTCCCAGTGCTCCCAGTTCCTCTGTTTCCCAATCCCAGTCCTTCCCAGTCCCTCCCAGTTCCATTCCCAGTCCATCCCAGTTCCCTTCCCAGTTCACCCAGTTCCTCCCAGTTCCCCAGTTCCCATTCCCAGTCCCTCCCAGTTCCTTCCACTCCCTCCCAGTCCCATTACCAGTTCCTCCCAGTTCCCCATTTCCCATTCCCAGTTCCATACCCAGTCCCTCCCAGTTTGCCCATTTCTCAATCCCAGTCCCTCCCAGTCTATCCCAGTTCCCTCCCAGTTCCCCATTTCCCATTCCCAGTTCCCCATTTCCCATTCCCAGTCCCTCCCAGTCCATCCCAGTTCCCATTCCCAGTCCCTCCCAGTTCTATTCCCAGTCCCTCCCAGTCTATCCCAGTCCCTCCCAGTTCCATTCCCAGTTCCCCAGTTCCATTCCCAGTCCCTCCCAGTGCTCCCAGTTTGCCCATTTCCCGTTCCCAGTCCCTCCCAGTTCCACTCCCAGTTCCACTCCCAGTCCCTCCCAGTTTGCCCATTTCCCATTCCCAGTCCCTCCCAGTCCCTCCCAGTCCCTCCCAGTTCCCATTCCCAGTCCCTCCCAGTCTATCCCAGTCCATCCCAGTTCCATTCCCAGTCCATCCCAGTTCCCAGTTCTCCATTTCCCATTCCCAGTCCCTCCCAGTTTGCCCATTTCCCGTTCCCAGTTGCTGGCTCTCCCTGGCTCGAGGTTTCCGCTGGAGCTTCCAGGGTCCTGTCATTGTCATCAGCGCGGTGAGAGCTCGGTGTCACCTGTGTGTCACCTGTGTCACCTGTGCCACCTGTGTGTCATCTGTGTGTCACCTGTGTCACCTGTGTCACCTCAGTGTCACCTCAGTGTCACCTCCGTGTCACCTCTGTGTCACCAGTGTCACCTGTGTCACCTGTGTCACCTGTGTCACCTCAGTGTCACCTCAGTGCCACCTCTGGGTCACCTGTGTCACCTCAGTGCCACCTCTGTGTCACCTGTGTCACCCCAGTGCCACCTCTGTGTCACCTCCGTGTCACCTCCGTGTCACCTCCCTGTCACCTGTGTCACCCCAGTGTCACCTCAGTGTCACCTGTGTCACCTCAGTGCCACCTCCATGTCACCTGTGTGTCACCTGTGTCACCTTTGTCACCTCCCTGTCACCTTTGTCACCTCCAGTGTCACCTCCCTGTCACTGCTGTCACCCCAGTGCCACCAGTGTCACCGTCCCATCAACCTCCTGTCCCTCCATTGTCACCTGTCAACCCCCTTGTCCCCAATATCCCCAGTGTCCCCAATGTCCTCAGTGTCCCCAGTGTCCCCAATATCCCCAGTGTCACCAATGTCCCCATTGTCCCCAGTGTCCTCAGTGTCCCCAACCCCCCCAACATCCCCACTGTCCCCAGTGTCCCCAATATCCCCAATATCCTCAATGTCCCCAATGTCCCCAGTGTCCCCAATGTCCCCAACCCCCCCAATGTCCCCAATGTCCCCAATGTCCCTGCTGTCCCCAATGTCCCTCTGTCCCCGCTGTCCCCAGGTCAACGCTGTCATCCTGGTTGTCACCCTCTGGAAGTTGGTGCAGAAATTCAACGAGATCAACCCAGACGTGGGACATCTGCGCAAGATCCGGTGGGACATTGGGGGGATTGGGGACATTGGGGACACTGGGGATTTGGGGACATTGGGGACATGGGGGATTTGGGGACATTGGGGACATGGGGGATTTGGGGACATTGGGGACATTGGGGATTGGGGACATTGGGGACATTGGAGGCATTGGGGATTTGGAGACATTGGGGATTTGGGGGGATTGGGGATATTGGGGACATTGGGGACATTGGGGACATTGGGGACATTGGGGACGTTGGGGACACTGGGGACACTGGGGACATTGGGGACATTGGGGACATTGGAGATACTGGGGACATTGGGGATTTGGGGACATTGGGGACCTTGGGGATATTGGGGGATTGGGGAATTGGGGACATCAGGGACATTGGGGACATTGGGGACATTGGGGATATTGGGGACGTTGGGGGATTGGGGACAGTGGAGGGATTTGGGACATCATTAGGGACATTGGGGATGTTGGGGACATTTGGGGACATTGGGGACATCAGGGGATTGGGGACATTGTGGACATCATTGTGGACACTGGGGATGTTGGGGGATTGGGCGACTGGGGACATTGGGGACACTGGGGACATTTGGGATGTTGGGGATTTGGTGACATCATTGGGGACATTGGGGATTTGGGGACATCGGGGGGATTTGGGACATCATGACGGACGTTGGGGACACTGGGGATATTTGGGGCATTGGGGACATTAAGAACATCGGGGACGTTGGGGTCATTGGGGACATTTGGGGACATTGGGGTGATTGGGGACACTGGGGACATTGGGGGATCCCAGGTGACAATGCCGTTGATGTCCCCAATGTCCCCATTGATGTCCCCATTGATGTCCCCACTGTCCCCACTGATGTCCCCAATGTCCCCAATGTCCCCAACGATGTCACTGACGTCCCCACTGATGTCCCCAATGTCCCCAACGCTGTCCCCGTTGATGTCCCCATTGTCCCCAATGTCCCCACTGATGTCCCCAATGTCCCCACTGATGTCCCCAATGTCCCCAACGCTGTCCCCATTGATGTCCCCATTGTCCCCAATGTCCCCAACGATGTCCCCAATGTCCCCATTGTCCCCAATGTCCCCACTGATGTCCCCAATGTCCCCACTGATGTCCCCAATGTCCCCAACGCTGTCCCTGTTGATGTCCCCATTGTCCCCAATGTCCCCACTGATGTCCCCAATGTCCTCAATGTCCCCAATGTCCCCAACGATGTCCCCAATGTCCCCAATGCTGTCCCCATTGATGTCCCCATTGTCCCCAATTTCCCCACTGATGTCCCCAGTGTCCCCAATTTCTCCATTGATGTCCCCACTGATGTCCCCAATTTCCCCACTGATGTCCCCATTGTCCCCAATGTCCCCACTGATGTCCCCAATGTCCCCAACGCTGTCCCCGTTGATGTCCCCATTGTCCCCAATTTCCCCATTGATGTCCCCAATGTCCCCAATATCCCCATTAATGTCCCCAATGTCCCCACTGATGTCCCTGATGTCCCCAATGTCCCCACTGATGTCCCCGCTGTCCCCTGCTGTCCCCAGGGTGCTGCTGGTGACGTCACTGGGGCAGCTGGCCCTGCTGGGCTCCTGTTGGTCGGTGGGCTTGGGGGCGGGGCTGGGCTGGGGGGGGGGGGGGGCTGCCCCTCCCCCCCGGCAGTGCCCCCCCGCCCCTCCCCCTCCTCTTCTGCCTGCTCAACGCCACCCAGGGGACATTCATCTTCCTGTGCCACTGCCTGGGACACCCCAAGGTACACAAAATCCCAAAAATCACCCCAAAAATAACCCTAAAAATGGATTTGGGACACGTGAAAACCTAAAAATCCCAAAATTGTACCCAAAAAACCCAAAAAAACACCCCTGGGAACCCCAAATCATCACCCAGGGGACCTTCATCTTCCTGTGCCACTGCCTGGGACACCCCAAGGTACACAAAATCCCAAAAATCACCCCAAAAATAACCCCAAAAATGGATTTGGGACACCCGAATACCCAAAAATCCCCAAAGATTTACCCCAAAATCCCAAAAAACTGCCCCAAAATCTTCCCAAATCATCTTCATCTTCCTGTGCCACTGCCTGGGACACCCCAAGGTACACAAAAATACCCGAAATCACCCCAAAAATGGAGCCGGGAACCCCAAAAACCCCAAAAATCCCAAAATTGTACCCAAAAAACCCAAAAAAACACCCCTGGGAACCCCAAATCATCACCCAGGGGACCTTCATCTTCCTGTGCCACTGCCTGGGACACCCCAAGGTACACAAAAACCCCAAAATCACCCCAAAAATAACCCCAAAAATGGATTTGGGACACGTGAAAACCTAAAAATCCCAAAATTGTACCCAAAAAACCCCAAAATCTACCCCAAAAACTGCCCTGGGAACCCAAATCATCACCCAGGGGACCTTCATCTTCCTGTGCCACTGCCTGGGACACCCCAAGGTACACAAAATCACCCGAAATCACCCCAAAAATGGAGCCGGGAACCCCAAAAACCCAAAAATCCCAAAATTGTACCCAAAAAAACCAAAAAAACACCCCTGGGAACCCCAAATCATCACCCAGGGGACCTTCATCTTCCTGTGTCACTGCCTGGGACACCCCAAGGTACACTAAATTATCCGAAATCACCCCAAAAATGGATTCAGGAACCCCGAAAACCCAAAAATCCCCAAAGATTTACCCCAAAATCCCCAAAAACTGCCCCAAAACCACCCCTGGGAACCCCAAATCATCACCCAAATCATCTTCATCTTCCTCTGCCACTGCCTGGGACACCCCAAGGTACACAAAATCCCAAAAATTTCACCCAAAAACCCCAAAAATAACCCTAAAAATGGAGCCGGGAACCCCAAAAACCTAAATATCCTGAAATTGTACCCAACAAACCCAAAAAACTGCCCCAAAAACTGCCCCAGGAAACCCAAATCATCACCCAGGGGACCTTCATCTTCCTGTGCCACTGCCTGGGACACCCCAAGGTACCCAAAATCCCAAAAATCACCCCAAAAATGGAGCTGGGAACCCCAAAAACCTAAAAATCCCATAAATCTACCCCAAAACCCAAAAATCTACCCAAAAACCCCAAAAATCTATCCTAAAAATTGCCCTGGGAAACCCAAATCATCTTCATCTTCCTCTGCCACTGCCTGGGACACCCCAAGGTACACAAAAAACCCAAAAATCACCCCAAAAATGGAGCCGGGAACCCCAAAAACCTAAAACCCCCCAAAAATCTACCCCAAAACCCCAAAAACTTCCCCAAAATCCCAAAAATCTACCCCAAAATCACACAGAAAAACATCCCCAGGACCCCCAAATCATCTTCATCTTCCTGTGTCACTGCCTGGGACACCCCAAGGTCCCCCAAAATACCCAAAATCACCCCAAAAATAACCCCAAAAATGGATTCAGGAACCCCGAAAACCCAAAAATCCCAAAATTGTACCCAAAAAACCCAAAAATCTACCCCAAAAACTGCCCTGGGAAACCCAAATCATCTTCATCTTCCTCTGCCACTGCCTGGGACACCCCAAGGTACCCAAAAACCCCAAAATTCACCCCAAAAAAGCCCCAAAACCTCCAAAATTGGGACCCCAAAAGCCTCCCTGGGACCCTAAAACTGCCCCTGGTTCAAGGGGGGATTCCCAGTTCATACTGGGATGTTCCCAGTTCATACTGGGATGTTCCCAGTCCATACTGGGACACTCCCAGTCCAAACTGGGACGTTCCCAGTCCAAACTGGGATGTTCCCAGTCCAAACTGGTAATTCCCAGTCCATACTGGTCAGCTCCCAGTCCAAACTGGGTGTTCCCAGTCTGTACTGGGATGTTCCCAGTTCAAACTGGTGATTCCCAGTCCGTACTGGTCAGCTCCCAGTCCAAACCAGTCATTCCCAGTCCATACTGGTCAGCTCCCAGTCCAAACTGGGGATTCCCAGTCCAAACCAGTCATTCCCAGTCCATACTGGGACGCTCCCAGTTAAAACTGGGATGTTTCCAGTCCATACTGGTCAGCTCCCAGTCCAAACCAGTCATTCCCAGTCCAAACCAGGACGTTCTGAGTCCATACTGGGATGCTCCCAGTCCAAACCAGTAATTCCCAGTCCAAACCAGTCATTCCCAGTCCAAACCAGGATGCTCCCAGTCCATACTGGGACGTTCCCAGTCCAAACCAGTAATTCCCAGTCCATACTGGGATGTTCCCATTCCAAACTGGGAGGGTTCTGTTCCAAACTGGACATTCCCAGTCCAAACTGGGATGCTCCCAGTCCAAACTGGTAATTCCCAGTCCATACTGGTAATTCCCAGTCCAAACTGGGAGGCTCCCAGTGCAAACTGGTTTCCCGCAGGTTCGCTCCTGGTATCGATCTCTGCTCTGCCCGCGAGCCTCAGCTTACTCTGAGTTCACCAGTAACACCAGTAACACCAGTAACACCAGTCGGGGCGGCGGGAGGAGCTCCCAGTCACACCAGTAACAGAGGTGAGTCACACCAGTAACACCAGTAACACACCAGTAACACCAGTAACACCAGTCGGGGCGGCGGGAGGAGCTCCCAGTCACACCAGTGACACACCAGTGACACAGGTGAGTCACACCAGTAACACCAGTAACACACCAGTAACACCAGTAACACCAGTCGGGGCGGCGGGAGGAGCTCCCAGTCACACCAGTAAGAGAGGTGAGTCACACCAGTAACACACCAGTAACACACCAGTCACACCAGTGACACCAGTAACACCAGTAAGGGCGGCGGGAGGAGCTCCCAGTCACACCAGTAACACAGGTGAGTCACACCAGTCACACCAGTAACACCAGTGACACAGGTGAGTCACACCAGTAACACCAGTCGGGGCGGCGGGAGGAGCTCCCAGTCACACCAGTAACACACCAGTGACACAGATGAGTCACACCAGTAAAACCAGTAACACCAGTAAGGGCGGCAGGAGGAGCTCCCAGTCACACCAGTGACACCAGTAAGGGTGGTGGGAGGAGCTCCCAGTAACACCAGTGACAGAGGTGAGTCACACCAGTAACACCAGTAACACCAGTAACACCAGTAACACCAGTAACACCAGTAAGGGCGGGAGGAGCTCCCAGTCACACCAGTAACACAGGTGAGTCACACCAGTAACACCAGTAACACCAGTAACACCAGTAGGGGCGGCGGGAGGAGCTCCCAGTCACACCAGTGACACACCAGTGACACACCAGTAACACAGGTGAGTCACACCAGTAACACCAGTAGGGGCGGCGGGAGGAGCTCCCAGTCACACCAGTAAGAGAGGTGAGTCACACCAGTAACACCAGTAACACACCAGTAACACCAGTAGGGACGGCGGGAGGAGCTCCCAGTCACACCAGTAACACCAGTAAGAGAGGTGAGTCACACCAGTAACACCAGTAACACACCAGTAACACCAGTAGGGGCGGCGGGAGGAGCTCCCAGTCACACCAGTCACACCAGTAAGCGCTCCCAGTAACACCAGTGACACACCAGTAACACACCAGTGACACCAGTAAGGTTGTGCCAGGAGCTCCCAGTCACACCAGTAACACACCAGTAACACCAGTAACACTCCAATAATACCAGTAACTCCAGTAAGAGCTCCCAGTAAAACCAGTCACACCAGTAGGGGCGGCGGGAGGAGCTCCCAGTCACACCAGTGACACCAGTAAGAGCTCCCAGTAAAACCAGTAACACCAGTGACACCAGTAAGGTTGTGCAAGGAGCTCCCAGTCATACCAGTAACACCAGTAAGGGTTGTGCAAGGAGCTCCCAGTCACACCAGTGACACCAGTAAGAGCTCCCAGTAAAACCAGTAACACCAGTGACACCAGTAAGGACAGATGGAGGAGCTCCCAGTCACACCAGTAACACCACTAGGGGTGGCAGGAGAACCTCCCAGTCACACCAGTCACACCAGTAACACCAGTAACACCAGTAACACCAGTAAGGGTGGATGGAGCTCCCAGTCACACCAGTGACACCAGTAAGAGCTCCCAGTAAAACCAGTAACACCAGTAACCTCCCCTCCCCCTCCCCCACAGGTGCCCCTCCCCCCCCCGCAGCCGGAGCCGAAAATTCCCGAAAATCGATGGAAATTTGGGTGAAAATCATGGAAATTTGGGAGAAAATCAATGGAAATTTGGGAGAAAAATCGGAAAAAAATGGATGGAATTTTGGGTGAAATTTATGGAAATTTGGGTGAAAATCAATGGAATTTGGGAGAAAAATCAGAAAAAATCGATGGAAATTTGGGAGAAAATCATGGAATTTCCGGAAAAAAATTGATGGAATTTTGGGTGAAAATAATGGAATTTTGGGTGAAAATAGATGGAATTTTGGGTGAAAATTGATGGAATTTTGGGAGAAAAATCAGATAAAAATCGATGGAAATTTGGGAGAAAATCATGGAATTTGGGGGAAAAATCGATGGAATTTTGGGTGAAAATTGATGGAATTTTGGGTGAAAATTGATGGAAATTTGGGTGAAAAATCAATGGAAATTTGGGGTGAAAAATCAGAAAAAATCGATGGAAATTTGGGGGAAAAAATTGATGGAATTTGGGGTGAAATCGATGGAATTTTGGGAGAAAATTGATGGAAATTTGGGTGAAAAATCAATGGAATTTGGGAGAAAAATCAGAAAAAATTGATGGAAATTTGGGGTGAAAATCGATGGAATTTTGGGGAAAATTGATGGAAATTTGGGAAAAAAATCAGTGGAATTTTGGGGTGAAATCAATGGAATTTGGGGAAAAATCAGAATTTTGGGAGGAAAAATTGGGTTTTGGGGGAAAATCGATGGAATTTCGGGAAAGGAAACCAATGGAATTTTGGGGAAAATGAGGGAAAAAAATCAATGGAATTTTGGGGAAAAAATCGATGGAATTTTGGGGGGAAAAAATGGAATTTTTGGGAAAAATCGGGATTTCTGCTGCCCCTCCCCCACCAACCCAATAAAATTTAAAAAAGTTAATTTGATTTTGGGGTGAATTCCTGGGATTTTGGGGTTCCAGGAGGAGTTTTTGGGGTGAAATTCCTATTTTTTGGGGTCAACCTTGGGAATTTTTGGGATCCCAACAGATGTTTTTGGGGTGAATTCCTGGGATTTTGGGGCTTCCAAGGACATTTTTGGGGTGAAATTCCCATTTTTTGGGACCAAACGCGGGGATTTTGGGATCCCAAATTTTTTGGGGTGAATTCCCGGGATTTTGGGGTGAAATTCAGGGATTTTGGGGTGAAATTCCAGTGGATTTTGGGACCAAACTCGGGAATTTTGGGATCCCGAATTTTCCAGACCATTTTTTTTGGAATTATCTTTTTTTTTTTTTTTTTAATTTTTTTATTGATTTTCTTTTCAAAAATAGACTTTAATCCGCGTGGCTGAGACCCCTCCCCAAAAAAAACCCCCAAAAAACCCCCAAAAGACCCCAAAATCCCCCCCAGGGACCCCAAAAAACCTCATTTTTTGGGTCGGGGTCTCGAAGAATCCCAAAATTTTGGGTCTGGGGTCTCAGATGAGTCTATAAAGTGTTTTTTGGGGGATTTTTGGGGTCTCATCCCCCCAGCCCCCTCCCCAAAAAGTCCCATTAAGCCTTCAATGCCCCAAATTTTGGGTCTGGGGTCTCTTCTGCCCCCCAAATTTGGGTCTGGGGTCTCAGATGATCCCAAAAATTTGGGTCTGGGGTCCTCAGACGAGTCCATAAAGCGGTTTTGGGGTGTTTTTGGGGGTCCCAGACCCCTCCCAGACCCCCCAGCCCCCTCCCCAAATAGCCCTATAAAGCCTTCAATGCCCCAAATTTTGGGTCTGGGGTCTCGAAGTATCCCAAAATTTTGGGTCTGGGGTCTCAAACCATCCCAAAAATTTGGGGAGGGGTCTCGGATCAGTCCATTCTCGATGGAGGGGTCACAGATAGGGGGTCAACCCCTCCTGGACCCCAAAGCCCCCTCCCCAAAAAGTCCTATTAAACCTTCAAAGCCCCAAATTTCGGGTCGGGGTCTCGAAGTGTCCCAAAATTTCGGGTCTGGGGTCTCAGATGAGCCTCTCCTCGGGCGGCAGGCGCAGGGGGGGGGGCTGCCCGGCCGGGGGTCCCCTCGCCCCCCCCCCCAATTCCTCCCGGCTGGGTCGATAGGATCCTTCGCTCCTCCTCTTCTCGCGCAGCCGCAGCGCCCCGAAAACCAGCAGAGCCACCAGACCCAGAGCCCCCAGACCCCCGAAAAGCACCGAGAGAGCCACCGTGCCTGCAGGCTGCAAACAGGGGGGTTAGC
This sequence comes from Lichenostomus cassidix, assembly GCF_008360975.1. Taxonomy (NCBI): domain Eukaryota; kingdom Metazoa; phylum Chordata; class Aves; order Passeriformes; family Meliphagidae; genus Lichenostomus; species Lichenostomus cassidix. Next base: position 1,813,611 of record NW_028147446.1, read on the forward strand.
AGTTTGGGGAGACCCCGAAATTCCCAAAAAATCCCCCCAAAAATCCCTAAAAAATCCCCAGAAAAATTGCCCAAAAAATCGCCAAAAAAATCCCCAGAAAAATCCCCCAAAGAATCCCCAGAAAAATCGCCCAGAAAATCCCCAAAAGAATCCCCCCAAAAATCCCCCAAAAAATCCCTAAAAATCCCCAGAAATCCCCCAAAAAATCCCAAAAAATATCCCCAGAAAAATCACCCAAAAATCCCTAAACAATCCCCCAAAAATCCCTAAAAAATCCCCCCAAAAATCCCAAGGGAATTGCTCAAATCCCCAGGGAATCCCCGAAAATCAGCAGAGCCACGAGACCCAGAGCCCCCAGACCCCCGAAAAGCACCGAGAGAGCCACCGTGCCTGCAGGCTGCAAACAGGGGGGTTAGCAGTTTGGGGAGACCCCGAAATTCCCAAAAAATCCCCAAAAAAATCCACCCAAAAATACCCAAAATATGGGGAAAATCAGGTGTTTCTGAAATTCTCCCAGGGGCCCCAAAAGTGGCTCAAGGATCCTCAAAACTCACCCAGGGATCCCCAAAATTCACCCAGGGAACCCCAAAAACCTCCCCAAGGAACCCCAAATCCCAGGGGAACCCCGAAATTCCCAAAAAAATCCACCCAAAAATCCCCAAAATCCAGAGAAAATAAGGGTTTCCCAGGAGTCCCAAAATGTTTGGAAATATCTCCAAATATTCACCCCAAAACTTCCCCAAAGAGCCCCAAAACCTCCACTGGGATCCCCCAAATCCCACCCAGAGATCCCAAAATCCAGGAGAACCCCAAAACACCCCCAGGGACCCCAAAATCTCCCAAAAATCCCCCAAAACTCCCCAGAGAGCCCCGAAATCCCCAGGGAATCCCCAAAATCAGCAGTGCAACGAGACCCAGAGCCCCCAGACCCCCGAAAAGCACCGAGAGAGCCACCGTGCCTGCAGGCTGCAAACAGGGGGTCAGGAGACTCCAAAATTCCCAAAAAAATTCACCCGAAATTCCCAAAAAAATCCCCCCAAAAAATCCCTAAAAAAATCCCTGGAAAAATCCCCAAAAAAAGCCCAAAAAAATCCCCCAAAGAATCTCCAAAAGAATCCCCAGAAAATCCCCCCAAAAAATCCCAAAAATCTCTAAAAATCCCCAAAAATCGCCAAAAAATCTTAAAAAAATCCTCCCAAAAATACCAAAAACACCCCCAAAAATCCCTAAATCCCCAGAAATCCCCAAAAATCCAAAAAATCCGAAAAAATCCTCCAAAAATCGCCCAAGAATCCCCAAAATCCCCAAAAATATCCTAAAAATCGCCCCAAAAAATCCCCCAAAAATCCCCCCAAAAATCCTAACAAATCCCCAGAAAAATCGCCCAAAAAATCCCAAAAAGTCCCAAAAGAATCTCCAAAAGAATCCCCCAAAAATCCCTAAAAAATCCCCCAAAAAATCCCCCAAAGAATCCCCCAAAAATCCCAAAATCCCAAGGGAACTCCTCAAATCCCCAGGGAATCCCAAAACCCTCCAAGGGACCTCAAAACTCAGCCAGGGACCCCAAAAACATCCCCAAAATACACCCAGGGAACCCCAAATCCCAGGGATCCCAAAATCCCAGGGGAACCCCGAAATCCCAAAAAAAAATCCCCTAAAAAATCCCCCAAAAAATCCACCCAAAAATCCCCAAAATACAGGGAAAATTAGGTGTTTCCAAAATTCTCCCAGGGACCCCAAAAGCTGCTCAAGGATCACCAAAATTCCCTCCAGGGACCCCAAAAACCTCCCCCAGGAACCCCAAAATCTGCCAAAATCCCCCAAAAAATCCTCTACAAATCAACCCAAAAATCCCCAAAATACAAAGCAAATAAGGGTTTCCCAGGAGTCCCAAAATATTCGGAAATATCCCCAAATATTCACCCCAAAACTTCCCCAAAGAGCCCCAAAACCTCCACAGGGATCCCCCAAATCCCTCCCGGGGACCCCAAAATCCAGGAGAACCCCAAAACTCCCCCAGGGATCCCAAAATCCCCCCAAAATCATCCCAAAATTCCCCCAAAAAATCCCCAAATCCCCCCGGGGATCTCAAAAATCCTCCCAAAATCCCCCCAAATCCCACCCAGAACCCAAAATCCCCCAAATCCCAGCCAGAACCCCAAAAAATCCTCCCAAAATCCTCCCAAATCCCCTAAATCCCAGCCAAGAACCCCAAAAATCCTCCCAAAATCTCCCCAAAATCCCCCAAATCCCCAGCCCCCAAAATCCCCAAATCCTCCCAAAATCCCCTCAAATCCCCTAAATCCCCCAAAATCTCCCATTTTTTTTATCCCCCAAATCCCACAGACCCCAAAATCCTCCCAAAATCCCCCAAATCCTCCCAAAATCCCCTCAAATCCCCCCTAAAATCCTCCCAAAATCCTCCCGAATTCCCCCAGAAAACTCCCAAACGCCCCAAATCCTCCCAAAATCCCCAAAATCCTCCCAAAATCCCCAAAATCCTCCCAAAATCCTCCCAAAATCCCCAAAATCCTCCCAAAATCCCCCAAAATCCCACGTACCGAGAGTCCCCCAGCAGGGGGCGCAGTGCCGTTACTGGAGCTGTTACTGGTTAGACTGGGAGAGCCTGGGGGGGTCAGGGGGGGTTAGGACCTCTCCCCAAATAACCCCAAAATATCCCAAAATATCCCAAAAACACCCCAAAATAAACCCCAGAGCCCCGAAATGTCCCAAAAACACCCAAAAACAACCCCCAGAGCCCCGAAATGTCCCAAAATATCCCCAAAATAAACCCAAATAACCCCAAAACCATCTCAAAATATCCCAAAATATCGCAAAAACACCCCAAAATAACCCCCGGAGCCCCAAAATATCCCCAAAATAACCCTGAAATATCCCAAAATAACCCCAGAGTCCCGAAATATCCCAAAATATCCCAAAATAACCCCAAAATATCCCCAAAATAAACCTAAATAACCCCAAAATATCCCAAAATAACCCCAAAATAACCCCAAAATATCCCAAAAACGCCCCAAAATAACCCCCAGAGCCCCAAAATATCCCAAAATAACCCAACATAACCCCAAAATATCCCCCAGAGCCCCAAAGTATTCCAAAACCACCCCAAAATAACCCCAAAATATCCCAAAACCACCCCAAAATAAACCCCAGAGCCCCGAAATGTCCCAAAATATCCCCGAAACACCCCAAAATAACCTAAAAACACCCCAAAATAACCCCCAGAGCCCCAAAATATCCCAAAATAATCCCAAATAACCCCAAAACACCCCAAAAACACCCCAAAATATCCCAAAACCATCTCAAAATATGCCAAAAACACCCCAAAATAACCCCAGAGCCCCAAAATATCCCCAAAATAACCCCAAATTCCCTCCCAGTCCCTCCCAATCCATTCCCAGTTCCTCCCAGTCCATCCCAATCCATTCCAGTCCATTTCCAGTTGCTCCCAGTATAAACCAGTCCATCCCAGTCGCTCCCAGTCCCCCCAGTTCCCATTCCCAGTGCTCCCAGTCCAAACCAGTCCGTACCCTGTCCCAGGGCGAGGCAGGGCAAGGCCAGAGCCAGAGCCAGCTGGGGGGGAGAGGCCATGGGGGGCTGAGAGACCCCGAAATACACCTGGGGAGGGAAAAACACACCTGGAACACACCTGGGACACACCTGGGGAGCCAAAAATATAAATGGGGAACCCAAAAAACACACCTGGAACACACCTGGGGAGCCAAAAACACACCTGGGGAACCAAAAATATAAATGGGGAACCCAAAAATACACCTGGAACACACCTGGAACACACCTGGGGAGCCAAAAATACACCTGGGGAAGGAAAAAACACACCTGGAACACACCTGGGGAGTCAAAAATATAAATGGGGAACCCAAAAAACACACCTGGAACACACCTGGGGAGCCAAAAATGTACCTGGGGAAGGAAAAAACACACCTGGAACACACCTGGGGAGCAAAAATACACACCTGGGGAGCTAAAAATGTACCTGGGGAGCCACAAAATACACCTTGGAACCCCAAAATACACACCTGGAACACACCTGGGGACCCCGAAATGTACCTGGGGAAGGAAAAAACACACCTGGAACACACCTGGGGAGCCAAAATACACCTGGGGAGCCAAAAATATAAATGGGGAACCCAAAAAACACACCTGGAACACACCTGGGACCCCGAAATGTACCTGGGGAAGGAAAAAACACACCTGGAACACAGCTGGGGAGCCAAAAACACACCTGGGGAGTGAAAAAACACACCTGGGGAGCCAAAAATACACATGGGGAACCCAAAAAACACACCTGGGGAGCCAAAAAACACACCTGGAACACACCTGGGAACCCCAAAATACACCTGGAACACACCTGGGGACCCCGAAATACACCTGGGGAAGGAAAAAACACACCTGGGGAGCCAAAATACACACCTGGAACACACCTGGGCCCCCGAAATGTACCTAGGGAGCCAAAAAACCACATCAGGGACACACCTGGGGAGCCAAAATACACCTGGGGAGCCCAAAAAACACACCTGGAACATACCTTGGAACCCAAAATACACCTGGGAAGCAAAAAACCACACCTGGAACACCCTTGGGACCCTAAAATGTACCTGGGGAGCCAAAAAAATGTATCAGGGACAGACCTGGGACCCCAAAATACACCTGGGGAGCCCAAAAAACACCTCAGGAACCCAAAAAAACCACACCTTGGAACCCCAAAATATACCTGGGACCCCAAAATATAAATGGGAGCCCCAAAAACACACCTGGAACACACCTGGGACCCCCAAAAACCACACCTGGGACGGCCCAAATCCCCCCAAATCCACACCTGAGACTCCTGAAACACACCTGGGACCACCAAATCTCCCCAAATTCCACCCGAAACACACCTGGGAGTCCCAAATTCCCCCCAAAATCTCCCCAAATTCCACTCCAAACACACCTGGGACCCCCAGATTCCACCTGAAACACACCTGGGAGCCCCAAATTCCCCCCTAAATCTCCCCAAATTCCCCTCCAAACACACCTGGAACCTCCTAGAACTCCTCAATTCCACCCAAATTTTCCCAAATTCCACCCCAAAACACACCTGGGAACCCCAAATTTCACCTGAAACACACCTGGGAGTCCCAAATCTCCCCCCAAAACACAGCTGGGACCCCCAAATTTCCCCCAAAATCTCCCCCAAATTCCTTCAAACACACCTGGAACCTCCCAGAACTCCTTAATTCCACCCAAGTCTCCCCAAATTCCACCTGAAACACACCTGAGACCCCCAAATTCCCCCAAATTCCCTGAGATTCCCTCCAAACCCTGGGACTGCCAAATTCAATCTGAAACACACCTGGGGTCCAAATCTCCCCAAATTCTCCCCAAAACACACCTGGGACCCCCAGACTCCCAATTTCCAAATCCTCGAACACACGTGGAACCTCCCAGAACTCCTTAATTCCACCCAAATCTCCCCAAATTCCACCTGAAACACACCTGGGAGTCCCAAATCTCCCCAAATCTTCCCCAAAACACACCTGGGAACCCCAAATTCCCCCCAAAATCTCCCCAAATTCCCCTCCAAACACACCTGGAACCTCCCAGAACTCCTCAATTCCACCCAAATCTCCCCAAATTCCACCCGAAACACACCTGGGAACCCCCAGAACGCCTTAATTCCACCCAAATTCCCCCCAAATTCCCCTCCAAACACACCTGGGAACCCCAAATTTCACCTGAAACACACCTGGGACTCCCAAATCTCCCCCAAAACACACCTGGAAACCCCCAAATTCCACCCAGAACACACCTGGGACCTCCTCGGCCACACCCAGGACCCCCCAGAACTCCCCAAATCCCCCCGAATTCCACCCAAAACACCTGAGGCCCCAAAATTCCCCAATTCCACCCCAAAGCCACCTGGGAACTCTGGCCACACCTGGGATCCCAAAATCTCCCCAAATAACAGGACCCCCAAATTTCCCCCAAACACAGCTGGGACCCCCCAAATTTCCCCAAAATCCTCCCAAATTCCTCTCAAACACACCTGGGACACAAATTCCCCCAGATTCCACCCGGATCACACCTGGGACCCAAATCTCCCCAAATCTCCCAAAACACACCTGAGACCCCCAGGTTCTCCCCAAGGAATTCCCCCAGATTCCACCCAAATCTGCTCCAGCCACACCTGGGACCCCCAAATCTCCCCAAATTCCACCCCAAAACACACCTGGGACCCCCAAAATCCCCCCAAAATTCCCTCCAAACCACACCTGGCACCCCAAAACACACCTGGGCCACACTCCAGCCCCTCCCCGCCCCGAAGCCCCCAAATCCCCCAAATTCCCCCAAATCCCCCAAAATTCTCCCAAAATCCCCTCCCCGCCCCTCCCCCCGCACCTGTCCCGCTCCCTTCCGGTACTTCCGGGTCTCTCCCAGGCCACGCCCTCGTCACGTGACCCGACTGACCACGCCCATCCCGTACCTGGCGCCAGGCCACGCCCACACCTGGCAGGGGGCGGGGCTTGGGAATGGGCGTGGCTTGAGCAGGTGGGTTGTGACCATATATGGGTAAAGCCACGCCCACCCCCGCTGGGGTGACGTCATGGGAAAATGGCGCGCTGCGCATGCGCGAGGAGAGGATTGGGGAATCCGGAAAATAAATTTGGGGAAATTGGAAATAAACCCAAAATGGGAGAGAAAAAGGGGAGAAAATCGTAAAAATGGGATCCGGAAATTGTCCAAAAAATAAACCCAAAATGATCCCAAAATGATCCCAAAAATGATCTCAAAATGATCCCAAAAATGATCCGAAAATGATCTCAAAATGATCTCAAAATGATCCCAAAATGATCCCAAAATGGGAACTCAAAATGGGAGAGAGAAAGGGGAGAAAATCCTAAAATGGGATCCCAAAATTATCCAAAAATGATCCCAAAATGATCCCAAAATTATCCCAAAAATGACCCCAAAATGGGAGAGAGAAAGGGGGAAAATCCTAAAATGGGATCAGAAAATGATCCTAAAATGATCCCGAAATTATCCCCAAAATGATCCCAAAGTTATCCCAAAAATGATCCTAAAATTATCCCAAAATTATCCCAAAAATGACCCCAAAATGATCCCAAAAATGATCCTGAAATGATCCCAAAAATAAGAGAGAAAAAGGAAGAAATCCTAAAATGAGATCCTAAAAATTATCCCAAAAATGATCCTAAAATTATCCCCAAAATGATCTCAAAATTATCCCAAAAATGACCCCAAAATGATCCCAAAAAGATCTCAAAATGGGAGAGAAAAAGGGAAGAAAGCCCAAAATGGGATCCGAAAATGATCCTAAAAATAAACCCAAAATTCTCCCAAAATTATCCCAAAATTATCCCAAAAAATGGGAGAGAAAAAGTGGGGAAATCCTAAAATGGAATCCTAAAATGATCCTAAAAATGACCCCAAAATGATCCCGAAATCCCTTTCCCCATTTTTAGGATCCATTTTTGGGATTTTTCCCCATTTTTGGGGATATTTTCCTAATTTTAGAATCTCAATTTTAGGGATTTTTTATCCATTTTTGGGATATTTTTCTCTCCCCATTTCGGATTGATTTTTTTTGGGATTTTCCCCCATTTTTGGGGATATTTTCCCCATTTAAGCATCTCAATTTTAGGGATTTTTCCCCCCATTTTAGGATATTTTTCTCTCCCTATTTTAGCATTTATTTTTGGGATTTTCCCCATTTTTGGGATATTCTTCTCTCCCCATTTTAGGATGTTATTTTTAGAGTTTTTCCCCATTTTGGGATATTTTTCTCTCCCCATTTTAGGATTGATTTTTGGGATTTCTCCCCATTTTTGGACAATTTTGGGGATATTTTCCCCAATTTTTGGGGATATTTTCCCCATTTTAAGCATCTCAATTTTAGGGATTTTCCCCCATTTTAGGATATTTTTCTCTCCCTATTTTAGGATTTATTTTAGGGTTTTTTCCCCATTTTTGGGATATTTTTCTCTCCCTGTTTTAGGATATATTTTTGGGATATTTCCCCATTTTTGGGATTTTTTCCGCATTTTGGGGATATTTTCCCCATTTTAGAATCTCAATTTTTAGGGATTTTTCCCCAATTTTGGGATATTTTTCTCTCCCCATTTCGGATTTCTTTTTGGGATTTTCCCCCATTTTTGACATATTTTCCCCATTTTCAGAATCTCAATTTTAGGGATTTTTCCCCATTTTTGGGATATTTTCCCCATTTTCAGGATCCCAATTTTTAGGGTTTTCCCCCCATTTTTGGGATATTTTTCTCTCCCCATTTCGGATTGATTTTTTTGGGATTTTCCCCCATTTTTGGGGATATTTTCCCCATTGAAGAATCTCCATTTTTAGGGATTTTTTTCCACCTTTTTAGGATATTTTTCTCTCCCTATTTTAGGATTTATTTTTGGGATTTTTCCCCATTTTTTGGACAATTTTGGGGATATTTCCCCCATTTTAGGGATTTTCCCCCATTTTTGGGATATTTTTCTCTTTCCATTTTAGGATTTTATTTTGGGGATTTTCCCCCATTTTTTGGGATATTTTGGGGATATTTTCCCCATTTTTGGACAATTTTTGGGGATATTTTCCCCATTTTCAGAATCTCAATTTTTAGGTTTTTTTCCCCATTTTAGGATATTTTTCTCTCCCTATTTTAGGATTCATTTTTGGGATTTTCCCCCATTTTTGGACAATTTTGGGGATTTTTTTTTCCCATTTTCGGGATATTTTTCCCCATTTTTGGGATATTTTTCTCTCTCCATTTTAGGATTTTATTTTGGGGATTTTTCCCCATTTTTGGACATTTTTTGGGATTTTTTTTCCCCATTTTTGGGATATTTTTCTCTCCCCATTTCCGATTGATTTTTGGGGATATTTCCCCCAATTTTGGGATATTTTGGGGATATTTCCCCATTTTTGGGATATTTTGGGGATATTTTCGCCATTTTTGGGATATTTTGGGGATATTTTCCCCATTTTTGGGATATTTTTTCCCCATTTTTGGGATATTTTGGGGATATTTCCCCATTTTTGGGATATTTTTCCCCATTTCAGATTGATATTTTTCTCTCCCCATTTCCGATTGATTTTTGGGGATATTTTCCCCATTTTTGGGATATTTTGGGGATTTTTCCCCATTTTTGGGATATTTTGGGGATATTTTCCCCATTTTTGGGATATTTTTTCCCCATTTTTGGGATATTTTGGGGATATTTTCCCCATTTTTGGACAATTTTTGGGATATTTTCCACATTTTTTGGATATTTCCCCCATTTTTGGGATATTTTGGGGATATTTCCCCATTTTTGGGATATTTTTCTCTCCCCATTTCAGGATTGATTTTTGGGGACATTTCCCCCATTTTTGGGATATTTTGGGGATATTTCCCCCATTTTTGGGATATTTTGGGGATATTTTCCCCAATTTTGGGACATTTTTGGGATATTTTCCCCATTTTTGGGATATTTTGGGATATTTTTCCCCATTTTTGGGATATTTTTTCCTCATTTTCGGGATATTTTTCTCTCCCCATTTCCGGATGGATTTTTGGGGACATTTCCCCCATTTTTGGGCTATTTTGGGGATTTTCCCCCAATTTTGGGCTATTTTGGGGATATTTTTCCCCATTTTTGGGATATTTTTTCCCCATTTTTGGGATATTTTTTCCCCATATTTGGGATATTTTTCTCTCCCCATTTCGGATTGATTTTTGGGGATATTTTCCCCATTTTTGGGACATTTTGGGGATTTTTCCCCATTTTTGGACAATTTTGGGGATATTTTTCCCCATTTTTGGGATATTTTTCTCTCCCTATTTTAAGATTTGATTTTTGGGGATATTTCCCCCAATTTTGGGCTATTTTGGGGATATTTCCCCCAATTTTGGGCTATTTTGGGGTCTCTCCCCTCCCTCCCCTCCCCCCTTGCCGCAGTGGGGGGGTGGGGGCGGGGTGGGGGAGGGGCAGCTCCTCCCCAGCCAATCAGCGCTCTCCTTCCCCTCCCCCCCCCGCGGCCATATCGCGATATCTATCGCGACATCTCCTGCCGGAGCCCCGGTGGGTCTGGGGGAGCCCCGAAATTTGGGGAGGGGGAGGAGCCTTTTGGGGGGAATTTGGGGATTTTTGGGGGGAAATTTGGGGATTTGGGGTCATTGAGAGTTTTGGGGATTTTGGGGAGTTTTGGGATTTTGGGGCCTTTTTGGGTGGGGTTATTTGGGGATTTTGGGTTTGGGGTATTTTGGGTGGAATTTGGGGATTTTGGGGTCATTTTTGGGGGAAGTTGGGGATTTATTTTGGGGTTTGAGTTTTTGGGATTTTTGGGGAATTTGGGGTTTTGGGGGGAATTTGTGGGAATTTGGGGATTTTGGGGCCTTTTGGGGGTTTTGGGGATTTTGGGGGAAATTTGGGGTTTTGGGGTCATTTTTGGGGTGATTTTGGGGCCTTTGGGGGATTTTGGGTATTTTTGGGGGATTTTGAGGGGAATTTGGAGTTTTGGGGTATTTTGGGGGATTTGGGGTTATTTTTGGGATTTGGGAGTTTTGGGGTATTTTGGGGGGGATTTGGGGGATTTGGGGATTTTGGGAATTTTGGGGATTTTGGAGAAATTTGGGAGTATTGGGGTTTTTTGGGGGTTTTGGGGATTTTGGGGATTTTGGGGGTTTTTGGGAATTTGGGGTCTTTTGGGGGTTTGGGGCCTTTTAAATCAAATTTAGGGATTTTGAGGTCATTTTGGGGGGATTTTGGGGGTTTAGGAGAAATTGGGGATTTTGGGAATTTTGGGGTCATTTTTGGGGAATTTGGGAGTTTGGGGCATTTTAGGGGGGAATTTGGGGGATTTTGGGTTTTGGGGGGATTTTGGAGGATTTGGAGGATTTGGGGTCTTATTTGGGGGCAGTTTGGGAGTTTTGGGGAATTTGGGGATTTTGGGGGTCTTTTTGGGGGAATTTAGAGTTTTGGGAATTGGGTTATTTTGGGGGGATTTTGGGGTAAGTTTGGGGGAATTTGGGTTCATTTTGGGGGATTTTGGGGATTTTGGGGCCTTTTGGGGGGATTTTGGGGTTTTGGGGTCGATTTTGGGGGATATTTGGGCCTTTTTGGGGATTTTGTGGGGATTTTGGGGCTTTTTTGGGGTTCCCGGAGGATTTGGGGAGGAAATTTTGGGGTTCCCACCTGGCCGCAGGTTGATTTTGGGGTGATTTCCCCTTTTTTGGGGTAATTTTGGGGATAATTTGGGGTTTACAGGGTGATTTTGGGGTGAATTTGGGGGATTTTGAGGAGAATTTGGGGATTTTGGGGGGAATTTGGGGCTCTCAGGTGATTTTGGGGCATTTTTGGGAGGATTTTGGGGGATTTGGGGTATTTTTTGGGGTTTCCAGGGTGATTTTAAGATGAAATTTCGGGTTTCCCACCCATCCTGGCCTTAATTTTGGGTTTAATTCCCCTTTTTTAATTGAAATTTCGGCTCGAATTTTGGGATTTTTGGGGAAATTTTGAATTCCCATCCATCCCTGGATCGATTTTGGGGTCGATAATCCAATTTTTGGGGTCGATATCCCAATTTTTGGGGTGATTTTTTGGGGTGGGCGTGGCTTTGACTTTTTTTTTCCTTCCACAGGTATTCCCGGAGCTCATTTTTGGGATTTTTTTTGATTTTTTGGGGTCCCCAGAGCTATTTTTGGGGTTTCCCAGGTGGTTTTTTGGGATTTTTTGGGGTTTTTGGGGTTTTTTTGGGGATTTTTGGGGTTTTTTTTTTATTTTTTTGGGTTTTTTTTGGGTTTCCCAGCCATGGCTTCCCCTCGGCAGGAGAAGAGAAATTCCATCGTTCCTTGTGTGCTGCTGCTGGAGGTGAGGAGGGGGCCAGAGACCCCCAAAAATAACCCCAAAAATAGCCCAAAAAATGCCTGGAGAGACCCCAAAAATATCCCCAAAAAAGCCAAAAATATACCCCAAAAATACCCTGAAAACACCCCCAAAAATACCCCAAAAATGCCCCCAAAATACCCAAAAAATGCCCCCAAAAAAGCCAAAAAATACCCCAAAAATGTCCCCAAAAATGCCCGGAGAGAGCCCAAAAATACCCCAAAAATACCCCAAAAATGCCATAAACATACCCCCAGAAATAGCCCAAAAACAGCCCAAAAAATGCCTGGAGAGACCCCAAAAATAGCCCCCAAAATGCCCCTCAAAATACAAAAACCCCCAAAAATGCAAAAAAATTACCCCCAAAATACAAAAAAATCCCCAAAAATGCAAAAAATTACTCCCAAAATGCCCCAAAAATGCCCCAAAATGCCCAAAAATACCCCCAAAAATAGCCCAGAAAATGACCCAAAAATACCCCCAAAAATGCCCCAAAAATACCCAAAAATACCCCCCAAAATACCCCAAAAATGACCCAAAAATACCCTAAAAATACCCTAAAAAATATGAAGAACCCCAAAAATTCTCCTTGGGACACCAAAAATAGCCAGAGAGACCCCAAAATGCTCCGAAAATAGCTGGGGGACCCCAAAAAAATGGGATCCCCCAAAAAACCCCAAAATCCCAGCTGGATTTGGGGATTTTGGGGATCCCAAGGGGTGTTTTCCTGAATTTTTGGGGTGATTAATCTGAATTTTGGGGTCCCAGGTGGGTTTTGGGGTGAATTTGGGGTGGATTTAGGGATTTTCTCTGAAATTATGGGAATTTTTTCTGATTTTTCTCTGAATTTCGGGTTGACATTTCCAAATTTTGGGTTGATTTCTCCAAATTTTGGGGTTCCAGGTGGGAATTTTGGGGAGCACAGCTGGATTTTGGGTAGATTTGGGGCAAATTTGGGGATTTTCTCTCAATTTATGGGAATTTTTTTCTGATTTCCTCTGAATTTCGGGATTTTCTCTGAAATTATGGGAATTTTTTCTGATTTTCTCGGAATTTCGGGGTGATCTCTCTAAATTTTGGGTGGATTTTTTCAAATTTTGGGGTTCCAGGTGGGAATTTTGGGGTGATTTGGGGTGGATTTAGGGATTTTCTCTCAATTTATGGGAATTTTTTTCTGATTTCCTCTGAATTTCGGGATTTTCTCTGAATTTATGGGATTTTTTTCTGATTTTTTTTCTGAATTTCGGGGTGATCTCTCCAAATTTTGGGTGGATTTTTCCAAATTTTGGGGTTCCAGGTGGCTATTTTGGGGTGATTTGGGGTGAATTTAGGGATTTTCTCTCAATTTATGGGAATTTTTTCTGATTTCCTCTGAATTTTGGGTGGATTTCTCCAAATTTTGGGGTTCCAGGTGGGAATTTTGGGGAGCACAGCTGGATTTTGGGTAGATTTGGGGTGGATTTGGGGCAAATTTAGGATGAATTTAGGGTAAATTTAGTGATTTTCTCTGAATTTTGTGGGGATTTTTTCTGAATTTCGCGATTTTCTGTGAATTTTGGGATTTTCTCTCAATTTATGGTTTTTTTTTTTCAATTTCGGGGTCCCAGGTGGGTATTTTGGGGTCACTGACCCTGTTTTTGGGGTTTCCCAGCTGAATTTGGGGGAAATTTAGGGTGAATTTAGTGATTCTCTGTGAATTTCGGGTGAATTTTCTCTGAATTTTATGGGAATTTTTCCTGAATTTCGGGATTTTCTCCAAATTTATGATATTTTTCTTTAACATTTGGGGTCCCAGGTGCGTATTTTGGGATTCACTGATCCTGTTTTTGGGGTTTCCCAGCTGGATTTGGGGTGAATTTAGTGATTTTCTCTGGATTTTGGGTGAATTTTCTCTGAATTTTATGGGGATTTTTCCTGAATCTTGGGATTTTCTCCAAATTTATGATATTTTCTCCAAATTTTCGGGGTCCCAGGTGGGGATTTTGGGGAGCACAGCCGCCCTGGCTTACCAGCTGGATTTGGGGTTGATTTGGTGTGAATTTTGGGTGAATTTGGGGCAAATTTAGTGATTTTCTCTGAATTTTATGGGGATTTTTTCTGAATTTGGGGATTTTCTCTCTGAATTTTGGGATTTTCTCTGAATTTCGGGGTTCTCCTGCCCCCCAGGTGGGTATTTTGGGGTCTGACCCTGTTTTTGGGGTTTCCCAGCTGGATTTGGGGCAAATTTAGGATGAATTTAGTGATTCTCTGTGAATTTCGGGTGAATTTTCTCCGAATTTTATGGGGATTTTTCCTGAATTTCAGGATTTTCTCCCAATTTATGATTTTTTCTCCAAATTTTCAGGGTCCCAGGTGGGGATTTTGGGGAGCACAGCCGCCCTGGCTTACCAGCTGGATTTGGGGTGAATTTGGTGTGAATTTTGGGTGAATTTGGGGCAAATTTAGTGATTTTCTCTGAATTTTATGGGGATTTTTTCCGAATTTGGGGATTTTCTCTCTGAATTTCGGGCTTTTCTCTGAATTTCGGGGTTCTCCTGCCCCCCAGGTGGGTATTTTGGGGTCTGACCCTGTTTTTGGGGTTTCCCAGCTGGATTTGGGGCAAATTTAGGATGAATTTAGGGATTTTCTCTGAATTTTATGGGGATTTTTTCTGAATTTTGGGATTTTCTCCAAATTTATGATATTTTTCTTTAACTTTCGGGGTACCAGGTGGGAATTTTGGGATTCACTGACCCTCTTTTTGGGGTTTCCCAGCTGAATTTGGGGTGAATTTAGGATAAATTTAGTGATTTTCTCTGGATTTCGGGTGAATTTCCTCCGAATTTTATGGGGATTTTTCCTGAATTTCGGGATTTTCTCCAAATTTATGATTTTTTCTCCAAATTTTCAGGGTCCCAGGTGGGTATTTTGGGATTCACAGACCCTGTTTTTGGGGTTTCCCAGCTGGATTTGGGGTGAATTTAGTGATTTTCTCTGAGTTTTAGGTGAATTTTCTCCGAATTTTATGGGGATTTTTTCTGAATTTTGGGATTTTCTCCCAATTTATGATATTTTCTCCAAATTTTGGGGGTCCCAGGTGGGAATTTTGGCATTCACTGACCCTGTTTTTGGGGTTTCCCAGCTGGATTTGGGGCAAATTTAGGATGAATTTAGGGATTTTCTCTGAATTTTATGGGGATTTTTTCTGAATTTCGGCATTTTCTCTCCATTTATGATATTTTTTTCAAATTTTTGGGGTCCCAGGTGGGGATTTTGGGGGGCACAGCCGCCCTGGCTTACCAGCTGGAGTTCACCGACGCCTTCCCTGCCCACGTCGGAGGGTTTTTCTGCCGAGACCCAAATTTTGGGAGACCTGACCCAGGACCACCCTGGCTGAGCAGAGCTCCTCCTGCCCTCATCTACTCCCTGGTCACTGCTGTGCCCAGCCTGACCGTGAGAGCAATTTTGGGTTTTTGGGGTTTTTTGGGATTTTTTGGGATTTTTTGGGATTTTTTGGGATTTTTTTTGGTTTTTTTGGGGGTCCTGGGTGTGATTTCTGGGGATTTTGGGGTGTTTTGGGGGAATTTTGGGGGATAAAAAGGCGTTTGGAAGGGTATAAAATGGGCTTGAAGGGGTTAAAAGTGGGTTTGGGGGGATTTTGGGATTTTTTGGGATTTTTTTTTTATTTTTGGGGGATTTTTGGGGATTTTTTTGGGGGTCCTGGGTGTGATTTCTGGGGATTTTTGGGGTAAAAAAGGGGTTTTGGGGGAGTAAAATGGGCTTGAAAGGGTTAAAATGGATATGGGGAATTTGGGGTTTTTTGGGGGATTTTGGGGGTTTTTTTGAGGGGATTTTTTGGGGGATTTTGGGGTTTTTTGGGGTTATTTTTGGGATTTTTGGGGGATTTTGGGGTCCTGGCTGAGCAGAGCTCCTCCTGCCCTGATCTACTCCCTGGTCACTGCTGTGCCCAGCCTGACCGTGAGAGCAATTTGGGGATTTTTTGGGATTTTTTGGGATTTTTTGGGATTTTTTTGGGATTTTTTGGGGGGTTTGGGGATGATTTGGGGGGATTTCGGGGAGTAAAAAGGGGTTTTTTGGAGTAAAAAAAGGGGTTTTGGGGTATAAAATGGGCTTGAAGGGGTTAAAAATGGGTTTAGGGGATTTTTGGGGATTTTTTGGGGATTTTTTGGGGGTTTTGGGGAGATTTCAGGGGAAGTTTTGGGGATTAAAAATGGGTTTGGGGTGGTAAAAAAGGGGTTTTGGGGTGGTAAAAATGGGCTTGAAAGGGTTAAAGAGGGATTTGGAGTTTTGGGGTTTTTTGGGGATTTTTTAGGGTTTTTTTTGGGGTGATTTCAGAGGGGATTTGGGGGTTTTTGGGGGGACAAAAATGGGTCTGAGGGTGATAAGAAATGGGTTTTGGGGTGGTAAGAATGGGTTTGAAGGGGTTAAAAATGGGGTTTGGGGTTTTTTTGGGGTTTTTTTGGGATTTTTTTTTGGTGATTTTTATTTTGGGATTTTTGGGGTTTGGGGAGGTTTAGAGTTTTGGGGAGGTTTTTTGGGGTCCTGGGGGAGTTTGGGGGAGATTTTGGGGAGCTTTTTTGGGGGGATTTTGGGTTATTTTTGTGGGATTTTGGGTGATTTTTGGGGGATTTTGGGGGATTTTTGGGGGGTTTTTGTGGGATTATTTTGGTGGGATTTTTGGGGAGGTTTTCTGGGTTTATTTTTGGGATTTTTGGGGTATTTTTTGGGGTCTCTAACCCCCCAAATTTTCCAGATGACCATCGGGGAGCTCCTGGGTCGCCTTGGGGGCTCCTGGAGAGATTTTTTTGAGGTTTTTTTGGGGTGTTTTGGGGGTTTTTTTGTGGGGTTTTTTGTGAGGATTTTTTTGGGTTTATTTTTGGGATTTTTTGAGGGTTTTTTTTTTTAATTTTTGGGTTATTTTTTGGGGTCTCTAACCCCCCAAATCCTGCAGATGACCATCGGGGAGCTGCTGGGTCACCTCGGGGGGTTTTGGGGGCTTTTGGGGACATTTTTGGGACTTTTTTGGGGGGAGTTTTGTGGGGTTTTTCGGGTTTTTTGGGTTTTTTTGGTGGGGATTTTTTTGGGTTATTTTAGGATATTTTGGGGAGGGTTTTTGGGTTATTTTTGGGGTCTCTAACCCCCAAATTTCCCAGATGACCATCGGGGAGCTGCTGGGGCGCCTCGGGGGCTCCTGGGGGAGTTTTGGGGGCATTTTTGGGGCTTTTTTGGGGTGTTTTTGGGGTTTTTTGGTGGGGATTTTTGGGTGGTTTTTTGTGGGGATTTTTCGTGGTATTTTTTGGGATGTTTTTGGAGTCTCTAACGCCCCAAATTCCGCAGATGACCATCGGGGAGCTGCTGGGGCGCCTCGGGGGCTCCTGGGGGGTTTTGGGGACATTTTTGGGGAGGTTTTTTGGGGTGTTTTTGGGGAGGTTTGGGGTTTTTTTAATGGGGATTTTTTTTTTTTATTTTAAGGAGGATTTCTGGGATTTTTGGGGTATTTTTTGGGATGTTTTTGGGGTCTCTAACCCCCCAAATTCCCCAGATGACCATCGGGTAGCTGCTGGGTCGTCTCGAGGGCTCCTGGGGGGATTTTTTTGAGGTTTTTTTGGGGTGTTTTGGGGTTTTTTTTGGTGGGGTTTTTTGTGAGGATTTTTTTGGGTTTTTTAGGATATTTTTGGGATCTTTTTGGGGTAATTTTGTGGTCTCTAACCCCTAAATTTCCCAGATGACCATCGGGGAGCTGCTGGGGCGCCTCGGGGGCTCCTGGGGGGTTTTGGGGACATTTTTTTGGGGATTTTTTGGGGTTTTTTGGTGGGGATTTTTTTGTTATTTTAAGGTGGATTTCTGGGATTTTTGGGGTATTTTTGGGGTATTTTTTGAGGTCTCTAACCCCCCAAATTCTGCAGATGACCATCGGGGAGCTGCTGGGGCGCCTCGGGGGCTCCTGGGGGTCTCGCAGTTCCTCCTCCCCCCGCTGGGCGCAGAGCTGCCGCCAGGGGGCGCCGCTGAGGCGCTTGCTGCGCTTCCTGGGTGAGGAGAGGAAATTTTTTGGGGAAAATTTGGGGGATTTTGGGAAATTTGGGGGGAATTGGGGATCCTGGGGGGTTTAGAGGGGATTTGGGGAGGTTTGGAGGGGATTTGGGGGATCTGGGGGAATGGGAGGAATCTGGTGGGATTTGGGAGTCCTGGTGGGGTTAGAGGGGATTTGGGGAAATTTTGGGGAGAGGGGGATTTGGGGGATTTTGGAGTTGGACAAATTTTGGGGAGGTTTGGGAATTTGGGGAGGTTCGATGGGATTTGGGAGATTTTGGGGTATTAGGGGGGGATTTGGGGAAGATTTAGTGGGGTTTGGAGGGTTTTGGGGGGATTTGGGGAGGTTTGGGGGGTCCTGGGGGGGTTAGAGGAGGATTTGGGGTATCTCTGGGGGGATTTGGGAGGTTTTTGGGGTGATTTGGGGGGAGGAGGGAATTGGAAAAGGAAAAGGAAATCCCCCAAATCCCCCCAAATCCCCCCAAATCCTCTTTTACCCCAATTTAACCTCATTTTTCTCTCCCCCAAATCCCCTTTTTTCTCCAATTTAACCCCAAAATTGACCCAAATTTTCCCCATTTTTCCCCCTAAATCCCATTTGGACTCCAAATTCTTCCCCCCAAATCCCTCCATTTCCCCCTCAAATCTCCCCAAATCCCCTTTTTCGTCCATTTTTTCACCCCAATATTCCCTTTTATCCCAATTTAACCGCCCAAAATCTCATTTTTTACCCATTTTTCCCCTTTTTTAACCCCAAATTTCCCTTCCAGGTGTTTTCTCCTTCAGTCTTCTCACCACAGCCATCTTCTCCAATGCCCTCCAGCTGGTTTTGGGGTCTCCAGCCCCAAATCCCCCCAAAAACCACCCCAAAAAACCCCCAAATTTAACCCTTTATTGACCCATTTTAACCCTTTATTAACCCAATCGAACCCCAAAAATCCCAAATTTAACCGAATTTTCCCCAAATTCTCTCCCCAGGTGTGTTCTCCTTCGGCCTGCTGGCCACAGCCATCTTCTCCAACGCCCTGCAGCTGGTTCTGGGGTCCCCAGCGCCCCAAATCCCCCCAAAAACCCCAAATTTAACCCTTTATTAACCCAATTGAACCCCCAAAATCCCAATTTTACCCCAAATTTAACCGAATTTTCCCCAAATTTCCCTTCCAGGCATCTTCTCCTTCGGCCTGCTGGCCACAGCCATCTTCTCCAACGCTCTCCAGCTGGTTCTGGGGTCCCCAGCCCCCCAAATCCCCCCAAAAACCACCCCAAAACCCCCAATTTTAATCCTTTATTGACCCAATTCAACCCCAAAAACCCCAAATTTAACTGAATTTTCCCCAGATTTAACCGAATTTTTCCCAAATTCTCTCCCCAGGCGTCTTCTCCTTCGGCCTGCTGGCCACGGCCATCTTCTCCAACGCCCTGCAGCTGGTTCTGGGGTCCCCAGCCCCAAATCCCCCCAATTTAACCCTTTGTTAACCCAATTTAACCCTTTATTAACCCAATTGAACCCCAAAAAACCCAATTTTACCCCAAATTTAACCGAATTTCCCCCAAATTTCCCTTCCAGGCGTTTTCTCCTTCGGCCTGCTGGCCACAGCCATCTTCTCCAACGCCCTCCAGCTGGTTCTGGGGTCCCCAGCGCCCCAAATCACCCCAAAAACCCCAAATTTAACCCTTTATGATCCCAATTTCCCCCAATTTTACCAAATTTCCCCCAAATTTAACCCAATTTAACCCTTTATTTACCCCCAGGCGTGTTCTCCTTCGGCCTGCTGGCCACGGCCATCTTCTCCAACGCCCTGCAGCTGGTTCTGGGGTCCCCAGCCCCCCATTTCCTGGCGGTGTGTCGCCCCAACTACAGCGCCCTGGGCTGCCCGCTGCCCGGCCGGCCGCTGACCCCTGCCCAGTTTGTGCCCCCGGGGGGCTCAGGCTGCTCCGGGGACCCTCCGGCCGTGGCTGCGGCCAGCAGGGACTGGCCCTGCAAGGAGGCGGCGCTGGGAGCTTACGCTGGAGCCTTCGCTGGGGTGGGGAAATTTGGGGAATTTTGGGGGTTTTATGGGGTTTATATTGAATTATTTGGGGTTATTTGGGTGTTATAGGGCATTATATGGGTGGTATGTGGGGTTTATATGGAATTATTTGGGGTTATTTGGGGTTTATATTGAATTATTTGGGGTTTATCTTGAATTATTTGGGGTTGTTTGGGGTTTGTATTGAATTATTTGGGGTTATTTGGGGTTTATATTGAATTATTTGGGGTTATTTGGGGTTTACATTGAATTATTTGGGGTTTATCTTGAATTATTTGGGGTTTTTTGGGGTTTGTATTGAATTATTTGGGATTATTTGGGGTTATTTGGGGTTTATATTGAATTATTTGGGGTTTATCTTGAATTATTTGGGATTATTTGGGGTTTGTATTGAATTATTTGGGGTTATTTGGGGTTTCTATGGAGTTATTTGGGGTTATTCAGGGTTTATTTGGGGTTATTTGGGTGTTATATGGAGTTATTTGGGGTTTATATTGAATTTTTTGGGGTTATTTGGGGTCTATATGGGGTTATATGGGTGGTATCTGTGGTTTATATTGAATTATTTGGGGTTTATATTGAATTATTTGGGGTTATTTGGGGTTTATATTGAATTATTTGGGGTTATTTGGGGTTATTTGGGGTTATTTATTTGGGGTTATTTGGGGTTATATTGAATTATTTGGGGTTATTTGGGGTTATTTGGGGTAATTTGGGTTTATATTGAATTATTTGGGGTTTATATTGAATTTTTCAAGGTCATTTGGGGTTATATTTGGGTGTTATTTGCAGTTTTTTGGGGTTTATATTGAATTATTTGGGGTCTGTATGAGATTATCTTGGGTCCATATGGGATTATATGGGGTTTTCTGGAATTATTTGGGGTTTTTCCTGGTTTTGGTGCTTCCTGGGGGTTTTGGGAAGGTTTTTGGGGTGGATTTTTGGGGTTTTTTTGGGGTTTTTTGAGGGGTATTTTTAGTTTTTTTTACTGGGGTTTTTGGGGCGATTTTTGGGGGATAATTTTGGGGTTTTTAGGGTGTTTTTCTCCCCCAGCTCTACGTCACCCTGGCGTGGCGGGGAGGAGGCTCTGAGTGAATTTTGGGTTTTTTTGGGGGGTTTTTTGGTTTTTTAGGGTTTTTGGGATTTGGGGTTTTTTCAGGGTGGTTTTAGGATTTTCAGGTTTTGGGATTTGTTGGGGTTTTGGTGTTTCCTGGGGTTTTTGGGGGTATTTTTGGTGTGGATTTTGGGAGTTTATTGGGTTTTTTTAAGGGTTTTTTTTAGGGTTTTTGGGATTGGGGGTTTTTGGGGCGATTTTTGGGGTTTTTTTGGGATAATTTTGGGGTTTTTAGGGTGTTTTTCTCCCCCAGCTCTACGTCACCCTGGCCTGGCGGGGAGGAGGCTCTGAGAGGATTTTGGGGTGGATTTTTGGGTTTTTAGGGTTTTTTTTGGTTTTTTAGGGTTTTTGGGATTTTGGGGTTTTTTCAGGGTGGTTTTAGGATTTTCAGGTTTTGGGGTTTTCCCTGATTTTGGTGTTTCCTGGGGTTTTTGGGGGTATTTTGGGGTGGATTTTTGGGGTCTTTTGGGGTTTTTTTGGGTTTTTTTTTTTTGTTTGTTTATTTTATTGGGATTTTTTAGTGTATTTTTTGGGATAATTTTGGGGTTTTTAGGGTGTTTTTCTCCCCCAGCTCTACGTCACCCTGGCCTGGCAGGGAGGAGGCTCTGAGAGGATTTTGGGGTTTTTTGGGGTTTTTTTGGGTTCTTTTATCGTTTTATAGGGTTTTTTAGATCAGGGGTTTTTTGGGGCGATTTTTGGGATAATTTTGGGGTTTTTTTGGGATAATTTTGGGGTTTTTAGGGTGTTTTTCTCCCCCAGCTCTACGTCACCCTGGCCTGGTGGGGAGGAGGCTCTGAGTGAACTTTGGGGTGGATTTTTAGGGTTTTTAGGGGTTTTTTTTGGTTTTTTAGGGTTTTTGGGATTTGGGGTTTTTTCAGGGTGGTTTTAGGATTTTCAGGTTTTGGGATTTTTTGGGGTTTTGGTGTTTCCTGGGGTTTTTGGGGGTATTTTGGGGTGGATTTTTGGGGTCTTTTGGGGTTTTTTTGGGTTTTTTTTTTGTTTGTTTATTTTATTGGGATTTTTTAGTGTATTTTTTGGGATAAATTTGGGGTTTTTAGGGTGTTTTTCTCCCCCAGCTCTACATCACCCTGGCCTGGCAGGGAGGAGGCTCTGAGAGGATTTTGGGGTGGATTTTGGGGGTTTTTTGGGTTCTTTTATCGTTTTATAGGGTTTTTTTGATTGGGGTTTTTTTGGAGCCGTTTTTGGGGTGATTTTTGGGGTTTTTTGGGGATAATTTTGGGGTTTTTAGGGTGTTTTTCTCCCCCAGCTCTACGTCACCCTGGCCTGGCGGGGAGGATTTTGGGTTTTTTGGGGGTTATTTTTGGTTTTTTAGGGTTTTTGGCATTGGGGGTTTTTGGGGCAAGTTTTGGGGCAGGTTTTGGGATAATTTTGGGGTTTTTAGGGTGTTTTTCTCCCCCAGCTGTACGTCACCCTGGCCTGGCGGGGAGGAGGCTCTGAGTGGATTTTGGGGTTTTTTTGGGATTTTGCATTGGATTTTAATGGGTTTATTGGGGTTTTTTAGGTTTTTTTAGGGTTTTTTTGATTGGGTTTTTTTTGGGGCAATTTTTGGGATAATTTTGGGGTTTTTAGGGTGTTTTTCTCCCCCAGCTCTATGTCATGCTGGCCTGGCGGGGAGGAGGCTCTGAGAGGATTTTGGGGTTTTTTTGGGATTTTGCATTGGATTTTAATGGATTTATTGGGGTTTTTTAGGGTTTTTTTGATTGGGGTTTTTTTGGGGCAGTTTTTGGGGTGATTTCTGGGGTTTTTAGGGTGTTTTTCTCCCCCAGCTGTACGTCACCCTGGCCTGGCGGGGAGGAGGCTCCCGACTGGCCAAACCTGCCGCAGTTTTGGGATTTTCTGCTCCTCCTTTCCTGCTGGGAGCTCTGAGGGTTGCTGAGCACAGGAACAGCTGGGGAGGAGTGCTGGGAGGATTCCTCTGTGGGACTGGGATTGCTGCCTTTCTGGTGAGCCTGAAAACCCCAAAAATCACCCCAAAAACCACCCCAAAAATTCTAAAACCACCCCAAAAAAATCCCACCCCAAAAACTGCCCCAAAACTGCCCCAAAAGCCACCAAAATCTACAAAAAACTGCCCGAAAATCCACCCTGGATTCCTTTGTGGGACTGGGATTGCTGCATTTCTGGTGAGCCAAAAATCCCAAAAAATGCCCCAAAAATCACCCCAAAAATCCTAAAACCACCCCAAAAAAATCCAACCCCAAAAATCACCCCAAAAATCCCAAAAACTGCTCTGAAAATCCTGAGAAAACAGCCCAAAAAGCGCCCCAAAAATCCACCCTGGATTCCTCTGTGGGACTGGGATTGCTGCCTTCCTGGTGAGCCCAAAAACCCCAAAAACTGCCCCAAAAATCACCCCAAAAAGTGCCCTGAAAATCCTAAAAGCTGCCCTGAAAAAATCCACCCCAAAAACCCCAAAAAATGCCCCAAAAAACCATCCTGGATTCCTGTGCAGAACTGGGATTGCTGCCTTCCTGGTGAGCCCAAAAACCCCAAAAATCACCCCAAAAATCACCCCAAAAATCACCCCAAAAATCCCTAAAACCGCCCTGAAAATCCCAAAAAAACAGCGTGAAAACCAGCCCAAAAACTGCCCTGAAAATCCCAAAAATCACCCCAAAAACCACCCTGGATTCCTCTGTGGGACTGGGATTGCTGCATTTCTGGTGAGCCAAAAAACCCCAAAAATCACCCCAAAAATCACCCCAAAAATCACTCCAAAAATCCCAAAAACTGCCCTGAAAATCCTGAAAAAACAGCCCAAAAAGTGCCCCAAAAATCCACCCTGGATTTCTCTGTGGGACTGGGATTGCTGCCTTTCTGGTGAGCCCAAAAACCCCAAAAACTGCCCCAAAAATCACCCCAAAAATCCCAAAAACTGCCCTGAAAATCCCAAAAAAACAGTGTGAAAAACAGCCCAAAAACTGCCCTGAAAATCCCAAAAATCACCCCAAAAACCACCCTGGATTCCTCTGTGGGACTGGGATTGCTGCATTTCTGGTGAGCCAAAAAACCCCAAAAATCACCCCAAAAATCACCCCAAAAATCACTCCAAAAATCCTAAAAACTATCCCAAAAAACACGCCAAAAAC
Organism: Lichenostomus cassidix; assembly: GCF_008360975.1. Lineage (NCBI taxonomy): Eukaryota > Metazoa > Chordata > Aves > Passeriformes > Meliphagidae > Lichenostomus > Lichenostomus cassidix. Next base: position 1,837,801 of record NW_028147446.1, read on the forward strand.
TGCCCTGAAAATCCCGAAAAAACAGCCTGAAAAAAACCCCTAAAAATCCCAAAAAACACCCCAAAAAACACCCCAAAATAATCCTGAACCCCAAAAACCCCCAAATCCCCCTGAGACCTTTAAAATCCCCCAAATTTCCCCAAAATTCCCCCAAAATGCCCTTCAAATCCCCTAAGATTTCCAAAAATCCCTAAATTTCCCCAAATTCCCCTAAATCCCCAAAATACCAAAAATACCCCAAATCCCCAAAATCCCCCCCAAAACCCAAATTTCCCCAAAAACCCCAAAATTCCCCCAAAATGCCCTTAAAGTTCCCTAAAATTTCAAGTCCCCTATAATTTCCCAAAATCCCTAAAATCCTCCAAAATCCCCAAAACCCCCCAAAATCCCCAAAATGCCCCTAAGATTTCCAAAAATACCCCCAAATCCCCAAAATCCCCCCAAAACCCCAAATTCCCCAAAATTCCCCCAATATGCCCCTAAAATCTCCCCAAAATCCCCCAAAAATCCCCCAAATTTCCCCCCCAGGTGACCTGCGTGGTTGGAAACTTCCAGAACCAGGGGGGGGATTTGGGGTGGGGGGGAGGGGCAGCGACCCCTGAGCTGAACCCCCAAAATCCCCCAAATCCCCAACCCCCCCTGCAGGAGATCAGCGTCACCCAGGTGAGGAGAACCCCAAAATTTACCCAAAATTTATCCAAAATTTATCCAAAATTGGGATGGGAAATCCCAAAATTGTGGGGAGAAACCCGAAAATGGGGGGGAAAACCCCAAAATTGGGGGAGAAATCCCAAAATTGGGAAACCCCAAAATCCCCTGCAGGAGATCAGCGTCACCCAGGTGAGGAGAATCCCAAAATTTATCCAAAATTTATCCAAAATTTACCCAAAATTGACCCAAAATTTACCCGTAATTGGATGGGAAATCCCGAAAATGGGGGGAAAAACCCCAAAAATGGGTGAGAAATCCCAAAATTGGGAAACCCCAAAACCCCCAGGTGAGGAAAACCCAAATTTATCCAAAATTGACCCAAAATTGGGATGGGAAATCCCAAAATTGGGGAGGGGAACCCAAAATTGATCCCAAAAATGGGGAGGGAAACCCCAAAAATAGGGAGGAAATCCTAAAAATGGGGAGTGAGACCCAAAATTGACCCCGAAATTGGGATGGGAATCCCAAAATTGGGATGGGGAACCCAAAATTGATCCCAAAATGGGGATGGGAATCCTGAAATTGGGGAGGGAACCCAAAATTGATCCCAAAATTGGGATGGGAATCCCAAAATTGGGTAGGAGAACCCAAAATTGACCCAAAAAATGGGGAGGGAATCCTAAAATGGGGAGTGGAACCTAAAATTCACCCAAAATTGGGGAGGGGGACCCAAAATTGACCCCAAAATTGGGAGGGGAATCCCGAAAACGGGATGAGGAACCCGAAATTGGGGAGGGGGATCCCAAAATTGGGGAGGGGAACCCAAAATTTACCCCAAAATTGGGGAGAGAACCCTAAAATGGAGAGGGGAACCTAAAATTCACCCAAAATTGGGGAGGGGGATCCAAAATTGACCCCAAAAATGGGGACTGAGACCCCGAAAATGGGGAGGAGATCCTAAAAATGGGGAGTGAGACCCAAAATTGACCCCAAAATTGGGATGGGAATCCTGAAATTGGGATGGGGAACCCAAAATTGACCCCAAAATTGGGATGGGGAACCCAAAATTGACCCCAAAATTGGGGAGGGAACCCAAAATTGGGGGGAAAAATGGGGAAAGAACCCCAAAAATGGTCGGGAGATCCCAAAAATTCCCCCAAAAACGGGGTGGGGGAGGGGAATGGGGGGGAAATCCCAAAATTTTTTGGGGTGCTGAGGGGTGGGGAGGATCCCAAAATTTGGGGTGACGTCATCCCTTTGACTCCCCAGGTGCGTCGAGCCGAATTCCCTGCGGTGACCTGAGAGGCGGAATTTGGGAATCCCGGAATTTGGGAATCCTGGAATTTTGGGAGCTTGGAATTTTGGGAGCCTGGAATTTGGGAATCGCCAGAATTTGGGGAACCTGAAATTGGGAATCCCGAAATTTGGGAATCCAGGAATTTGGGGAACCTGAAATTGGGAATTTTGGAATTTGGGAATCCCGAAATTTGGGAATCCCAAAATTTGGGAATCACAGAATTTAGGGAATCCCAAAATTTGGGAATCCTGGAATTTTGGGAGCCTGGAATTTGGGAATCCGAAAATTTTGGGAACTTGAAGTTTGGGAATCCCAAAATTTGGGAATCCTGGATTTCGGGAGCCTGGAATTTGGGAATCCCAAAATTTGGGAATCACAGAATTTGGGGAATCCCAAAATTTGGGAATCCTGGAATTTTGGGAGCCTGGAATTTGGGAATCCCAAAATTTGGGAATCCGAAAATTTTGGGAACTTGAAGTTGGGGAATCCCAAAATTTGGAGAATATGAAACTGTGGGATCCTGAAATTTGGGAATTACGAAATTTGGGGAATTTCAAATTGGGAATCCCAAAATTTAGGAATCCCAAACTTTTGGAACTATGAAATTTGGGGAACCTGAAATTCGGGAATCCCAAAATTTGGGAATCCTGAAATTCGGGGAATTTTGAAATCCGGGAATTCCAAAATTTGGGAATTTTGAAATTCTGGAATTCTGAAATGTGGGAATTTTGAAATTCAGGAATTCCGAAATTTGGGAATTTTTGAAATCCGGGAATCCCAAAATTTGGGGATGTTTTGGGGTGGGGGAGGGGCAATAAAGTGGCTCTGTGTGACCTCTGTGTGACCTTTGGGGGGGAAATTTGGGGATTTTGGGGATCTATAGGGGATTTGGGGTTCCTATAGAGATCTATAGGGGATTTGGAGATCCTATAGGGGATTTGGGGATCTATACGGGATTTGGGGTGTCTGTAAGGGATTTTGGGGATCTATAGGGGATTTGAGGATCTATAGGGATCTATAGGGGATTTGGGATTTCTATAGGGGATTTGGGGATCTATAGGGATCTATAGGGGATTTGGGGACCCTATAGGGGATTTGGGGTGTCTATAGGGGATTTGGGGTGTCTATAGGGATCTATAGGGGATTTGGGGGATTCTGTAGGGGACTTGGGGATCTATAGGGATCCTATAGGGGATTTGGGGTGTCTGTAAGGGATTTTGGGATCTATAGGGATCTATAGGGGTCCGGGGGATTTTGGGGGTGTCTATAGGGGATTTGGGGTGCCTATAGGGGCTTTTGGGACCTATAGGGATTTTGGGGATCCTATAGGGGATTTGGCGATCTATAGGGGTCTATAGGGTGTCTGTAGAGATCTATAGGGATTTGGGGATCCTATAGGGGATTTGGGGATCTATAGGGGTCTATAGGGGACTTGGGGATCCTATAGGGATCTATAGGGGTTTGGAGTGTCTATAAGGTATTTGGAGTGTCTATAGGGGGTTTTGGGGGTGTCTATAGGGATCTATAGGGGATTTTGGGGATCCTATAGGGATCTGTAGGGGATTTGAGGATCTATAGGGATCTATAGGGGATGATTTGGGGATCCTATAGGGGATTTGGGGTGTCTATAGGGATCTATAGGGGATTTTGGGATCTATAGGGGATTTGGGGTTCCTATAGAGATCTATAGGAGATTTGAGGATCTGTAGGTATCTATAGGGGATTTGGGGTGTCTGTAGGGGGTTTGGGGATCTACAGGGATCTATAGGGGATTTGGGGTGTCTATAGGGATCCTATAGGGGTTTGGAGTGTCTATAAGGTATTTGGAGTGTCTATAGGGGGTTTGGGGGTGTCTATAGGGATCTATAGGGGATTTTGGGGATCCTATAGGGATCTGTAGGGGGTTGGGGGATTCTGTAGGGATCTATAGGGGTCTGGGGGATTTTGGGGATCCTACAGGGATCTATAGGGAATTTTGGGAAGTCTATAGGGGATTTGGGCTGTCTGTAAGGATCTATAGGGGATTTGGGGTGTCTGTAGAGATCTGCAGGGGTTTGGGGTGTCTATAGGGGTTTTGGGGATCCTATAGGAATCTATAGAGATCTGTAGGGGATTTGGGGATCCTATAGGGATCTATAGAGGGATTTGGGGGATTTTGGGGATTCTATAGGGGTTTGGGGGATTCTACAGGGATCTGTAGGGGACTTGGGGATCTATAGGGATCTATGGGGGATTGCAGTGTCTATAGGGGGTTTGGGGATCTATAGGGATCCTATAGGGATTTGGGGTTCCTATAGGGATCTATAGGGGTCTATAGGGTGCCTATAGAGATCTATAGGGACTTGGGGTGTCTATAGGGGATTTGGGGTGTCTATAAGGATCTATAGGGGATTTGGGGTGTCTATAGGGTATTTGGGGATCCATAGGGGTCTATAGGGTTTGGGTGTCTAGGGTTTGGGGATTCTACAGGGATCTATAGGGGACTTGGGGATCTATAGGGATCTAGGGGGGGATTTGGGGGATTTTGGGGATCCTATAGGGGATTTGGAGTGTCCATAGGGGATTTTGGGGATCCTATAGGGGATTTGGGGATCCTATAGGATCTAGAGGGGATTTGGGGATCTTTAGGGATCCATAGGGGTCTGTAGGGTGTCTATAGGGGGTTTGGGGTGTCCATAGGGGTTTTGGGGTGTCTATGGGGCCTGGGGTGGTCTGGGGGTCTATAGCTGAGGGGGATTCTGGGTGGGTCTAGAGGGTCTGAGGGTTTCTATAGGGGGTCTGGGGGTTCTGTGGGGTTCTATAGGGTCTGGGGTTCCATGGGGTCTACAGGGCTGGGGGTTTCTATAGGGGTCTGGGGTTTCTATAGAGGGCCTGGGGGCTATAGGGGGTCTATAGGGTCTGGGGGCCTTTTGGGGTTTCCATAGGGGTCTGCAGGTCTGGGGGTTTCCAGGGGTCTGGGGGTTCTATAGGTCTGGGGATTCTATAGGGTCTGGGGTTCCATACGGGTCTATAGTCTGGGGTTCTATAGGGGGTCAGGGGGTTTCTATAGGGTCTGGGGGTTTCCACAGGGGTCTCTAGGGGGTCAGAGGGTTCCTGTAGGGGGTCTATAGGGTATGGGTGGTTCTATAGGGGTCTGGGTGGTTCTATAGGGTATCTATAGGGGTCTGGGTGGGTCTATAGGGTCTCTATAGGGTCAGGGGGCTCTATAGGGTCTTGGGTGGTTCTATTGGGGTTTCTATAGGGTCTGGGGTTCTATAGGGTTTCTATAGGGTCTGGGGGCCTTTGGGGTTTCTATAGGGGTCTCTAGGGCTGGGTGTCTTGGGCTCTAGGGTCTGGGTGGTTCTATAGGGGTCTACAGGGGGTTTCTGTAGGGTCTGGGGGTTTCTATAGGTGGTCTATAGGGTCTGAGGATTTCCATAGGGGTCTATAGGGGTCTGGGTGGTTCTGTAGGGGTCTCTATAGGGTCTGGGGGGTTTCCCTCGGAAGCTCCGCCCACCGCCAGGGGCGTGGCCACGCCCCACGTGCCGCGGGCAGCCAATGGGGGAGCGCGCGCTGGGAGTGGGCGTGGCTTTAATGAGGGCGTGGCCGGAAAGGGCGGGGCTTAGCACCACCGGAAACGGGCGCGGCTTAACGGCATAACGTCATTACAGACCACGCCCACAATGAGCGGTTAAATGGGCGTGGCTTCGGCAGGGGAGGGGTTAACCACAAGCCACGCCCCTCGCGCCGTGCGTGGGGCGGAGCCAGCGGGAAGGGGCGTGGCTTGAGAGTGGGTGTGGCCTAAGGGGGCGTGGTCACGGCTGGCCACGCCCCCTCGGACTGCGGCGGGGCGGGCGCGGCTCGGGCGGCCCGGGGTGAGTGGGGGGAGAGCCGGGGGGATTTTGGGGGGATTTTGGGGGATTTTGGGGTGATTTTGGGGGTTCGGCGGGTGGGGGAGGGAGACCCTATGGGGTGGGGGGAGGGGCGGGGGATGGAGGGGAGGCGGGGGGGCGGGAATTTGGGGAGGGGGCTGGGGTGCTATAGGGATGGGGTGGATTCTATAGGGGATTTTGGGGGCTTTTGGGGGATTTTTGGGGGATTTTTTGGGGATTTTTGGGGATTTTTTGGGGGATTTTTGGGGATTTTGGGGGTCCTACAGATGGGGGAGATCTGGGGGGTCCTATGGGGGATTTGGGGGCGGGGCTTAGAGCGGGGCCGGGAATTCTGGGGGTTCCTCCCCCCTATAGGGCAGCCCGGCGGCACCTATGGATCCCATAGGCCCCTATTGATCCCATAGGCCCTTATTGATCCTATAGGCTCCTATTGATCCTTATAGGGTCCTATTGATCCCTATGGATCCCTATGGATTCCTATAGGTCCCTATAGGTCCCTATAGGCCCCTATGGAAGGTGGGGGGGGCGGAACTGTCCGCGGTGCTGAAGGGGGCGGGGCTGAGCCGCTGCCGGGACCCCTCCCCAAATTCCTGAATCCCCAAATTCCCGAATTCCCCAAAATCCTAAATCCCCAAATTCTGAATTCCCCCAAATTCTAAATCCCCAAAATCCTAATATCCCCAAATTCTGAATCCCCAAATTCCGAATTCCCCAAAATCCTAAATCCCCCAAAATCCTAATATCCCCAAATTCTGAATTCCCCCAAATCCTAAATCCCCAAAATCCTAAATCCCCAAATTCTGAATTCCCCAAAATCCTGAATCCCCCAAATCCTAAATCCCCAAAATCCTATATTCCCCCAAAATCCTAATATCCCCAAATTCTGAATTCCCCCAAAATCCTAAATCTCCAAAATCCTAATATCCCCAAATTCTGAATTCCCCCAAATCCTATGTCCCCAAATTCCTGTATCCCCAAAATCCTATATTCCCCCCCAGTTCCGGACCTCTCCCCAAAATCCTGAATTCCCCAAAATCCTAAATCCCAAACTTCTATTTTCCCCCAAAATCCGGACCCCTCCCCAAATTCTGAATTCCCCCAATTCTGGACCTCTCCCCAAAATCCTAATATCCCCAAAATCCTAAATCCCCCCGACTCCTGGATTCCCCCAATTCCGGGACCCCTCCCCGAATTTCTGGATGCTCACAGGAACTCCTGGATCTCCAAAATCCTGGATCCCCAAAATCCTGAATCCCCCAGACCCCCAAATCCCCCAGACCCTGAATCCCCCAGACCCTAAATCCCCAAACCCCCAAATCTCCTCCAGACCCCCAAAATCCTGAATCCCCCAGACCCTAAATCCCCCTGAATCCCCCAGACCCTGAATTTCCCCAAACCTCTGAATCCCCAGACCCTGGACCCTCCTGAACCCCAGATCTCCCCAGACCCCGAATCCCCAGACCCTAAATCTCCTCCAGACCCCCAAAATCCTGAACCCCCAGACTCTGAATTTCCCCAGACCTGAATCTCCCAGATCCCTAAATCCCCCAAAACCCTGAATCCCCGCAGACCCTAAATTTCCCCAGACCCTGAATCCCCCGAATCCCCAAGACCCTCAAATCTCCTCCAGATCCTAAATCCCCAAACCCTGAATTTCCCCAGACCCTGAATCCCCAAACCCCTAAATCCCCAGACCCTAAATCACCCAGACCCTGAATCCCCAGACCCTAAATGCCAGGCCCCCAAAACCCTGAATCCCCCAGACCTTGAATTTCCCCAGACCTAAATCCCCCCGAACCCTTAATCCCCCAAACCCTGAATCCCCCCAAACCCTGAATCCCCCAGACCTCCAAATCTCCCAAACCCTAAATCCCCTGAATCCCCAGACCCCCAAATCTCTTCCAGACACCCAAAATCCTGAGTCCCCCAGACCCTAAATCCCCCAGATCCCTGAATCCCCAGACCCCTGGACCCTCCTGAACCCCCAGATCTCCCCAGACCCTGAACCCCCAAACCCTAAATCCTCAAACCTTTGAATCCCCAGACCCCTAAATCTCCTCCAGACCCCCAAAATCCTGAATCCCCCAGACCTGAATTTCCCCAGACCCTGAATCTCCCGAACCCTTAATCCCCCAAACCCTGAATCCCCAGACCCCCAAATCTCCCAAACCCCTAAATCCCCCTGAATCCCCCTGACCCTCAAATCTCCTCCAGACCCCTGAATCCCCCAAACCATTGGATCTCCCCAAACTCCTGACTCCCCCAGACCCCGAATTTCCCCAGACCCTGAATCCCCAGATCCCCCTGAATCCCCCAGATCCCCCAGACCCCTGGATGACTCCCATTCCTCCCGGACCCCCGGACCCCCCAGACCCCCATTCGCCCCCGGGGTCCCCCCCGCGCCCCGCGGCCCCGGGTATTCTCGGGCCGTAACACGGATCGCTCCGGCCAGCTGTTATTGCTGGAGAATACGCGGAGCCGAGGGGACGCCAAGGCCCTCGGGACCCCCGGGACCCCCGGGAACATCCCAAAAAAACATGGGGGACATCCTCGGGACCCTCGGGAACGTCCCAAAAATCACTGGGGACATCCTCGGGAACCCCGGGAACATCCCAAAAATCACTGGGGACATTCGGGAAAATCCCAAAAATCACTGGGGACATCCTCGGGACCCCCGGGAAACATCCCAAAAATCACTGGGGACATTCGGGAAAATCCCAAAAATCACTGGGAAACCCCCGGGAAAATCCTCGGGACCCCCGGGACCCCCGGGAACATCCCAAAAATCACTGGGGACATCCGGGAAAATCCTAGGGACCCCCGGGAACGTCCCAAAAATCACTGGGAAACCCCCGGGAACATCCCAAAAATCACTGGGGACATCCGGGAAAATCCTCGGGACCCCCGGGAACGTCCCAAAAATCACTGGGGACATCCTCGGGACCCCCGGGAACATCCCAAAATCACTGGGGACATCCTCGGGACCCCCGGGAACATCCCAAAAATCCATGGGGACCCCCGGGAACATCCCAAAAATCACTGGGGACATCCGGGAAAATCCTAGGGACCCCCGGGACCGCCGGGAACATCCCAAAATCACTGGGGACATCCTCGGGACCCCCGGGAACATCCCAAAATCACTGGGAAACCCCCGGGAAAATCCTAGGGACCCCCGGGAACATCCCAAAAATCACTGGGGACATCCGGGAAAATCCCAAAAATCCCTGGGGACATCCTCGGGACCCCCGGGAACATCCCAAAAAATCCCCGGGAAACACCTGGGAAATCACCAGGGACCCCCGGGAAAATCCCAAAAATCACTGGGGACATCCGGGAAAATCCTCGGGACCCCGGGGAACATCCCAAAAAACCATGGGGACATCCTCGAGACCCCCGGGAAAATCCCAGAGAACCATGGGGAACATCCTCGGGACCCCCGGGACCCCCGGGAAAATCCAAAAAATCCCTGGGGAAACTCTTGGGAACATCCTTGGGACCCCTGAGACCCCCCAGGAAAATCCCAAAAATCCCTGGGGACACTCGGGAACATCCCAAAAAATCCCTGGGGACATCCTCGGGACCCCCGGGACCCCCGGGAACATCCAAAAATCCATGGGAAAACCCTTGGGAACATCCTCGGGACCCCCGGGAAAATCCCAAAAATCACTGGGAAGCCCCAGAAAATCCCAAAAACCCCTCGGAAAACTCGGGAAGCCCCCAAGGACCCCCAGGGACACCAAGGGGCACTTGGGGACACCCCAGGGACACCCCAGGGACCCCCAGGGACATTGGGGACACCCCAGGGACACCAAGGGACACTTGGGGACATCCCGGGGACACCCAGGGACACCCTAGGGACACCAAGGGACACTTGGGGACACCCCAGGGACACTTGGGGACCCCCAGGGACACCCTGGGAACACTCGGGGACACCCAGGACACCCCCAGGGACACCCAGGGACACCCCAGGGACATTGGGGACACCCCAGGACACCCCCAGAGCGGCGCAGGAGCTCGGGGACCCCCCGGGAATCCCCTGGGGACACTCGGGGACACTCGGCAATGGCCCGAGGATCCCCTGGGGAGCCCCGGGAGGAGCTGGGGCAGCTGGGGGGACACGGGGTGGCATTTGGGGACCTTGGGGACCCTCAGGTGACCTTTGGGGACCCTCAGGGGACCCTTGTGTGACCCTTGGGGATCTTTATGTGACCTTTGGGGACCCTCATGTGACCCTCTTGTGACCCTTGGAGACCTTTGGGGACCCTTGAGTGACCCTCGTGTGACACATGTGACTTGTGTGACCCTTGTGTGACCTTTGGCGACCCTCGAGTGACCCTTGGGGATCTTTGTGTGACCCTTGGGGACCCTCAGGGGACCTTTGTGTGACCATTGGGGACCCTCGGATGACCTTTGGGGACCCTTGAGTGACCCTCGTGTGACCCTTGGAGACCCTCGTGTGACACATGTGACTCGTGTGACCCTCGTGTGACCTTTGAGGACCCTCGAGTGGCCTTTGGGGACCCTCAGATGACCTCTGGGGACCCTCATGTGACCCTCTTGTGATCCTTGGGGACCCTCGTGTGACCCTCGAGTGACATCTCGGGACACTCGAGTGACCCTTGTGTGTCCCTGTGTGACTTTTGGGGACCCTCGGGTGACCTATGTGTGACCTTTGGGGACCTCATGTGACCTCTGTGTGACCCTTGGCCACCTTTCTGTGACCTTTGGGGACCCTTGTGTGACCCTCATGTGACCTTTGAGGACACTCGAGTGACCCTTGCGTGTCCCCATGTGACTCGTGTGACCCTCGAGTGACATGGGTGACCCTCGGGTGACCTTTGGGGACCTCATGTGACCTTTGGGGACACTCGAGTGACCTCTGTGTGACCTTTGGGGACCCTTGGAGACCCTCGGATGACATTTGGGGACACTCGAGTGACCTCAGTGTGACCTTTGGGGACCCTCGAGTGACCGCAGTGTGACCTCGAGCACGAGAGTGGGCGTGTCCCGCCATCGCCCCGCCCCTTCGCACGCCCAATCACTCAATCTGATTGACATCTCCATCCGGGCCACGCCCCTCTTTGGGGGCGAGCCCCATTGGTGGATTGGCGCTCGAAGGGGCGGAGCCAAGCATCTCATTATGAGGCGAGGCCACGCCCCCAGCGGCCGAGGGCGGGAAGGGCGCTGAGGGGAAGCCGCGCCCTGATTGGCTGATCCGCCGTGGCGGGAAAGGCGCTGAGGCGAGCTCTGCCCTGATTGGCTGAACCCCTCGCGCCCACAGCGATGGGCGGGAACAGCGCTGAGGCGAGCTCTGCCCTGATTGGCTGAGCCGCCGCGGCGGGAGCGGCGCTGAGGGGGAGCCGCCTCGCCATTGGCTGAGCGCGGCGGAGGCGCGCAGCCGATTGGCCACTCTGCCGGCGGCTCGGCTCGCCATGGCGGCGGCGCTGGAGCGAGCGCTGGCACTGCAGGCGGCGGCGGCACCGGGCAGGAGCTCTCAGGCGGCGATCCCGGGCAGGAACTCTCAGGCAGCGGCCCCGGGCAGGAGCTCCCAGGCGGCGGCGGTCCCGGGCAGGAGCTCTCAGGCAGCGGCGGTCCCGGGCAGGAGCTCTCAGGCGGCGGCCCCGGGCAGGAGCTCTCAGGCGGCGGCCCCGGGCAGGAGCTCTCAGGCGGCGGCGGTCCCGGGCAGGAGCTCTCAGGCAGCGGCGGTCCCGGGCAGGAGCTCTCAGGCGGCGGTCCCGGGCAGGAGCTCTCAGGCGGCGGCGGCCCCGGGCAGGAGCTCTCAGGCGGCGGCGGTCCCGGGCAGGAGCTCGGAGGCGCCGCTGCCGCCGCTGCCGGTGCTGGTGCTGGGCCCGGCGGGCTCGGGCCGCACCTCGCTGCTGCTGCGCACGGCGCTGGCGGGCGGCGCGGACGGGCTGCGAACGCTGTTCCTGGCGCCGAGCGCGATCTCGCGGCTCCCGGGAGGCACCGGCGGCACCGGCATCGACCCGCGGGCGCTGCAGGTGAGCGGAGCTGGCTGGAAAGGGCGGCGGGGTTCGCTGAGGGAGAGGCCGGGCTTGATGGAAACGGCGGCGGGATTTGCTGAGGGGCGTGAGGGAGAGGCCGGGCTTGCTGAAGGAGGCGGGATTTGCTGAGGGAGAGGTCGGGCTTGGTGGAAAAGGCGGGCGGGAAGCCCTGAGGCAGAGGCCGGGTTTGCTGAAGAAGGCGGAGTTCGCTGAGGGAGAGGCAGGGCTTGGTGGAAAGGGCGGGATTTACTGAGGGAGAGGCTGGGTTTGGTGGAAAGGGCGGAGTTGTTTTGGAGAAAGGCATGGCCTGACTCTTGTCCTCTCTGTCCCCCCCTTATCCCGCATGTCCCCCGTACCCCCTCTGTCCCCCTTATCCCCCCTGTCCCTCCGTCCCCTGCCCCTCTCCCCCTGTCCTCTCTGCCCCTTCTCCCCCCGTCCCCCTTATCGTCTTCTTCTCCCTCCATCCCCTCTCCCCCTTGTCCCCTCCCTTCTCCCCCCTGTCCCTCTGTCCCCCCATCCCCTGTCCCCTCCGTCCCTTCTCCCCACTGTCCCCTCTGTCCCCTCATCCCCTTTCCTTCTCATTCCTCCTAATGCCCCTTGTCCCCACCACTTGTCCCCCTTGTCCCCTCCTTCCCTCTGTGTCCCCTCTCTCCTCCCTTTGTCCCCACCTTGTCCCTCCCGTGTTCCTCCTCGTCCCCCCCGTGTCACCCTCTTGTCCCCGCCGTGTCCCCCCTGTCCCTCCCGTGTCGTCTCTTGTCCCTGCCGTGTCCCCTTGTTCCCCTTGTGTCCCCCCTGTGTCCCCCCCCGTCCCCGCCGTGTCCCCCCTGTCCCCGCCGTGTCCCCTGTCCCCTCCCCAGCGCCTGGAGCTGCGCTACCCGCGCTCCCGCCTGTCCCTGTCCCACGAGTTGGTGGCCCTGGCCCCTCACCCGCCAGCCCTGCTGCTCCTGGACGGCCTGGAGCACTACCTGGCCATGTCCCCAAGTGTCCCCGCCCGCCTGGCCGCGCTCCTGCTGGAGGTCACCCGCTGTCCCCCTGGTCGCCGCCCCCCGCAGCTGGTGGCAGCCCTGCGCCTGCCGCCGCCAGCCCCGCACGTCTTGGGGACACTGCTGCGCTACTTCCCCGCGCGGTGTCACCTCAGGCCGAGTCCCGAGTCCCCCTGTCACCTGCGGGTGACGCTGCGGTGTCCCGGGACAGCCCCGCGGCGATGGCGGCTGCGCCTCGGGGATGGGGACAGCGACAGGGGTGGGGACAGCGACAGTGACAGCGGGGAGGGGGACAGCGAGGAGGAGTGGGTGTGACACGGAGCCCGAAGGTGACATGGAGATGGTGTCACCCTCGACGTGGAGTCGCTGTGACCTCCCCAAGGGGGACACGGAGCCAGAAGGTGACAAGGAGTCAGTGTCACCTCCCCATGGGGGACACAGAGCCTGAAGGTGACATGGAGGCGGTGTCACCCTCCCCACTGGTGACAAGGACGTTGATGTCATCCCCCGGGTGGCAAGGACTCATTGGGTGACACGGCCTCAGTGTCACTCCTCCATGGGTGACATGGCTTCAGTGTCACCCCCTACTGGTGACAAGGACATCAGTGTCACACCCCCGGGTGACAATGGATGACACAGACCCAATGTCACCCCCTACAGGTGACAAGGACATTGATGTCACCCCCACGGGTGACCAGGACCCATCGATGTCACCCCACAATGAGACACACAGACCCAGTGTCACCCCCCACCGGTGACAAGGACATTGATGTCACCCCCCCCCGCGTGACAAGGACTCAGTGGGTGAGACAGCCTCGATGTCACCCCCCACGGGTGACAAGGACATCAGTGTCACACCCCCACGGGTGACAAGGACGTGATGGGTGACACATACTCAATGTCACCTCCCACGGGTGACACTGCCCTGATGTCACCCTGCCCCCCCCCACAGGGCCCTGGGGACATGGGCGGTGACAGTGACAGTGACAGTGACGGTGACACGGTGCCAGGTGTCCCTCCCGGGCTGCCATCTGGGGTCCCTGATAAGCCTTATCAGCCCAGCCTGCTGCCACCCCGAGGGCCCCAATGTCCCCAACGTGTCCCCAAGCTCCTCTCCCAGTGCTCCCAGTGCTCCCAGTTACTGCACTGGGCCCTGGTTACCCCCTGGTGTGTTCCCAGTGTCCCCTCCAGTGTCCCCCAGTGTCCCCAATGTCCCCCCAGTGCTCACAGTCACTCCCAGTGTCCCCCCAGCGTCCCCATTACCCTTCCCAGTGTCCCCCCAGTGTCTCCATTACCTCTCCCAATATCCCCCAGTCACTCCCAGTATCCCCTAATGCCCCCCCAGTGTCTCCCAGTACCCCCCCAGTGTCCCCATTACCCTTCCCAGTGCCTCCCAGTCACTCCCAGTGTCCCCCAGTGTCCCCACTGTCCCTCCCAGTCACTCCCAGTGCCACCCAGTGTTCCCCCAGTGTCCCCAGTGTCCCTCCCGGTGCTCCCAGTGTCCCTCCCAGTGTCCCCAGTGTCCCTCCCAGTGCTCCCAGCATCTCCATTGTCACTCGCAGTCACTCCCAGTGTCCCCCAGTTCTCTCCCAGTGTCCCCCCAGTGTCCCCTCACTGTCCCCATTGTCCCTCCCACTGTCCCCAGTGTCCCTCCCAGTGCTCCCAGTGTCCCCCAGTTCTCTCCCAGTGTCCCCACTATGTCCCCAGTGCCCCCCAGTGTCTCCCAGTCCCTCCCAGTGTCCCCCAGGTCTCTCCCAGTGTCCCCCCAGTGCTCCCAGTGTCCCCAGCGGTGTGTCACACTGGGCCCAGCGTCACTTTTATTGTACAAAAACATTAAAAACCCAAAGCAGGCGAAACTCGGTGTCCCCAGCTGTCCCCAGCTGTCCCCAGCTGTCCCCAGGTGTCACTGCGGCCTCGTGTGACATCATCATGATGTCACATCCCCTCCCCGATGACGTCACCGTGTCACAGGTCCCACATGTCCTCGTGTGTGACGTCATCGTGTCACTGTGTGACATCACCACGTGCACAGGTCCCCCCTGTGTCCTCGTGTGTGACGTCATCACGCTGTGTGACATCACCATGTGCACAGGTCCCCCCGTGTCCTCACCCGTGACGTCATCGTGCCGCTGTGTGACGTCACCGTGACGCGTCCCCCTTTGTTGTGACGTCATCTGTCCTTTCCATGTGACGTCATCCGGGCGAGTCCCCTCCGTGACGATGTCACCTGTCCTCTCTGTGTGACGTCACCGTGACATCGCATTGCCTTTGCCATGACGTCATCTGTCCCTCCTGCGTGACGTCACCGTGACGCGTCCCCTCCGCGATGACGTCATCACGCCCCCCGTGATGTCACTCCGATGCATCTTTTCCATGACGTCACCTCTCCCTTCTGTGTGACGTCATCTTGGCGCCTCCCCTCAGCGATGACATCACCTCTCCCTTCCACGTGACGTCATCCTCACGAGGCCCCTTTGCCATGACGTCATCGTGTCCTCTGTGACGTCACTCCGATGCGTCGTTTCCGTGACGTCACCTGTCCCCTCCACTATGACGTCATCAGGAGCAGATGACGTAATCAGGGGCGTGTCCCTTCCACGATGACATCATTTGGAGGAGATGATGCAATCGGGGGTGTGTCCCCTCTATGATGATGTCATCAGGAGCAGATGACGTAATCAGGGGCGTGTTCCCTCCACGATGATGTCATTGGGAGCAGATGGCGTAATCAGGGGGCGTGTCCCCTCGATGATGATGTCATCAGGAGCAGATGATGTATTCGGGGACGTGTCCCCTCAACGATGATGTCATCAGGATCAGATGACCTAATCAGGGGCGTGTCCCTTCTATGATGATGTCATCAGGATCAGATGACCTAATCAGGGGCGTGTCCCCTCAACGATGACATCATTAGGAGCAGATGATGTAATCAGGGGCGTGTCCCTTCCACGATGACATCATTGGGAGCAGATGACATCATACAGACAGCATCCCCTCTGCAATGATGTCATCAGGAGCAGATGATGTAATCAAGGGCGTGTCCCCTCTACGATGATGTCATTGGGAGCATATGATGTAATCAGGGGGCGTGTCCCTTCCACGATGACGTCATTATGAGCAGATGACATCATGCAGACAGCATCCCCTCCGCGATGACGTCACCGCCGCGCATCAGGAGCAGATGACGTAATGCGGGGCGTGTCCCGGCCCCACCCCGCCCTGCTTTAGCTCCGCCCCTTTGGCCAGCGGCCCCACATTTGCATAAGGGGCGGGGCCGGGGCGGGGCGGCGGGCAGAGCAGGGCGGAGCCAGGATCGAACAGCGTGTACTCGAAACTGGGGGAGGGGCTGGCCGAGGGGCGGGGCAGCGGAGGGGGCGGGGCCTGAGCCCAGGGGGAGGGGCTGGCGCTGGGGGAGGGGCTAGCGATGGGGGAGGGGCTGAGCCCCCCTGGCACCTCCTCGATGGCGCTGGGCAGCTCCTCGGGGGAGGGGCTGGGCGAGGGGCAGCGAGACCCCAACCCTTGTGACAGCCAGAGCTGGGGAGAGAGAGACCCCAAAATATCCGAAATTAACCCCAAAATATACCCAAAGTATCATAAAATATCCCCAGCGAGACCCCAACCCTTGTGACAGCCAGAGCTGGAGAGAGAGAGACCCCAAAGTAGCCGAAATTAACCCCAAAATATCCCTAAAGTATCATAAAATATCCCCAGCGAGACCCCAACCCTTGTGAGAGCCACAGCTGGGGAGAGACCCAAAATATCCGAAATTAACCCCAAAATATCATCAAATATCCCCAGCGAGACCCCAGCCCCTGTGAGAGCCACAGCTGGGGAGAGAGACCCAAAATAGCCGAAATTAACCCCAAAATATACCCAAAGTATCATAAAATATCCCCAGCGAGACCCCAGCCCTTGTGACAGCCAGAGCTGGGGAGAGAGACCCAAAATATCCGAAATTAACCCCAAAATAATCATAAAATATCCCCAGCGAGACCCCAACCCCTGTGAGAGCCAGAGCTGGGGAGAGAGAGACCCCAAAATGTAACCCAAAATATCCGAAATTAACCCCAAAATATGATAAAATATCCCCAGCGAGACCCCAACCCTTGTGACAGCCACAGCTGGGGAGAGAGAGAGACCCCAAAATATCCGAAATTAACCCCAAAATATACCCAAAATATGATAAAATGACCCCAGCCCTTGTGACAGCCAGAGCTGGGGAGAGAGAGAGACCCCAAAATATCCGAAATTAACCCCAAAATGTCATCAAATATCCCCAGCGAGACCCCAACCCCTGTGACAGCCAGAGCTGGGGAGAGAGAGACCCAAAATATCGTAAAATATCCCCAGAGAGACCCCAAAATGTAACCCAAAATATCCTAAATTAATCCCAAAATATGATAAAATATCCCCCAAACACCCACAATATCCCAAAGTAGTCCCTGAAACACCCAAAACATTCCAAAATACCCCCAAAACCACACGGAATGTCCCCCGAAACACCCGAAGTATCCTGAAAAAACCAAAAAAAAACCCCAAAAAACCCAAATTACCCCCAAAAATCCCAAGTTCCCCCCGAAAAAACCCCAAATCCACCCCAAAAAAACCCCAAAC
The DNA here is from genome assembly GCF_008360975.1 of Lichenostomus cassidix. Classification (NCBI taxonomy): domain Eukaryota; kingdom Metazoa; phylum Chordata; class Aves; order Passeriformes; family Meliphagidae; genus Lichenostomus; species Lichenostomus cassidix. The sequence continues at coordinate 1,855,220 of NW_028147446.1, forward strand.
GCCTCCTCACCTGGAAGTTTCCCCCGTAGGCACTGAAAAGTCCCTCGAATTCTCTCTCCGGGCCTGGAACTGGCGGCCAGAGCTTCTCCCGCAGCATCCTGGGGGGGTTGGGATGGATTTGGGGTCAGAGAGACCCCTGGAGACCCCAAAAACCACCCCAAATCCTATAGAGACATCCCAAATCCTACAGAACCCCCGGGAATCCCAAATCTCTACAAATCCCCCCCAAATCACCCTAAAATGCCTCATTGCAGCCCCAGAGCTTCTCCCGCAGCATCCTGAGGGATTTGGGGACATCCAGAGACCCCAAAAATCACCCAGAGACCCCAAAAACCACCCCAAATCCCATAGACACACCCCGAATCCTATAGAACCCCCGGGAATCCCAAATACCCCCAAATTCCCTGAGATTCCAGATAAATCCCCCCATTGCAGCCCCACAGCTTCTCCCGCAGCATCCTGGGGGGGTTGGGATGGATTTGGGGTCAGAGAGACCCCTGGAGACCCCAAAAATCACCCCAAATCCCATAGAGACACCCCAAATCCTACAGAACCCCCGGGAATCCCAAATCTCTACAAATCCCCCCCAAATCACCCTAAAATGGCCTCATTGCAGCCCCAGAGCTTCTCCCGCAGCATCCTGAGGGATTTGGGGACATCCAGAGACCCCAAAAATCACCCAGAGACCCCAAAAAACACCCCAAATCCCATAGACACACCCCGAATCCTATAGAACCCCCGGGAATCCCAAATGTCTACAAATCCCCCCCAAATCACCCTAAAATGCCTCATTGCAGCCCCACAGCTTCTCCCGCAGCACCCTGAGGGATTTGGGGATGGATTTGGGGTCTGAGAGACCCCTGGAGAGCCCAAAAATCACCCCAAACCTCACAGAGACACCCCGAATCCCATAGAGACACCCCGAATCCTATAGAGTCACCCGGGAATCCCAAATACCCCCAAAATTCCCTGAGATTCCAGATAAACCCCCCCATTGCAGCCCCAGAGCTTCTCCCGCAGCATCCTGGGGGGTTTGGGGATGGATCTGGGGTCTGAGGGACCCCTGGAGAGCCCAAAAATCACCCCAAATCCCATAGGGACACCCCAAATCCTACAGAACCCCCGGGAATCCCAAATCTCTACAAATCCCCCCCAAATCACCCTAAAATGCCTCATTGCAGCCCCAGAGCTTCTCCCGCAGCATCCTGGGGGGTTTGGGGACATTCAGAGACCCCAAAAATCACCCAGAGACCCCAAAAACCACCCCAAATCCCATAGACACACCCCGAATCCTAAAAAACCTCCCGGGACATCCAAATCCCCCATAAATCCCCCATTCCAGCCCCACAGCTTCTCCTGCAGCATCCTGGGGGGTTTGGGATGGATTTGGGGTCAGAGGGACCCCTGGAGACCCCAAAAACCACCCCAAATCCCACAGAGACACCCCAAATCCCATAGAGACACCCCAAATCCTACAGGGTCACCCGGGAATCCCAAATACCCCCAAAATTCCCTGAGATTCCAGATAAATCCCCCCATTGCAGCCCCACAGCTTCTCCCGCAGCATCCTGGGGGGTTTGGGGACATCCAGAGACCCCAAAAATCAGCCTCAGACCCCAAAAATCACCCAGAGATCCCAAAAATCACCCCAAATCCTATAGAAGCTCCTGGGAGATCCAAATCCCCCCAGAGCCCCCAGTCCCTCCCAATGTCCCCAATATACCCCGATGTCCCCAGTGTCCCCCAATATCCCCCAGTGTCCCCAGTGTTCCCAATCCCCCCAATGTCCCCAGTGTCCCCAATATCCCCACTGTCCCCAAATGTCCCCAATGTCCCCAGTGTCCCCAATGTCCTCAGTGTCCCCAAATGTCCCCAATCCCCCCAATGTCCCCAATATCTCCCAGTGTCCCCAATCCCCCAATGTCCTGAACATCCCCAATGTCCCCAGAGCCCCCAGTCCCTCCCAATGTCCCCAATGTCCCCCATGTCCCCCATGTCCCCAGTCCCTCCCAATCCTCCCAGTGTCCCCATACCGGTGGTGGCCCAGCAGTCCCAGTGTCCCCAATGTCCCCAATCCCCCCAGTGTCCCCATACCGGCGGTGGCCCAGCAGTCCCAGTGTCCCCAATGTCCCCAATGTGTGGGGTGGGGTGTGTTGTGTGTGCGGCCAGCAGTCCCAGTGTCCCCAGTGTCCCCAATCCCCCCAGTGTCCCCATACCGGCGGTGGCCCAGCAGTCCCAGTGTCCCCAATGTCCCCAATCCCTCCAGTGTCCCCAGTGTCCCCATACCGGCGGTGGCCCAGCAGTCCCAGTGTCCCCAATGTCCCCAATCCCCCCAGTCCCCCCAGTGTCCCCAGTGTCCCCAATCCCCCCAGTGTCCCCATACGGTGTCCCCATGTCCCAATCCCCAGTGTCCCCATACCGGCGGTGGCCCAGCAGTCCCAGTGTCCCCAATGTCCCCAATCCCTCCAGTGTCCCCAGTGTCCCCATACCGGCGGTGGCCCAGCAGTCCCAGTGTCCCCAATGTCCCCAATCCCCCCAGTCCCCCCAGTGTCCCCAGTGTCCCCAATGTCCCCAGTGTCCCCAATGTCCCCAATCCCTCCAGTCCCCCCAGTGTCCCCATACCGGCGGTGGCCCAGCAGTCCCAGTGTCCCCAGTCCCAGCAGCAGCAATGCCAGCAGACACGAGAGCCCCAGTGTCACTGCGTCCAGGTCTGGGGGGACATTGGGGACACCCAGGGGTCACAGCGGCTCAGGGATCCATGCCCTGTCCCCCCTTGGGTGTCACCAATGTCCCCAAACCCCCTCAATGTCCCCAAACCCCCCCAATGTCCCCAAACCCCCCCAATGTCCCCAAACCTCCTCAATGTCCCCAAGGTCCCAATTCCCCCATCTCCTTTTGTCCCCTCCATGTCCCCAAACCCCCCCAGTGTCCCCAAATCCCATCTCCTCTTGTCCCCATAATGTCCCCAAATCCCCAATGCCTCCCCGTCCCCCCAATGTCCCCCAAATGTCCCCAAATCCCCCAATGTCCCCAACTTCCCAATCCCTCCCTGTCACCCCAAGTCCCCCAATGTCCCGCAATGTCCCCAAATCCCTCAATCCCTCCCTGTCCCCCTAATATCCCCAATGTCCCCAATATCCCAAATCCCCCCAATGTCCCAATGTCCCCAAATCCCCATTAATGTCCTCAATGTCCCTAATATCCCCAAATGTCCCCAAACCCCCATTAATGTCCCCAGTGTTTCCAATGTCCCCATTAATGTCTTCAATGTCCCCAACATCCCCAATGTCCCCAAATCTCCCCAATGTCCCCAAATCCCCATTAATGTCCCCAGTGTCTCCAATGTCCCCATTAATGTCCTCCATGTCCCCAGTATCCCCAATGTCCCTAATATCCCCAATATCCCCAATGTCCCCAAATGTCCCCAAATCCCCATTAATGTCCTCAATGTCCCCAATGTCTCTGATATCCCCAATGTCCCTAATGTCCCCAAATCCCCATTAATGTCCCCAATGTCTCCAATGTCCTCATTAATGTCCTCAATGTCCCCAACATCCCCGATGTCCCCATTATCCCCAATGTCCCCGATATCCCCAGTGTCCCCAATGTCCCTTAATCCCCCATTATCCCCAACGTCCCCAATGTCCCCAAATCCCCATTAATGTCCTCAACGTCCCCAATGTCCTCGATGCCCCCAAATCCCCCAATGTCCCCATTATCCCCAATGTCCCCAATGTCCCCCATATCCCCCGATGTCCCCAACCCCCCCGATGTCCCCGATGTCACTCACTCACCGGGGGGGGTGGTGGCAGTGGCCGGGACGCTCCAGGGGCTCCAGAACCCCCCATAGCTCAGCCCGTCCGGCCGAGCTCGAGCCCTGACTGAGTAAGGGGTGCTGCCCAGGAGCCCCCCGACCCTCTGCTCGCGGCGACCCGCCGGGACCCCCACCTGGGAGGGGACAGGGTGAGGGACATCGACATCCCAAAAAAAACCCGATAAAAATAACCCGAAATACAGCCGAAATCCCAAAAAAAACCCATAAAAATAACCCTAAATGCACCCGGGAAACCAAAAACCCCAAAGCCCCCCGACCCTCTGCTCGCGGCGACCCGCCGGGACCCCCACCTGGGAGGGGACAGGGTGAGGGACATGAAATCCCAAAAAAATCCCATGAAAATAACCCTAAATACAGCCGAAACCCCTGAAAACCCCATAAAAATACCCCAAAATACACCCGGGAAACCAAAAACCCCAAAAAACCTACAAAAACCCCATAGCCCCCCAACCCTCTGCTCGCGGCGACCCGCCGGGACACCCACCTGGGAGGGGACAGGGTGAGGGACATGAAATCCCAAAAAAACCCCATGAAAATAACCCGAAATACAGCCAAAACCCCGAAATCCAAAAAAAATCCGATGAAAACAACCCGAAATGCACCCAAAAACCCCATAGCCCCCTGACCCTCCGCCCACCGGGACCCCACCGAGGGAGGGGACAGTGTCAGGGACATCGAAATCCCAAAAAAATCCCATGAAAATAACCCAAAATACAGCCGAAATCCCCGAAATCCCCAGAAAAATAACCCAAAATACACCTGGGAAACCAAAAAACCCCAAAAAACCTACAAAAACCCCATAGCCCCCCTGACCCTCTGCCCGCCGGGACCCCACCTGGGGAGGGGACAGGGTTAGGGACACCGAAATCCCAAAAAAAACCCCATAAAAATAACCCAAAATACACCCGAAATCCCCAAAAAACCCCCAAATTTCCTCACCGTTTTTGGGATTCCCCCCGCGGGGCTGAGCACCAGGGCCCCCCAAAAAACCCAAAATCCCCCCAAAAATCCCCCAAATTCCCCCAGACAGACCCCAAAACCACCCCAGGACCCCCAAAATCTGCCAAATTTCCCCCCAAACTCCCCCAGGACCCCAAAAATCCCCCAAATTTGCCCCGAAACTCCCCCAAAATCCCCCCAAATTTCTCACCGTTTTGGGGTTTCCCCGCGGGTTTCAGGGAACCTGTAGCAGCAGGGACCCCAAAACCCCAAAATCCCCCAAATTCCCCCAGACTGACCCCAAACCCCCAGGACCCCCAAATTTGCCTCCAAACCCGCAAAATCCCCCAAACCCCAAATCCCCAAATTCCCCAGACAGACCCCAGACCCTCCAGGACCCCAAACCCCCAAAATCCCCCAAAATCCCCCAAAACCCCAAATTTCGTACCATTTTTGGGGTTTCCCCAGTGGGCTCAGGAAAAACTTGTACAGCAGGGGACCCCAAAATCCCCAAACCCCCAAAATCCCCAAATTCCCCCAGACAGACCCCAGACCCCTCCAGGACCCCAAACCCCCCAAAACCCCAAAATCCCCAGATTTCCTCCAAAACCCCAAAATCCTTCAGTGCCTGTATTGCTGTCCCCGCGGGGCTGAGCACCAGGGCCCCTAAAACCCCCAAAGTCCCCAAAATCCCCCAAATTCCCCCCAGACTGACCCCAAAACCCCCAGGACCCCCAAAATCTGCCAAATTTCCCCCAAAAACCCCCAAATTCCCCCAAACCCCCCAAAAACCCAAAAAATCCCCCAAATTCTCTCACCGTTTTCGGGGTTCCCCCTGCGAGGCTGTGCGCCAACTTGAACAGTAGGGACCCCAGACCCAAATTTCCCCAAAAACCCCAAATTTCGTACCGTTTTTGGGGTTCCCCCCGCGGGACTCAGCGCCAACTCGAACAGCAGTGATCTCAGACCCAAATTTTCCCCAAATTTCCCCAAAAATCCCCCAAATTTCGTACCGTTTTTGGGGTTCCCCCCGCGGGGCTGAGCGCCAGGGCCCCCTAAAAACCCCCAAAATCCCGTAAAACCCCAAAAAAACCCCAAATTTCATACCGTTTTTGGGGTTCCCCCCGCGGGACTCAGCGCCAACTCGTAGACGAGGCTGGAGGTGAGGTAAGGCGCGGGGGGAGGAGCCCAGCGAACACAGAGCTCCCCCCGCGAGCCCCCCGGGGACACCGACACGTTCTGGGGGGCTCCGGGCAGCACTGGGGAAACCCCAAAAAAATCCCAAATCCGTAGGAGACCCCAGACCCAAAATACGCCCCGAAAACCCCCAAAATTCCCATGAAATTCCCATTAAATTCAGCCAAAATTCACCCAAATTGACCCCCCCCGGGGACACTGACACGTTCTGGGGGGCTCCGGGCAGCACTGGGGACACCCCAAAAAAATCCCAAATCCATAGGAGACCCCAGACCCCAAATACACCCCGAAAACCCCAAAATTCCTGTGAAAATCCCATGAAATTCACCCGAAATTCATCCCCAAAACACCTACATTACCCCAAAAATACCTAATTCCTCCCCAAACCCTAAATTCCCCCCAAACCCCAAATTCCCCAAAAAAAACCCAAATCGATAGGAGACCCCAGACCCCAAATACACCCCGAAAACCCCGAAATTCCTGTGAAAATCCCATGAAATTCACCAGAAATTGCCCGAAATTCACCCAAAATTAACCTAAATTGACCCCCCCCCGGGGACACCGACACGTTCTGGGGGGCTCCGGGCAGCACTGGGGACACCCCAAAAAAATCCTAAATCCATAGGAGCCCCCAGACCCCAAATACACCCCGAAAACTCCAAAATTCCTGTGAAATTCCCACGAAATTCCCATGAAATTCACCAGAAATTGCCCGAAATGAACCCAAAATTAGCCCCCCAGGAAGACCGACCCTTTCTGGGGGGCTCCGGGCAGCACTGGGGACACCCCAAAAAAATCCCAAATCCATAGGAGACCCCAGACCCGAAATTTCCACAAAAATCCCCCAAATTCCTGTAAATTTCCCCAAAATTCCCATGAAATTCACCCAAAATTCACCCGAAATTCACCCTCAAAACACCTAAATTCCCCCCCCAAAACCCCCAAATTCACCCCAAATTTCCTCCCCAAATTTCCCCCAAATTCCTTCCAAATTCTCCCCCAAACCCCAATTCCCCCCAAAACCTGGAGCTGATAGGAATCCCGACCAAATTCAAATTTCTAAATTCAATTCACCAAACCCAATGCAAATTCCCAGAACCCAAATTAAATCCCAAATCACCCAATCTCCCAATCCCCCAAATCCCAAAATTCTCCCAAATCACCAATCCTCCCAAATTCCCCCAAATCCCCCAAAATCCTCCCCAAATCCTCCCCAAATCCTCCCCAAATCCCCCAAATCCTCCCAAAATCACCCAAATCCTCCCAAATTTCCAATCCCAACCAAATCCAAATTCCAAATCCCCCAAATCCACCCCAAATTTCCTCCCAAATTTCCCCAAAATCCCCCAAATCCCCCAAATCTCCCAAATTTCCTCCAAATCCCTCCTCACCAACTTGATCAATGAAGAGTGTCCGGTGGAACAGAGTGGTCACTGCGGTGGCCTTGGTGACCTCAGTGACCCCCAGGGGTGTCCTGGTGGCCCCAGGGTGGCTCTCGGTGACCTCAGGGGTCTTGGTGACCCCAGGGGTGACCTTAGTGACCTCAGGGGTGACCTTGGTGACCTCAGGGGTCTCTGGGGATGTCCTGGTGACCCCAGGGGTGACCTCGGTGGCCCCAGGGGATGTCCTGGTCACCTCGGTGTCCCCAGGAGGTGTCCAGCTGTCCCCAGGGGGTGTCCAGCTGTCCCCAGCGCTGGCGGTCAGCACTCGCAGCTCCAGGGGCACGAAGGTGACGGTGGCAGCGGCCGGCAGGGAGCACCAGAAGCGTGACCCCCGGGAGGGAGGGGACAGCGCGGTGGCACTGAGGGGACACTCCTGCCACGGGTCCTGCCTGCGGCCACAGCGGTCAGGGGTCACTCGGGGGTCACTCAGGGGTCACTCAGTGATCAATGGTCACTCAATGGTCACTGGAGTCACTCAATGATCACTCAATGTCACTCATTGTCCACTCAGGGTCAGTGGTCACTCAGGGTCACTCAGTGTCACTCAGTGGTCACTCAGGGTCACTCATTGTCACTCAGGGTCACTCATTGTCCCTCAGTGGTCACTCAGGGTCACTCATGGTCACTCAGGGTCACTCATTGTCCCTCAGTGGTCACTCAGGGTCACTCAGGGTCACTCTGGTCACTCACTCAAGCCAATACTCCATGTGGAATCACCGCAGCTCAGGAGGTCAGGGTGAGGTCAGGGTGGGTTTGGGGCTCAGGGGTCACTCAGGGGTCACTCAGTGTCACTCATTGTCACTCAGTGGTCACTCAGTGGTCACTCAGGGTCAGTGGTCACTCACTCGAGACGATAGTCCATGTGGAATCGCCGCGGCTCAGGAATTCAGGGTGGGTTTGGGGCTCAGGGGTCACTCAGGGGTCACTCAGAGGTAAATCATTCTCACTGTATGATCACTCATTGTCACTCAGTGGTCACTCTGGTCACTCTGGTCACTCACTCGAGGCGGTACTCCAGGCAGAATCGCTGCGGCTCAGCAGGTCAGTCAGGGGTCAGGATGGGTTTGGGGCTCACGGGTCACTCAGGGGTAAATCATTCTCACTGTATGATCACTCAGTGTCACTCAGGGTCACTCAGGGTCACTCAATGGTCACTCTGGTCACTCAGGGTCACTCAGTGGTCACTCAGGGTCACTCAGTGGTCACTCAGGGTCAATGGTCACTCTGGTCACTCAGGGTCACTGGTCACTCACTCGAGACGATAGTCCATGCGGAATCGCCGCGGCTCAGGAATTCAGGGTGGGTTTGGGGCTCAGGGGTCACTCAGGGGTCACTCAGAGGTAAATCATTCTCACTGTATGATCACTCATTGTCACTCAGTGGTCACTCAGTGGTCACTCTGGTCACTCATTGTCACTCAGTGGTCACTCAGGGTCAGTGGTCACTCACTCAAGCCGATACTCCATGTGGAATCGCTGCGGCTCGGCAGGTCAGTTAGGGGTCAGGGTGGGTTTGGGGCTCGGGGGTCACTCAGGTGTCACTCATTGTCACTCATTGTCACTCAGTGGTCACTCAGTGGTCACTCAGGGTCAGTGGTCACTCACTCGAGGCGGTACTCCATGCGGAATCGCCGCGGCTCGGCAGGTCAGTTAGGGGTCAGGATGGGTTTGGGGCTCAGGGGTCACTCAGGGGTCACTCAGAGGTAAATCATTCTCACTGTATGATCACTCAGTGTCACTCTGTCACTCAGTGGTCACTCTGGTCACTCAGTGGTCACTCACTCAAGGCGATACTCCATGCGGAATTGGCAGGTCAGTTAGGGGTCAGGATGGGTTTGGGGCTCAGGGGTCACTCAGTGTCACTCATTGTCACTCAATGTCACTCAGTGGTCACTCATTGTCACTCAGTGTCACTGGTCACTCAGTGGTCACTCACTCCAGCCGATACTCCATGCGGAATCGCCGCGGCTCAGGTCAGTCAGGGGTCAGGGTGGGTTTGGGGCTCAGGGGTCACTCAGGGGTCACTCATTGTCACTCAGTGGTCACTCAGTGGTCACTCAGGGTCAGTGGTCACTCACTCGAGGCGGTACTCCATGCGGAATCGCCGCGGCTCGGCAGGTCAGTTAGGGGTCAGGGTGGGTTTGGGGCTCAGGGGTCACTCAGGGGTCACTCAAGGGTCACTCAGGGGTCACTCATTGTCACTCATTGTCACTCAATGTCACTCAGGGTCAGTGGTCACTCACTCGAGGCGGTACTCCATGCGGAATCGCTGCGGCTCGGCAGGTCAGTTAGGGGTCAGGATGGGTTTGGGGCTCAGGGGTCACTCAGGGGTTACTCAATGTCACTCAGTGTCACTCAAGGGTCACTCATTGTCACTCTGGTCACTCAGTGGTCACTCACTCGAGGCGGTACTCCATGCGGAATCGCCGCGGCTCGGCCGGCCCTGGCTGTTCCCAGAAGCAGCTGAGGTCATGCAGAGTCCGAGAGAAGCACTGCGGCCGCTGCGGCTCGGCCTGCAGCACCATGGACACTGCAGACAGACGGACACTCGGGGTCACTGGGGGTCAGGGGACACTCGGGGGACATTCCAGGGGTCATTTAGGTGTCATTTAGGGGTCAGGGGACACTCGGGGGACATTCAGGGGTCACTCAGGGGTCATTTATGGGTCATTTAGGGGTCAGGGGACACTCAGGGGTCACTCAGGGGACATTCAGGGGTCATTTATGGGTCATTGAGGGGTCAGGGGTCACTCAGGGGACACTCAGGGGTCACTCAGAGGACATTCCAGGAGACATTCCAGGGGCACTCAGGGGTCATTTAGGGGTCAGGGGTCACTCAGGGGGCACTCAGGGGTCATTTAGGGGTCAGGGGTCACTCAGGGGGCATTCAGGGGTCATTTATGGGTCATTTAGGGGTCAGGGGTCACTCAGGGGTCCCTTGGGGGTCAATTGAGTCACTTAGGGGTCACTCAATGTCACTCAGGGTCACTCAAGGGACACTTGGGGGTCCCTGAGGTCACCCAGGGGTTACAGGGGACAGAGGGGTCACTCAAGGGTCACTCAAGGGTCACTCAGGGGTCACTCGGGGGTCACACACAGGAATTTCACCCGAAATCCCCCAAAATCTCCCCAAAAACTCCCTTTGAACGACGCCTTCCCAAAACTCCAAATCCTCCCTAAATCCCCCCAAAAAAACCCCCAAAAAATACCAAAATGCCCCAAAAACCACCAAAAAACCTCAAAAAAAATCCTAAAGCCTGAATCCTCCATGCACCTCAATCCCCAAACTCCCAAAAATCCCCCAAAACCTCCAAAGCCACCTAATCTCCCAACTCCCAAATTCCCTTGAATTCCCCAAAACACCTCCAAACCTCCCCGAAACTCCCCAAAATTCCCATCCGGACCTCCTGAAATCCCCCAAACATCCCCAAATCACCCCCAAAGTACCCCGAATCCCCCAAAATCTCCCCAAATTCCCCCCAAATACCCCAAATTCCCCTTTGTCTTCCTCCTGGAACTCCGGGGCTCTCTCGCTGCCCCTCCAGGATCTCCCAAATCCCTAAATCCATTTCCCCAAATTCCTCCAAATTCCCAAATACCCCAAATTCACCCTGCAAACTCCCCAAATCCCCAAATTTCCCCCAAATCCCCCAAAATTCCCCAAAAATCCCCAAAAATTCCCCAAAATTCCCCAAAACCTCCACAAAAATCCCCAAAATCCCAAAATTCCCCCAAAATTCCCCAAAAAATTCCCAAATTTCCCCCAAATCCCCCAAATTTCTCCAAAACTCTCATTGCCCCAAAATCCCCCAAATTCCTCTCAAAATCCCCAAATTCCCACAAAATCCCACAATTTCCCCCAAATTCCCCCAAAATGCTCCAAATCCCTAAATCCCAATTCCCCCCAAACTCCCCAAAACTCCCCCAATCCCCCAAAATCCCAAATTCACCCAAAACTCCCCCAAATTCTTCTCAAGATGCCCCAAATTCCCCTCAACTCTCCCAAAACTCCCCCAAATTCCCCACAAATTCCCCTAAACTCTCCCAAATCTCCCCTAAACTCCCCCAAATCCCCCAAAATCCCCCCTTTACCTTCCTCCTGGAACTCGGGGGGTCTCTCGCTGCCCCCCAGCTCCCCAAAATCCCCCAAATTCGGGGGGATCGCCCCGAGCAGCCCCCCCAGCACCCCCAGCAGCAGCAGCGCCATGCTGGGGGGTTTTTGGGGTGTTTTTTGGGGTTTTTTGGGTGTTTTTTGGGGGGGCCACGCCCCTCCCAGCCCCGATAAGGGGGAGGCTGCCCCTCCCCCACCCAGGGCGGGGCTGGGCTGGGGGGGGAGATAAGGGAGGGGGAGGGGCGGGGGGTTGGGGAGCCCCAAAAAACCCCAAAAACACCCCGAAAAACCTCCCCGGGTTTCCAAAAAAATAAAAACCCCAAAAAATCCCCAAAAAACCTCCCAGAGATCCAAAAAAAAACCCAAAAAACCCCAAAAAAATCCCCAAAAAACCTCCCAGAGATCCAAAAAAAAACCCCAAAAAATCCCCAAAAAACCTCCCTGGGACTCCCAAAAAACCCCAAAAAATCTTCCCTGGACTCCCAAAAATATCCCAAAAAATCTCCCCTGGACTCCCAAAAATACCCCAAAAAAACCCCAAAAAACCCTCGAGATCCCCAAAAAAATCCTCTCGAGACCCCCAAAAAAACCTCCCTGGCACCCCCTCAAAACCCCAAAACCCCCTGAGACCCCCCAAAAAAATCCCCCAAAACCACGCTGGGACCCCCAAAAAACTCCCCAAAAAATCCCTCCTGGGACTCCCAAAAAAATCCACTGGAACCCCAAAAAAAACCCCAAAAAACCTCTGAAAGCCACAGGAAAAAAACCCCAGAGACCCAAAAAAACCTCCCCAAAAAATCCACTGGAATCCCCAGAAAACCCCAAAAAATCCCCCAAAAAACTCCCCAAAAAATCCACCTGAATCCCCAAAAAACCCAAAAAAATCCCCTAAAAAACCAAAAAATCCCAAAAAAACCCCAAAAAAATCCCCCCAAAAAACCCCAAAAAAACTCCCAAAAAAACTCCCAAAAAAACTCCCAAAAAACCCCCAAAGAATCCCCAAAAAATCCACCAGAATCCCCAAAAAAACCCCCAAAAAATCCCCAAAAAACCAGGCACAGGTGGGGGGAAGGAGACAGCAGGCTTTACTGGGGAAACTGGGAGGGACTGGGAGTTACTGGGAGGGACTGGGATGGTACCAGCGTTATACTGGGAGGCACTGGGATGGACTGGGAGGCACTGGGGAGTTACTGGGAGTGTACTGGGAGTTACTGGGAGGTACTGGGAGGGACTAGAATAGTACTGGGAGGCACTGGGATGGACTGGGAGTCACTGGGGAGGCACTGGGATGGCACTGGGAGCTACTGGGATGTACTGGGGTTATACTGGGAGGCACTGGGAGAGGCTTGGGGGGGCACTGGGATGGACTGGGAGCACTGGGGAGTTACTGGGGCTGTACTGGGAGTTACTGGGAGAGTCTGGGATGGACTGGGAGTACTGGGAGGCACTGGGAGCTACTGGGAGCACTGGGATGGTACCAGTGTTATACTGGGAGGCACTGGGATGGACTGGGAGTCACTGGAGGAGCACTGGGGTGGCACTGGGAGGCACTGGGGAGGCACTGGGAGGCACTGGGAGCTACTGGGAGGTACTGGGAGGGACTAGAGTAGTACTGGGAGCTACTGGGAGCACTGGGATGGTACCAGTGTTATACTGGGAGGCACTGGGATGGACTGGGAGTCACTGGGGAGTTACTGGGGTGGCACTGGGAGGTACTGGGAGGGACTGGAGTGGTACTGGGAGGCACTGGGGTTATACTGGGAGGGACTGGAGTTATACTGGGAGTCACTGGTGTCACACTGGTGTCACACTGGTGTCACACTGGGTTATACTGGGTTGTACTGGTGTCATATTGGGTTATACTGGTTTACACTGGTTTATACTGGTCTATACTGGTTTATACTGGTGTCATACTGGGTTATACTGGTCTATACTGGTGTCACAGGCCTCATTGGCAGGTTGTACCATCGTGGTCACCACGAGGTCACCAACCCCAGTGCCACCCTCGTGTGCCACCCGCTGTCCCCTCTGTCCCCACTGTCCCCCAAGGTGACACTCAGGGCCACCCTTGTGTCCCTAAGGTGACACCCAAGGCCACCCCAATGTCCCCCCAGGGTGACACCCAAGGCCACCCTTGTGTCCCCATTGTCCCCACTGTCCCCCAAGGTGACACCCAAGGCCACCCCAATGTCCCCAGGGTGACACTCAGGGCCACCCCTGTGTTGCCATTGTCACCCAGGGTGACATCCAAGGCCACCCTTGTGTCCCTAAGGTGACACCCAATGCCACACCTGTGTCCCCCCAGGGTGACACCCAACGCCACCCCTGTGTCCCCACTGTCCCCCCAGGGTGACACCCAAAGCCACCACTGTGTCCCCAAGGTGACACTCAAAGCCACCACTGTGTCCCCAGGGTGACACTCAGGGCCACCCTTGTGTCCCTATTGTCCCCAAGGTGACACCCAAAGCCACCCCTGTGTCCCTAAGGTGACACCCAAGGCCACCACTGTGTCCCCAAGGTGACACCCAAGGCCACCCCTGTGTCCCCAAGGTGACAACCAAGGCCATCCCTGTGTCCCCAGTGTCCCCCAGGGTGACACTTAGGGCCACCCCTGTGTCCCTATTGTCCCTAAGGTGACACGTTGTGTGGTGGGTGTGGGTGTGGGTTTGTGGGTGGGGTGTTTTTGTGGGTGTCAAGGCCACCCCTGTGTCCCCTAAGGTGACACCCAAGGCCACCACTGTCCCCCCAAGGTGACACCCAAGGCCACTCCAATGTCCCCCTAGGGTGACACCCAAGGCCACCCCTGTGTCCCCAATGTCCCCTGATGTCCCCAAGGTCACCACACACCCTCTTGTCCCAGGTCACCTTTATTGTCCCCTTGGGGACACCCCGCTGTGGCCACGCCCCCATTTGGGGGTGACAAGGGACATTTTGGGGTGTGGTGACGTCACCGGTGTGGGGACAGTGACAGGGACAAAGTCCCCAGTGGATTTGGGATCCCAAAGGTCCAAAATCCCCCAAAATTCTAAAACTCCCAAAAAAACCCCAAATTTGGAGATCCCAAAGTTCCAAAGCATCCCCAAAAATCCAAACTTGGAGACTCCAAAGTTCCAAAATTCCCCCAAAAATGAATCTGGGGATCCCAAAGTTCCCCCAAAACCAGATTTGGGGATCCTAAAGTTCCAAAATTCCCCCAAAAATCCATCCTGGAGATCCCAAAGTTCTGAAAAGCCCCAAAAAAATCCATCCTGGAGATCCTAAAGTTCCAAAATCCCAAAAAAATCCATCCTGGAGATCCCAAAGTTCCAAAATTTCCCCAAAAAAATCAAATTTGGGGATCCCAAAGTTCCAAAATGCCCCAAAAATCCATCCTGGAAACCCCAAAGTTCCAAAATGCCCCAAATTTGAGGTCCTGAGCAGATAAAAGCAGAAAATAAAATAAAATAAATTAAAAGCTTGGGGGGTCGGGATGTCCCCAAGGTGTCCCCAAGGTGTCCCCAGGGTGTCCCCAGGGTGTCCTGGATGTCCCCAGGGTGTCCTCAAGGTGTCCCCAAGGTGTCCTTGAGGTGTCCCCAAGTCGTCCTCAATGTCCTCAAGATGTCCCCAAGGTGTCCTTGATGTCCCCAAGGTGTCCCCAAGGTGTCCCCAAGGTGTCCCCGATGTCCCCTCAGTTCACCAGCAGCGCATTGTCCTGATCAGGAGCCCTGTGGGGGAACAGAGAGGATTTTAGGGGATTTTGGGGATTTTTGGGGGATTTTTTTGGATTTTAGGGGGATTTTGGGGAGATTTTAACATTTTTTGGGGGAATTTTAGGGGAATTTAGGGCATTTTTGGGGAATTTCTTTTATTTTTCAGGAATTTTGGGGATTTTTTTATATTGGGGGATTTTTTTATATTAGGGGATTTTTGGGGTAATTTTCGGTTTTTGATTTTGGGAATTTGGAATTTTTAGATTTCAGGTGATTTAGAGAAATTTTTGATTTTGGGAATAAAATTTTGATTTTGGGTTTTCTTTTTTATTTTTGGGGGAATTTTGGGGGAATTTTTAGGGATTTTTAGGGATTTTTTCAGGTGATTTTGTTCCTAAGGTGACATCCAAGGCTACCCCTGTGTCCAAATTCCTCCAAAATCACCTGAAAAAATCCCTAAAATTCCCAAAAATCCCAAAAATTCCCAAAAACTCCCCAAAATTCCCCAAAATCTAAAACAATCCCCCAAAATTCCCCAAAAAAATCCCTGAAAAATAAAAGAAGTTCCCAAAAAATTCCCCCAAAAATCAAAAAAATTCCCAGAAAATTGCCCCAGAAATCAAAAAAAATCCCCCAAAACCACCTGAAAAAATCCCTAAAAATTCCCCAAAATCCCCCAAAATTCCCAAAACTCCCCAAAATCCAAAAAATTCCCCCCAAAATCCCTGAAAAATACAAAAAGAGTTCCCAAAAAATTCCCCCAAAAATCAAAAAAATTCCCCAAAATTCCAAAATCAAAAAAAAAATTCCTCCAAAAAATAAAAAAATCCTCCAAAATCACCTGAAAAATCCCTAAAATTCCCAAAATCCCAAAATTCCCAAAACTCCCCAAAATTCCCAAAACCAAAAAATTCCCCCAGAATTCCCCCCAAAATCCCCGAAAAATAAGAAAGTTCCCAAAAAAATTCCCCCAGAAATCAAAAAAATTCCCAGAAAATTCCCCCAAAAATCAAAAAAAATCCTCCAAAACCACCCGAAAAAAATCCCAAAAAATTCCCAAAATCCCAAAAATTCCCCAAAATCCCAAATTCCCGACCTGGCGCAGCAGCAGAGGGCGGGGCAGGAGGCGGAGCTCTCGCGGCGGAACTTTCCGGAACTGGGGCTGTCGTGGCACTGAGCGATGTAGGCGTGGAGCGGCGAGTGGCGCCTGTCACCTTCCGGCTGGTTCTGGGGACACAAAACTGTCATTGTCACCTCAGTGTCACCTTCCGGCTGGTTCTGGGGACAGAAAACTGTCATTGTCACCCTTGGGGACACGGGATTGTCACCTCATTGTCACCTTCGGGCTGGTTCTGGGGACAGAAATGTGTCATTGTCACCTCTTTGTCACCCTCGGGCTGGGAATAGGGACAGAAAATGTCATTGTCACCTTGGGGACATGGGATTGTCACCCTCGGGCTGGCAATGGGGACAAAAAAGTGTCATTGTCACCCTTGGGGACAGGAAATTGTCACCCTCGGGCTGGTTCTGGGGACACGGAATTGTCACCTCGGGCTGCGAACGTCACCCTGGACTGGCTCTGGGGACACAGGGGACATGGGATTGTCACCTCGGGCTGGGCGTGGGGACAGGGACAGGTGAGGGGACAGACAAGGTGACAGAACAGACAAGACAGGGTGATGGACAGGTGATGTCACACACGGATGATGTCACAGAGTTGCCACACGCAGATGACGTCACACAGGTGAGATAACACACAGGTAATGCAGATAACACACAGATGACATCACCCAGGTGACAGGTGACACCCAGGTGAGGTGACACCTGTCCAGCTCACCTTGATGGAGTCATATGACCTGGTGATGAGGTGAGACAACACAGATAACACACAGGTAACACACAGATGACGTCACACAGGTGAGATAACACACAGATGACATCACACAGGTAACACAGGTGACACCCAGGTGACACACTCACCTTGATGGAGTCACACGACCTGGTGATGAGGTGAGATCACAATGATAACACAAGGATGACATCACAAAGGTGAGATAACACAGGTAACACACAGGTAACACACAGATGACATCACACACAGGTGAGATAACACACGGATGATGTCACCCAGGTGACAGGTGACACCCAGGTGAGGTGACACCTGTCCAGCTCACCTTGATGGAGTCACAGAATCCAGTGATGAGGTAAGATAACACAGAGAACACACAAATGACATCACACAGGTGAGATAACACAGGTAACACACAGGTAACACACAGATGACATTACACAGGTGAGATAACACACCGATGACGTCACACACAGGTGAGATAACACGCAGATGACATCACACAGGTGAGATAACACACAGATAACACACAGATGATGTCACCCAGGTGACAGGTGACACCCAGGTGAGGTGACACCTGTCCAGCTCACCTTGATGGAGTCGTATGACCCGGTGATGAGGTGAGACAACACAGATAACACACAGGTAACACACAGATGACATTACACAGGTGAGATAACACAGATAACACGCAGGTAACACACAGATGACGTCACACAGGTGAGATCACACAGATAACACACAGGTAACACACAGATGATGTCACACAGGTGAGATAACACACAGATGACGTCACCCAGGTGACACAGGTGACACCCAGGTGACACACTCACCTTGATGGAGTCGTATGACCCGGTGATGAGGGCGATGAAGAGGCTGAGCACCATGTAGATGAAGAGGGCGCTGAAGGAGTACAGGTACACCTGGCTGAAGAGCCACACCAGAGCCCCGCTGGGCCGCAGCGCCGCGAAGGTGGCGAACATGTCATCGCCGTTCACCAGCGAGAACAGGCACTCGGACACCATGGACAGCGACCGGAACTGGGGACAGGGACACCAGGGTCACCTGGGTGTGTCACACCTGTGTCACACCTGTCACACCTGTGTAACACCTGTGTCACACCTGTGTGTCACCTGTCACACCTGTAACTCCCCATGTCATCGCCGTTCACCAGCGAGAACAGACACTCAGACACCATGGACAGCGACCGGAACTGGGGACAGGGACAGTGTCACCTGTGTCACCTGTGTCACACCTGAGTGTCACCTGTCACACCTGTGTCACTCACAGCTCACCTGTGCGATTTGGGAATCTCCCAACCCCAAAACCGGGATTTGGAAAGGAAACCAAACCCCAAAAGTGGGATTTGGGGAAGGAACAGAAATCCCAAAAGTGGGATTTGGAATAAACTCAAATCCCTGAACGGGAATTTGGGAATCTCCCAAACCCAAAACCCAAAATTTGGGAATCTCTCAACCTCAAATCCCGAAATCTGGGAATCTCTCAACCCCAAATTCCAAAATTTGGGAATCTCCCAAACCCAAATCCCAAAATTTGGGAATCTCCCAACCCCAAATCCCAAAATTTGGGAATCTCCCAACCCCAAATCCCAAAATTTGGGAATCTCTCAACCCCAAATCCCAAAATTTGGGAATCTCTCAATCCCAAATCCCAAAATTTGGGAATCTCTCAACCCCAAATCCCGAAATTTGGGATCACCTGGAGCTCACCTTGACGTGGTGCGGCCCCAGGACGATCCATCCACAAAAACAATATCCCAAATAAATCACAGCACAGGGATTTGGGAATCTCAAATCTCCATCCCAACCCCAAATCCCAAAATTTGGGAATCTCCAAATCCCGAAATTTGGGATCACCTGGAGCTCACCTTGACGTGGTGAGGCCCCAGGACGATCCATCCGCAGAAACAATATCCCAAATAAATCACAGCACAGGGATTTGGGATCATCCCAACCCCAAACCCCAAAATTCGGGAATCTCCCAAAATCCAGAATTTGAGAATCTCCAATCCCGAAATTTGGGATCACCTGGAGCTCACCTTGACGTGGTGAGGCCCCAGGACGATCCAGCCGCAGAAACAATATCCCAAATAAATCACACCACAGGGATTTGGGAATCTCAAATCTCCATCCCAACCCCAAAATCCCAAAATTTGGGAATCTCCCAATCCCAAAATTTGGGATCACCTGGAGCTCACCTTGACGTGGTGCGGCCCCAGGACGATCCATCCGCAGAAACAATATCCCAAATAAATCACACCACAGGGATTTGGGATCATCCCAACCCCAAAATTTGGGAATCTCCCAACCCCAAATCCCAAAATTTGGGATCACCTGGAGCTCACCTTGACGTGGTGAGGCCCCAGGACAATCCACCCGCAGAAACAATATCCCAAATAAATCACAGCACAGGGATTTGGGATCATCCCAACCCCAAACCCCAAAATTCGGGAATCTCCCAAAACCCAGGATTTAGGATCATCCCAAATCCCGAAATTTGGGATCACCTGGAGCTCACCTTGACGTGGTGCGGCCCCAGGACGATCCAGCCGCAGAAACAATATCCCAAATAAATCACGTCACAGGGATTTGGGATCATCCCAACCCCAAATTCCCAAAATTTGGGAATCTCCCAACCCCTAAATCCCGAAATTTGGGATCACCTGGAGCTCACCTTGACGTGGTGCGGCCCCAGGACGATCCAGCCGCAGAAACAATATCCCAAATAAATCACACCACAGGGATTTGGGATCATCCCAAACCCCAAAATTCAGGAATCTCCCAAAATCAAGAATTTGGGAATCTCCAATCCCAAAATTTGGGATCACCTGGAGCTCACCTTGACGTGGTGCGGCCCCAGGACGATCCAGCCGCAGAAACAATATCCCAAATAAATCACAGCCACGCAGCAGCAGAACCGGATGACGTTGGGAAGAGCGACGCGCAGAGTGACGATCAGGATCTGGGGGGAAAAGCGGGAAAAATGGGAAAAATGGGAATTGTCCATGGGAAATTGGGAATTATTGATGGGAAAATGGGAATTATTGATGGGAAGTGGGAATTATCCATGGGAAATGGGAATTATGGATGGAAAAATGGGAATTATTCAGATGGGAAATGGGAATTATCGATGGGAAAATGGGAATTGTTGATGGGAAATGGGAATTGTTGATAGAAAATGGGAATTATTGATGGGAAAATGGGAATTATCCAGGGGAAAATGGGAATTATCCATGGGAAATGGGAATTATGGATGGAAAAATGGGAATTACTCAGATGGGAAATGGGAATTATCGATGGGAAATGGGAATTATTCAGATGGAGAATGGGAATTATTGAAGGGAAAATGGGAATTGTTGATGGGAAAATGGGAATTATTGATGGGAAATGGGAATTGTTGATGGGAAATTGGGAATTATCCAGGGGAAATGGGAATTATCTGATGGAAAAATGGGAATTATTCATGTGGAAGAAAGAAAAATGGGAATTATTTAGGGGTGGATGATATCTTAGGTGTGTCCCCAATGTCCCCAGGTGTCCCAGGTGTGTCCCCAGGTGTCCCCAGGTGTGTCCCCAGGTGTCCCCAGTGTCACTCACGTTGTATTTCTGGAAGAAGGTCAGGTATCTGATCACCCCAACCCAGCCCTGTCCCTGTCCCCGATGTCCCCAGGTGTGTCCCAGGTGTCCCCAGGTGTCCCCAGGTGTCCCCAGTGTCACTCACGTTGTATTTCTGGAAGAAGGTCAGGTATCTGATCACCCCAACCCAGCCCTGTCCCTGTCCCCAGTGTCCCCAGGTGTCCCCAGGTGTGTCCCCAGGTGTCCCAGGTGTGTCCCTAGGTGTCCCCAGGTGTCCCCAGTGTCACTCACGTTGTATTTCTGGAAGAAGGTCAGGTATCTGATCACCCCAACCCAGCCCTGTCCCTGTCCCCAGTGTCCCCAGGTGTCCCCAGGTGTGTCCCCAGGTGTTCCCAGGTGTTCCCAGGTGTCCCCAGGTGTGTCCCCAGTGTCACTCACGTTGTACTTCTGGAAGAAGGTCAGGTATCTGATCACTCCAACCCAAACCAGCAGAGTCGATGTCCCCAAGAGGATGCTGCAGACGTCATAGCCGGAGAAGTTCTGAGGGACATCGGGGACATTGGGGACATTAATGGCGACGTTGGAGATATTGGGGACACTGGGGACATTTGGGGCATTGGGGGATATTTGGGGACATGGGGGATATTCAGGGCCTTGGGGACATTGGGGATATTGGGGACATTGGGGACAATGGGGACATTGGGGATATTAGGGACAATGGGGACATTGGGGACATGGGGACATTGGGGACATGGGGACAGTGCCACCTCCATGTCCCCTGGAGCACAAGGATGTCTCTAATGCCACCCTGGCCACTGTCCCCAATGACAATGGCACTGTCCCCAGGGGTGGCACTGTCCCCAATGACAATGGCACTGTCCCCAAGATGCTGTCCTTGTCCCCAATGACAATGGCACTGTCCCCAGTGATGGTGGCACTGTCCCCAAGGGTGGTGGTACTGTCCCCAATGACAATGGCACTGTCCCCAGTGATGGTGGCACTGTCCCCAATGACAATGGCACTGTCCCCAGGTGTGGTGGCACTGTCCCCAGTGATGGCGGCACTGTCCCCAGGAGTGGCGTCACTGTCCCCAGTGACAATGGCACTGTCCCCAGCACTGTCCTTGTCCCCAGTGACAATGGGACTGTCCCCAATGACAATGGCACTGTCCCCAGTGATGGTGGCACTGTCTCCAGGAGTGGTGGCACTGTCCCCAGGAGTGGTGGCACTGTCCCCAGTGATGGCGGCACTGTCCCCAGGAGTGGTGTCACTGTCCCCAATGACAATGGCACTGTCCCCAGCCCTGTCCCTGTCCCCAGTGACAATGGCACTGTCCCCAGCCCTGTCCCTGTCCCCAGCGGTCACCTTGGCCTCGATGCCGATCTTGAGCACAGTGCCCAGCACGGTCAGCAGGTCACTGCTGACCAACAGCAAGTACCAGCCGTTGAGGAACTCCAGGCGGTCAGCCAGGGACACTGAGTGACCATAGCGGCGCTGGAAGAACCGGCTGAACTCCTGAGGGGACATCGGAATGTCATTGTCATTGTCATTGTCATTGTTAGTGTTATTGTCATTGTCCCTGTCATTGTTACTGTTATTGTCACTGTTATGGTCACTGAGGAGCTCCAGGCGGTCAGCCAGGGACACCGAGTGACCATAGCGGCGCTGGAAGAACCGGCTGAACTCCTGAGGGGACACCAGAGGGTCATTGTCATTGTCACTGTGATTGTCATTGTCACTGTCATTGTCACAGTCACTGTCACTGTTATGGTCACTGAGGAGCTCCACTGGTCAGCCAGGGACACCAAGTGACCATAGCGGCGCTGGAAGAACCGGCTGAACTCCTGAGGGGACATGGGGACACTGTCATTGTCACTGCCATTTGTCATTGTCAGTGTTATTGTCGTTGTCACTGTTATTGTCATTGTCACTGCTATGGTCAGTGAGGAACTCCACCGGTCAGCCAGGGACACTGAGTGACCATAGCGGCGCTGGAAGAACCGGCTGAACTCCTGAGGGGACACCAGAGTGTCATTGTCATTGTAATTGTCACTGACATTGTTAGTGTTATTGTCATTGTCACTGTCATTGTTACTGTTATTGTCACTGTTATGGTCACTGAGGAACTCCACTGGTCAGCCAGGGACACCGAGTGACCATAGCGGCGCTGGAAGAACCGGCTGAACTCCTGAGGGGACATGGGGACACTGTCATTGTCACCTCATGAGGACACCAGGATTGTCATTGTCACTGTCATTGTCACTGTTACTGTCATCGTCACCCCCTGGTCACTGAGGAACTCCACTGCTCAGACATGGACAGCAAAAAAATTGGCTGAACTCTGATCCCATCTATCCCATCCATCCCAGAAATCCCATCAATCCCATCCATCCTAGAAATTCCACCAATTCCCTAAATCCCACCGATCAATCCCATCAATCCCATAAATCCATCCCAACTCACTCATCCTATAAATCCCATCCCATCAATCCCATAAATCCCATCAATCCCATCCCATCCCATCCCAAAATCCCATAAATCCCATCAATCCCATCCCATCCAATCCATCCCGTCCTATAAATCCCCCAAATCCCTGAATCCCCAAATCCCATAAACCCCATAAATCCCCAAAATCCCATAAAAACCCCATAAAAACCCCATTAAAAACCCCATTAAAAGCCCCATAAAAAAACCCACAAAAACCCCATAAATCCCCAAATCCTATAAAAAACCCCATAAAAACCCCATTAAAAAACCCATAAAAACCCCATAAAAACCCCATAAACCCCCAAATCCTATAAAAATCCCATAAAAACCCCAAAAACCCCATAAATGGCTGACCCTCTGCAGCAGGAATCCCCTGAGGATGGAGCGAGCGCAGAGCGCGAAGGACAGAGAGCAAACGGCGATCACCAGGATGTCAAAGAACAGCCGGAAGGAATTGTCACCTGAGGGGACAAATGGGGACACATGGGTGTGACAGGGACAGGGGACACCCTGAGTGTGACAGGGACACTCATGGGGACAGCCTTGGGGACACCCTTGGGGACACTCATGGGGACAGAGAGCAAACGGCGATCACCAGGATGTCAAAGAACAGCCGGAAGGAATTGTCACCTGAGGGGACAAACGGGAACACAGTGACACCCTGAGTGTGACAGACACCCTTGGGGACACCCTTGGGGACACTCAAGGGGACACTCATGGGGACAGAGAGCACACCGCGATCACCAGGATGTCAAAGAACAGCCGGAAGGAATTGTCACCTGAGGGGACAAATGGGGACACAGTGATGCACTGAGCCTGGGGGACACCCTGAGTGTGACAGACAGCCTTGGGGACATCCCTGGGGACACTCCTGGGGACACCCTGAGTGTGACAGACAGCCTTGGGGACAGTCTTGGGGACAGAGAGCAAACGGCGATCACCAGGATGTCAAAGAACAGCCAGAAGGAATTGTCACCTGAGGGGACAAACGGGGACAAGTGAGTGTGACAGGGACAGGAGACACCCTGAGTGTGACAGACACCCTTGGGGACACTCATGGGGACACTCATGGGGACAGAGAGCAAACGGCGATCACCAGGATGTCAAAGAACAGCCGGAAGGAATTGTCACCTGAGGGGACAAATGGGGACACATGGGTGTGACAGGGACAGGGGACACCTTTGGGGACAGCCTGAGTGTGACAAGGACAGGGGACACTCAAGGGGACACTCATGGGGACAGAGAGCAAATGGCAATCACCAGGATGTCAAAGAACAGCCGGAAGGAATTGTCACCTGAGGGGACAAACGGGGACAAGTGACACCCTGAACGTGACAGGGACAGGTGACACCCTTGGGGACAGGGGGACACCCCACTGTCACCCATGCCGTACATGGCAGGGTGCTGGCACTGCTGGGGACAGATGTCACCCCCTCAGGTCATTGTCACCCATTGTCACCCACTGTCACCTGTGCCGGACACAGCCGGGTGCTGGCACTGCCCATTGTCACCCATTGTCACCCATTGTCACCCTGTTGTTGTCACCTGTGCCGGACACAGCCGGGTGCTGGCACTGCCTACTGTCACCCACTGTCACCCGTTGTCACCCATTGTCACCTGTGCCGGACACAGCCGGGTGCTGGCACTGCCCAGTGTCACCCACTGTCACCCATTGTCACCTGTGCCGGACACGGCCGGGTGCTGGCACTGCCCATTGTCACCCATTGTCACCCATTGTCACCCATTGTCACCATTGTCACCTGTGCCAGACACGGCGGGGTGCTGGCACTGCCCATTGTCACCCGTTGTCACCCTGTTGTTGTCACCTGTGCCGGACACAGCCGGGTGCTGACACTGCCCATTGTCACCCCATTGTCACCCATGGTCACCATTGTCACCTGTGCCGGAGACGGCCGGGTGCTGGCACTGCCCACTGTCACCCACTGTCACCCATTGTCACCCGTTGTCACCTGTGCCGGCCATGGCCGGGTGCTGACACTGCTGGGGACAGATGTCACCCCCCCAGGTCATTGTCACCCATTGTCACCTGTGCTGGACACAGGCGGGTGCTGGCACTGCCCAGTGTCACCCCATTGTCACCCATTGTCACCCATTGTCACCCGCTGTCACCCTGTTGTTGTCACCTGTGCCGGACACAGCTGGGTGCTGGCACTGCCACCCATTGTCACCTGTTGTCACCCATTGTCACCTGTGCCGGACACGGCCGGGTGCTGGCACTCCCTGATGGCCGCTCGAGTGTCCAGCCTGATCCTCACCCTGCCGCTGTGGGCGCTGTTGTCAAACGTGATCTGGGGACACACAGGTGGCACTGTCACTGTCACTGTCACCATCACCGTCACTGTCACCTCAGCACCTGCCCGGTGCCCAGCGACAGCCGAGGGACAGTGGGGACATGAGAGGGGGACATGAGGGACACTCGGAGACACTTGGGGACACTTCGGGACACTCATGGTGACACTGAAAGGACATTTGGGGACACTCATGGACATTCAGGGGACACACGGGGACACTTGGGGACACTCTTAGTGACACTGAAAGGACATTCGGGGACACTCAGGGACACTCACAGTGACACTGAAGGGACACAGGTGACACTGAGGTGACATTTGGGGACACTGAGGTGACACTCAGGTGCTACAGGTGACACTCAGGGACACCCAGGTGACATTTGGGGACACTAGGGGACACTTGGGGCCACGCAGGGTGACACCGAAGGGACACAGGTGACACTCAGGGACACTCAGGTGACATTTGGGGACACTCAGGTCACACAGGTGACACTGAGGTGACACTGGGGACACACAGGTGACACACAGGTGACACAGAGGTGACACAGAGGTGACACACAGGTGACACACAGGTGACACACAGGTGACACTGGGGACACTCAGGTGACATTTGGGGACACAGAGGTGACACTCACGGTGACCCCGAAGGTGTAGCAATCGGGGATCTCGTTGTTGAGCAGAGTTTGGATGTTGATGGCTTTGAGTTGGAACTCGATGGTGACATTGATCAGCCTGAGGGGACAGCGGGGACAGCGCTGGCATCCCGGGGACAACACGGGAATAACCCAAAAACCCAAAATCCCAAAAAAAAAAAATCAATGGAATTCCCCAAAAAACCCAAAATCCCAAAAAAAACCCCAATGGAATTCCCCAAAAAACCCCAAAATCCAAAAAAAAATCAATGGGAATTCCCAAAATCCCAAAAAAAAACCCCAATGGGAATTCCTGAAAAAACCCCAAAATCCCCCAAAAAATCAATAGGAATTCCCAAAAAAACCCCAAAATCCTCCCAAAAAACCCAATGGGGATTCCCAAAATCCCCCCAAAAAACCAATGGGAATTCCCGAAAAACCCCAAAATCCCCAAAAAACCCCAATGGGAATTCCCGAAATCCCCAAAAAAAAAACCCAATGGGGAAGGGGAAAATTCCATTTGGGGGATTTTGGGGGACTTTTGGGGTTTTGGGGATTTTTGGGTTTTTGGGATTTTTGGAGATTTTGAGGATTATTGGGTTTTTTGGGATTTGGGGGTTTTTTGTGGATTTTTGGGGTTTTTGGGGAGATTTTGGGGTTTTTTTGGGATTATTGGGATTTGGGTTTTCTGGGGGATTTTTAGGGTTATTGGGGATTCTGGGGTTTTTTTGAGATTATTGGGATTTGGTTTTTTTGGGGAATTTTTGGGGTTTTTGGGGATTTTTGGGTTTTGGGGATTTTTGGAGATTTTGAGAATTATTGGGTTTTTTGGGATTTTGGGGTTTGTTTGTGGATTTTTGTGGTTTTCTGGGGGATTTTTAGGGTTTTTGGGGATTCTGGGGTATTTTGGGGATTTTGGTTTTTTGGGGTATTTTTGGAGTTTTTGGGGATTTTTGGGTTTTGGGGATTTTTGGAGATTTTGAGGACTATTAGGGGTTTTGGGATTATTGTGTTTTTGGGGGTTTTGGGGTTTTTTGGGGTATTTTTGGGGTTTTTGGGGATTCTGGGTTTTTTTGGGATTTTGGGGGTTTTGGTTTTTTTGGGGATTTTGGGATTTTTGGTTTTTTTGGGGGATTTTTGGGGTTTTTGGGGTTCACCTGTGGAACTGTAGGGTGAAGTTGCTGTCTCTCCCGTCCAGCACTGGAGGCTGAGGGTTTGTGGGATCGATGTGCAGGCAGTCTGTGGGGTCAGGGGGAGGAGAGATCCTAAATGTCCTGGGAACATCCCAAATCCCAAATCTTCTGGGATTCCTAATGCCCTGGGAACATCCCAAATCCCAAAACCCCTGGGATCCCAAATGCCCTGGGATCATCCCAAATCCCAAACTCCAAAACCCCTGGGACCATCCCAAATCCCAAATCCCGAATCTTCTGGGATCCCAAATGCCCTGGAATCATCCCAGACCCCAAATCCCAAACCCCAACCTCCTGGCTTGGACAATCCCAAACCCCAAACCCAATCCCAAACTACAAAAACAAACCCCAATCCCAAATCCAACCCCCAAACCCCCTGATTTGAACCATCCCAATCCCCAAATCCCAAACCCCAAAATCTACACCCCAAACCCAATTCCGAACCCCAATCCCAAAGCCAATCCCAAACCCTGCACCCCAATCCCAACCCCAATCCCCAAACTCGAATCCCAAACTGAATCCCAAACCCAAACCTCCTGGTTTGAACCATCCCAAACCCCAATCCCAAACCCCAAAATCTACACCTCAAACCCCATGGTTTGAACCACCCCAATGCCAAACCCCAACCCCAAATCCTGATCTCAATCCCCAAATCCCAAACCCAAATCCCAAACCCCGTACCCAAACCTCCTGGTTTCAATCATCCAAAATCCCCAATCCCAAACCTCAAACCCCAATCCCAAACCCCAATCCCAACCCCAAACCCTAAACCCCAAACCAAACCCCAATCCCAAATCTCAAACCCAAACCCCAAACCCCAATCCCAAATCCCAAACTGAATCCCAAATCCCAAACCTCCTGGTTTAAATCATCCCAAACCCCAACCCCAATCCCCAAAATCTACACCCCAAACCCCAA
Organism: Lichenostomus cassidix; assembly: GCF_008360975.1. NCBI lineage: Eukaryota > Metazoa > Chordata > Aves > Passeriformes > Meliphagidae > Lichenostomus > Lichenostomus cassidix. Next base: position 1,883,416 of record NW_028147446.1, read on the forward strand.
ACCCCATGGTTTGAACCACCCCAAACCCCAATCTCAATCCCAAATCCTGATCCCAAACCCTACACCCCAATCCCAACCCAGACCCCAATCCCAAACCCCAAACCTCATGGTTTGAACCACCCCAATCCCAAATCTCATACCCAAATCTCAATCCCAAACCCCAATCCCAGACCCCAAATCCTGATCCCAATCCCAACCCCAGACCCCAAACCCAAACCCAATCTCAAACCCCAATCTCAATCCCAAACCCCAAACCCTACACCCCAACCCCCAATCCCAACCCCCAATCCCAACCCCAACCCCAAACCCCAAACCATAATCCTAACCCCAAACCCCAAACCCAAACCTCCTGGTTTAAATCATCCCAAATCCCAACCCCAAACCCCAAACCCAAATCCCAAACTGAATCCCAAATCTCCTGGTTTCAACCATCCCAAACCCCAATCCCAAACCCCAATCCCAAAGCCCAACCCCAAACCCCAATCCCAAAGCCCAACCCCAAACCCCCAATCCCAAATCCCAAACCCCAAACCCAATCCCAAACTCACCCCCAATCCCAATCCCCAAAATCTACACCCCAAACCCCAAACTCCATAGTTTGAACCACCCCAATCCCAAATCTCAATCCCAAATCTCAATCCCAAACCCAATCCCAAATCCCAAACCCAACCCCAAACCCCAACCCCAATCCCGTACCGGTGCTGACAGTGGGGTCGATGTCGAAGGTGTCGTTTTCGGGGTCGATGTCACCTCGGCGGAAGTAGCTTTGGCACAGCCGCAGCCCCGGGGGGCCAGCGGGGTCACCTGTGGGGTCACCTGCGGGGTCACCGTAGCCATAGCGGCCCAGGGTGGCGTTGGGGACAGCCAGGTACTGCGGGGACAGGTAGGGACATCCCGGTGACCCCAAAACATCACTGTGATCCTAAAATGTCACAGTGACCCCAAAATGTCACAGTGACCCTAAAACGTCACTGTGATCCCAAATATCTGTGATCCCAAATATCTGTGACCCCAATGTCACAGCCCAGGGTGGCGTTGGGGACAGCCAGGTACTGCGGGGACAGATAGGGACATCTGTGTGACCCTAAATCATCACTGTGACCCTAAAATGTCACTGTGACCCTAAAATGTCACTGTGACCCCAATTCAGCCCAGGTGTCCCCAAACCTCTTCAGTGTCTGCAAATCACCTCAGTGTCCCCAACCTCCTCAATGTCCCCAATGTCCCCAATCACCTCAATGTCTCCAATGTCCCCAACCTCCCCAATGTCCCCAAACCTTCCCAATGTCCCCAACCCCCGTGATGTCCCCATGATACCCCAATGTCCCCAATATCCCTGATGTCCCCAAACTCCCCAACGTCCCCAACGTCCCCAACCTCCCTGATGTCCCCAATGTCCCCAACCTCCCCGATGTGCCCATAATACCCCAATATCCCCAATGTCCCCAACCTCCCTGATGTCCCCAAACCCCCAATGTCCCCAAACCCCCAATGTCCCCAATGTCCCCAACATCCCCATGCCACCCTGATGTCCCAAACCTCCCCAATGTCCCCAAACCCCCAATGTCCCCAACCACCTCAATGTCCCCAATATCGCCAACCCCCCTGATGTCCTCAACCCTGCCAATGTCCCCATGCCACCTCAATGTCCCCAAACCCCCCTGATGTCCCCAATGACCCCAGCCTCCCCAATGTCCCCATGCCACCTCAATGTCCCCATGACCCCCAATGTCCCTAAACCCCCTATCTCCCCAATGTCCCCGTGCCACCTCAATGTCCCCAAACCCCCAATATCCCCAACATCCCCATGCCACCCCGATGTCCCCAACTCCTCCCAATGTCCCCGTGTCCCCATGTCACCTGGCGGATGGCATGGCCCAGGTGGCCCAGCAGGTCACTCTGGGTGTACACGGCGTGACTGTCATCGGAGCCATCCTGGTAGTCCTTGAGGAACAGGTGGTGGAATGTCACCGAGTTGTCCTCCTTGAAGGTCACCACCAGCTGGTTACTGAGGCCAAACAGGATCAGCTGGGGACAGTTGGGGACAAAAGCCACCACCCCTGTCAGCTCCTGTCCCACCATGGGGACACTGCCGTGTTTCATCCCAAAATGGTGTCACCCTCGACTTGGGGACAAAGGTCACCACTGTGCTCCCTGCCCAGTGTCCCCATGTCCTTGTCCCCTCTCCTTGGTGTCCCTGCCACTCCTTCTCCAGTGTCCCCAAGTCCCTGTGTCCCCTTCCTGGTGTCCCTGTGTCCCTCCCGATGTCCCCAAGTCCCTGTACTCCCTCCCCAGTGTCCCTGTGCCACATTCCTGATGTCCCCGTGCCCCTCCTGATGTCCCCAAATCCCTGTCCCTCTTCCCCACTGTCCTGTCACCCCTTCCCGAATGTCCCCAAATTCTTGTCCCCCCTCCCGATGTCCCCAACTCCTTGTCCCCCCTCCCCACAGTCCTGCCAGCCCTTCCCCATTGTCCCCAAGTCCCTGTGCCCTCTCCTTCATGTCTCTGTGTCCCTCCTGATGTCCCCAAATCCCTGTCCCTCCTCTCCCTGCTGCTCTGCCACCCCTTCCCCAGTGTCCCCAAGTCCCTATCCCCACTCCTGATGTCCCCAAATCCTTGTCCCCCCTCCCCGCTGTCCTGCCACCCCTTCCCCAATGTCCCCAAGTCCCTGTCCCCCATCTCCTGTGTCCTGCCACCCCTTCCCCAGTGTCCCCAAGTCCTTGTCCCCCCTCTCCCTGCTGTCCTGCCACCCCTTCCCCATTGTCCCCAAGTCCCTGTGTCCCCTTCCTGGTGTCCTTGTCCCACATTTCTGATGTCCCTGTGCCCCTCCCGATGTCCCCAAGTCCCTGTCTCCCCTCCCCTCTGCCCTGTCACCCCTTCCCGAATGTCCCCAAGTCCCTGTCCCTGCTCCTGATGTCCCTGCCACCCATTCTCCAATGTCCCCAATTCCCTGTGCCCCTCCTGATGTCCCCAAATCCCTGTCCCTCTCCCCACTGTCCTGTCACCCCTCCCCCATTGTCCCCAAGTCTCTGCGCTGCCCCTCTGTCCCCTCTGTCCCCACTATCCCCTCTATCCTCCCTGTCCCCTCTGTCCCCACTGTCCCCTCTATCCCCTCTGTCCCCTCTGTCCCCCCTGTCCCTCTATCCCCCTGTCCCCTGTGTCCCTTCTGTCCCCTCTGTCCCCGCTGTCCCTTCTGTCCCCTCTATCCTCCCTGTCCCCTCTATCCCCGCTGTCCCCTCTATCCCCCCTGTCCCCGCTGTCCCCAGCGCCACCTGCACGGTGACAATGACGATCTTGGCGAGCTGCAGCGCCAGTTTCACGGGTCGCCTGCCGCGCGCTCGGTACTTGTCGCACGGGCTCATGAAGAAGTACTTGAGGCGACGCCGCAGCTCCAGCTCCTCCCGCCGCTCCTCCTCCTCATCCTCCTCCTCCTCCTTCACCGGAACCGAAACCGGAACCGAAACCGAAACCGGAGCCACCGAAGGAGCCACTGGAGGGACCGGAGGGGTGGCCTCGGCCGTGCCGTACCCGCCGCTGCGGCTCAGCAGCCGCTCGGTCTCTGGGGACAGCGGTGTCACCTCCCCTGTCAGCGCTGTGCCGGTGTCCCCTCCCTGGCCCCGCTGATCCCCCCGGTGTCACCGGTGTCATCACCCTCCTTGTCGCCGCGGTCCTCTCGTCCCGGTGTCACCACCCCCGTCCCCGGTGTTGCTCCTGTCCCCAGACAGCCCTCGCCTCCCTGTCACCGGTGTCCCCGGTGTCACCAGCCCCTGTCACCGGTGTCCCCAGTCCCCGCTGTCCCCTCGCCCCGGTATCGCTCCTGTCCCCGCTGTCCCCTGGCCCCGGTGTCACTCCTGTCCCCACTGTGCCCTGGCTCCGGTGTCACTCCTGTCCCCGCTGTCCGCTCGCCCCGGTGTCACTCCTGTCCCCGCTGTGCCCTGGCCCCGGTGTCACTCCTGTCCCCGCTGTCCGCTCGCCCCGGTGTCACTCCTGTCCCCGCTGTGCCCTGGCCCCGGTGTCACTCCTGTCCCCGCCATCCCCTCGCCCCGGTGTCACTCCTGTCCCCGCTGTCCCCCCGTCCCGATGTCGCTCCGGTCCCCACCATCCCCTGGCCCTGGTGTCACTCCTGTCCCCGCTGTCACCACCCTCGGTCCTCCCTGTCCCTGTCCCATCATTCCCATTCCCCCGTTCCCACTCCCAATCCCGTTACCGGTACCGCTGCCATGTTCCCATATTGCACCCCACATTCCCATCCCATATCCCACATCCCACATCCTATATTCCCATCCCATATCCCCCATTCCCATCCCATATCCCCACATTCCCACTCGCATTATTGATCAATATTCCCATCCCATATCCCATATCCCCCATATATTCCCATATATTCCCACATCCCATATCCCCCATATCCCCCAATCCCCCATATCCCCCAATCCCCCATATATTCCCACATCCCATATCCCCCAATCCCCCAATCCCCATCCCACCATCCCCATATATTCCCCTATCCCATATCCCCATTCGCATCCCATATCCCATATCCCCAATCCCATATCCCCCATAAAATCCCATCTATTCCCATATATTCCCATATCCCCCATATATTCCCATATATCCCCATCTATTCCCATATCCCACATCCCCATCCCATTATCTCCCATATATTCCCATATCCCCATATCCCATATCCCACATCCCATATATTCCCATATCCCATATCCCAATCCCATATTCCATATCCCAATCCCATATCCCCCATCCCCATCCCATATCCTCCATTTATTCCCATATATTCCCATATCCCCCATCCCATATCCTCCATCCCATATCCCATACTCCATATCCCATATTTCCATATCCCCCATATATTCCCCTATGCCACATCCCATATATTCCCATATATTCCCATATCCCCCATATATTCCCGTATATTCCCATATCCCCCATTCCCATCCCATATCCCATATCCCCCAAATATTCCCTTATATTCCCCTATATTCCCATATATTCCTCCATCCCATATCCCCCATATATTCCCATATCCCCTATCCCCCATAAATTCCCCTATATTCCCCTAAATTCCCATCTATTCCCATAAATTCCCATATCCCCTATACCCCATAAATTCCCATAAATTCCCATAAATTCCCATAAATTCCCATCTATTCCCATATCCCCTATCCCCCATATATCCCCCATACCCCATAAATTCCCCTAAATTCCCATAAATTCCCATAAATTCCCATATATTCCCCTATATTCCCATCTATTCCCATATCCCCTATCCCCCATACCCCATAAATTCCCATAAATGCCCATATATTCCCCTATATTCCCATCTATTCCCATATCCCCTATCCCCCATATATCCCCATAAATTCCCATAAATTCCCATATATTCCCCTATATTCCCATATTCCCTATCCCCCATAAATTCCCCTATATTCCCCCTAAATTCCATAAATTCCATAAATTCCCTAAATTCCCATATCTATCCCCCATCCCATAATTCCCCAAATCCCCCAAATCCCCTAAATCCCCAAATCCCCCTAAATCCCCCCCTATTTCTCTCACCGCTCGCCGCCGCCATGGCTCGGGCCGCGCGCTCTCACATGACCGCGGCAGGAAGCGCTGGCCCCGCCCACAAACACCCGCGTGATCCCTCCTTATTTGCATAATCCCGCCCACCAGCTCCCGCCAATCACAGAGCCGGAACGCTGTGTATTTGCATAACCACGCCCCGTCTCCCAGAAAACACCGCGCGCCGGGGTCTATTAGCATAACCACGCCCACAAGCGGCGCGTGATTCGCTGCGGTATTAGCATAGCCACGCCCATCGCTGCCTGCCAATCACCGAGCGGGATTGAGCGCTCATTTGCATAACCACGCCCAGCCAGCTGACCGCGCGCAGCCGCTGTTCCCTCCCAGTGCTCCCAGTTAGAGCCAAACTGGGGGGGAAAGAGCTCCCAGTTCCCTCCCAGTGCTCCCAGTTAGAGCCAAACTGGGGGGAAAAGAGCTCCCAGTTCATTCCCAGTGCTCCCAGTTAGAGCCAAACTGGGGGGAAAAGAGCTCCCAGTTCCTTCCCTGTGCTCCCAGTATCGCTCCCAGTGCTCCCAGTTCCCTCCCAGTACTCCCAGTTAGAGCCAAACTGGGGAAAGAGCTCCCAGTTCCTTCCAGTGCTCCCAGTATCGCTCCCAGTGCTCCCAGTTAGAGCCAAACTGGGGGAGAAAGAGCTCCCAGTTTCCTCCCAGTGCTCCCAGTTCCTTCCCAGCGCTCCCAGTAAGAGCCAAACTGGGGGAGAAAGAGCTCCCAGTTCCTCCCAGTGCTCCCAGTTAGAGCCAAACTGGGGGGGAAAGAGCTCCCAGTTCCTTCCCTGTGCTCCCAGTATCGCTCCCAGTGCTCCCAGTTCACTCCCAGTGCTCCCAGTAAGAGCCATACTGGGACAGATTCTGCTCCCAGTTCACTCCCAGTGCTCCCAGTAAGAGCCATACTGAGGCAGATCCCAAACCGCGGCCAATTCCCAGACCTGCCGGTGCAGCTCTCGATCCATCCTGCATTCCGTCACTTCCCGCTTTTCTCCCCATTTTTTCCCATTTTTTCGCGTTTTTTCCAGAATTTTCCCCGCAGGGCAGGTCGAGTTGGGATATTCCCTGCAGTTCCCGGGATTGGCCGCCAGAGGGCGGCGCTGAGCTCCCAAATCCCCAATTCTCTCAGGAATTTTCGGGTTTGATCCCTTTTGGGGGATTTTCCCGAAAAACCCTAAAAATCCAGGAATTCAGGATCCCAAAAAACGCACCGGGAACGATCCCGTGGCAAATCCCAGACCCCTTTCTGTTGGAATTTCCCCATCCGTGATCCCCGAGCGCGGCTGTTCCCAACCCTCCCGGAATTCATCCGGATCTATTTTGGGTTAAAAAAACAAAAACAAAAAAAAACCAGAAAATCGCCGGAATTGTGGAGTGAGGATGTCGAATCCAGGAAATGGGAAGAGATTTCCATATGAATGGGAAGCCTCGAGGGCTGCTCTGAATTCCAGGGAAGCTGAAGGTCGGGATGAGTTTGGAATTCGGGCTGGGGGAGGGAGGTGTTTAGATTTCGTGGATTTTGTGGGAATTTCACGGATTTTGCGCGGATTTGGTGGTTTTTTTCCAGCCACCCGGAGGTGTATTTCCCGTGGAATTCCCGAATGGTTTGGGGTGGGAATTGATCCAACCCCATCCCAATCCATAAAAAGGGAAAATTCCCAATATTCCAGGTGGATCCCAATATTCCAGGAATTCCCAGCCCCATGGGAATTCCATCCCGGGCAGGAATTCCCACATTTTAATCCCACAAATCTCCCGATTTTCCATTCCTACCCCAAATCCCTCCGAGCGCCGCGGCTCTCCTGGATGACATTCCCGGGATTTCTGCCATTCCCACCAGGTTTTTCCGGGAATGCCTCGTTAGGCGCTAATTGCTAATTAAGCACCTGCCGGGGGAAGGTGATTCATTCCCAAGCTGTTCCCGGCGGCAGCCAAAAAACAAACAAACAAACAAAAAAATAAAAATTCCTGGGGAAAAAAAATCCTCGGGAAGAGAATCCCGGCTGGATTTGGAAATTCCAGAGGGAATTTTTTTTGGGATTTGGAGATCCCAAAGCCAGCCGGGGCAGGAGAGAATCGCGGAATTCCTAAAGGGAGTTTTGAGGGAATAGAAAAGAAAATAAAAGGAGGAATTTAATCCTGTTCCAGGTGGGAAATTCCCGATTAAATTCCCGATTAAATTCCCAATTAAATTCCCTGCAGGACATTAAATTCCCGATTAAATTCCCAGTTAAATTCCAGATCAAATTCCCTGAAGGACATTAAATTCCCAATTAAATTCCCGATTAAAATCCCGAATAAATTCCCTGCAGGACAGTAAATTCCCAATTAAATTCCCGATTAAATTCCCGATTAAATTCCTGATTAAATTCCCGATTAAATTCCCAATTAAATTCCCTGCAGGACATTAAATTCCCGATTAAATTCCCGATTAAATTCCCAACTAAATTCCCGATTAAATTCCCTGAAGGACATTAAATTCCCAATTAAATTCCCAATTAAATTCCTGATTAAAATCCCAATTAAATTCCCGATTAAATTCCCTGATGAACATTAAATTCCCGATTAAATTCCCAATTAAATTCCCAATTAAATTCCCTGATGGACATTAAATTCCCGATTAAATTCCCAATTAAGTTCCCAATTAAATTCCCGATTAAATTCCCTGATGGACATTAATTTCCCGATTAAATTCCCGATTAAATTCCCAATTAAATTCCCTGATGGACATTAAATTCCCGATTAAATTCCCAATTAAATTCCCGATTAAAATCCAGATTAAATTCCCTGCAGCACATTAAATTCCCAATTAAATCCCCGATTAAACTTCCAATTAAATTCCCAATTAAATTCCCGATGAAATTTCCAATTAAATTCCTGATTAAATTCCCGATTAAATTCCCAATTAAATTCCCAATTAAATTCCCAGTTAAATTCCCAATTAAATTCCCTGATGGACATTAAATTCCCGATTAAATTCCCAATTAAATTCCCAATTAAATTCCCAGTTAAATTCCCAATTAAATTCCCTGATGGACATTAAATTCCCGATTAAATTCCCAATTAAATTCCCAATTAAATTCCCAGTTAAATTCCCAATTAAATTCCCTGATGGACATTAAATTCCCGATTAAATTCCCAATTAAATTCCTGATTAAAATCCCAATTAAATTCCCGATTAAATTCCCTGATGAACATTAAATTCCCGATTAAATTCCCAATTAAATTCCCAATTAAATTCCCGATTAAATTCCCTGCAGGACATTAAATTCCCGATGAAATTCCCAATCCCACCCCAGTGCCAGCAGTGGGATTCCTGCCCAGCCTTGGCCTCATTCCCAGATTGTTCCCAATCCTCCTTCCAAGTGCTAAATTCCCTTCCCGGGGAGAGAATCCTTGGAATTTCCATCCCAAAAAATCCCGAAATTCCCAAGGAGGAAAAGAGCAGGAAAACGGGGAGAAAACAGCAGGAAAAACTAATCCAGGAGTGAGGAATTGGAATAGAAATTCGTGGAAAAAATAATTCATGGAAAAAATAATTCATGGAAAAAATAATTCATGGAAAAGAAAAAAATCATGGAAAAAATTCGTGGAAAAGAAAAAATTCATGGAAAAAATAATTCATGGAAAAGAAAAAATTAATGAAAAAAATTAATGGAAAAGAAAAATTATGGAAAAATTAATGGAAAAAATAATAACTCATGGAAAAAATAATTCATGGAAAAAATTCATGGAAAAGAAAAATTAATGGAAAAGAAAAAATTCATGGAAAAAATAATTCATGGAAAAGAAAAAATTCATGGAAAAAATTCCCGGAAAAGGAGGAAAAAGGAAAGGGAAAAATCATCACAGAGCACAGGGAACAGCGAAGAGATTTCTTTTATTTGCTGTCGGAAGGAAGATGGAATTTGGCCCCAAAATTCCCAAAAAAACTATGGAAAAATCCAACCAAAGCCAGCTGGGGACTGAAGGCAGAGCAGCTCCATGCGGCGTGGGGGAGAAAATTCCGGAAAAACCGAGAGAATTCCAGGGAATTCTCCAGAAAATTCCAGAAAAATCCGAAAGGATTCCAGAAAAAATGAGAGAATTCCGGAAAAAACTGAGAGAATTCCGGAAAAAATGAGAGAATTCTGGAAAAACCGAGAGAATTCCAGGGAATTCTCCAGAAAATTCCAGAGAAACCCAAAAGGGTTCTGGAAAAACTGGAGAGATGGGAGGAAAAAAAAGGGGAAAGAAAAAGAGGGGAAAGGGAGGAAAAGAAGGAGGAAAAATTGGGTGAAATAGGGAAAAAAAGGGGAAAAAGGGGAAAAAGGGGGAAAAAAGGAAAAAAAGGGGAAAAACTGGGAAAAATAAGCAGGAAAAGGGGAAAAAAGGGGTAAAGAAAGGGGGAAAGGAAAAAAAGGAAAAGTGAAAAAGGGGAAAAATGGAAAAAGGTGGAAAAAGTGGGAAAAGGCAGAGAAAAAAAGGGGGGGGGAAAAAGGGAAAAAAGGAAAAGGCAGAAAAAGTGGGAAAAGGGGGGTAAAAATGGGGAAAAAAGGGGAAAAGGGGAAAAAAAGAGGGGAAAAGGGAAAGGGAAAAGGTGGAGAAAGGGAAAAGGGGAGAAAAAATGGAAAAAGGTGGGGAAAAGGGGGAAAAAGTGGGAAAAAGGGAGAAAAAAGGGGGAAAAAAGGGGGAGAAAGGGGGAAAAGAAAGGGGGGAAAGGGGTAAAAAGGGGGGAAAAGGGGGGAAAAAATGGGGGAAAAGGGGGAAAAAAGGGGGAAAAAATGCAGAAAAAAATGGAAAAAAGGGAGAAAAAAAATGGAAAAAAGTGGGAAAACCACATCGCAGGTGGCAAACCGCTGGCAATAAGGCAGATTTCAGGGCAGCAACCTCAACTTTCCAACTCAACCACCATCATCCCGACTCCACAACCAGAAAAAACCCCAAAATATCCCAAAACCTCCGTCAGTCAGAGCTCGCCGGCGGTGCTGACCAGGTGGAAGAGCGTGACGTTGTAGAGCACCTGGTGGCCGTTGTTCCAGGTGTAGAGCACCCTCTCCCGCGGGTTGTAGTCCAGCATGGAGATGTGGGAGTACTGGTTGTGGAAGGGGATGTCGGTGTACTCGTAGCTGGAAGTGTTCGTGGAGTAGGCGAAGTAGATCTTGGCGCCGGCCAGGTGGGAGTTGGTGACGTAGAGCACGCCGCAGATGAGGAAGGACTCGCCGGCGCTGCGCTTGGGGTAACCCGTGTCCCAGCTGCGCAGGATCTCCAGGGAGTGAGGATCCAGCCGGCTCAGCACGATGTTCCCGGCGTTCTGGTTGGAGGAGTAAACCACCCACAGGCCGCTCTCATCCACCATGAAGTCGATGTCGGAGAATCCTCCCCAGGAGTAGGGGAAGGTGTTGTTGAAGCCGGCGCCGGGCAGGCTGCGCTGCACCAGCACGCTGCGCGAGCGGAAGTGGTAGCGGACGGCCAGGTTGGTCTGGAATTTGTTGTAGTAGAGGGAGCCGTTGAACACCACGTGGCCAGTGCCGGCCCAGGGGTGGGGCAGGAGGTGCTGGACGAAGTTCTGGCCGGAGACGAAGTCGGAGAGGGTGCGGAATTCCAAAACGCGGCGGCCTTTGTAGTAGCCGTCCATGTACCACACCTGGGGGACGGGGAGGAAAGGGTTAAAATTGGGGAGAAATGGGGGGAAAAGGGTTAAAATTGGGGGGGAAATGGGAAAAAAATGGGGAAAATGGAGTTAAAAATGGGGAAAAATGGGATAAAAACGGGGAAAAATGGGGAGAAATGGGGTTAAAATGGGTTAAAATTGGGGGGAAAATGTAGTAGCCGTCCATGTACCACACCTGGGGAGGGAAATATGGGGAGGAAAGGGTTAAAATTGGGGAGAAAATGGGGAAAAAAGGGTTAAAATTGGGGGGAAAATGGGGGAAAATGTAGTAGCCGTCCATGTACCACACCTGGGGAGGGAAATATGGGGAGGAAAGGGTTACAATTGGGGAGAAATGGGGGGAAAATGGGATAAAAATGGGATAAAAACGGGGAAAAATGTAGTAGCCGTCCATGTACCACACCTGGGGAAACGGGGGAGGAAAGGGTTAAAATTGGGATTGAAAATGGGGGGAAATGGGGAGGAAAGGGTTAAAATTGGGGGGAAAATGGGGAGGAAAGGGTTAAAATTGGGGGAAAATGAGGAAAAATGGGATTAAAGGGAAACATGGTTAAAATGAGGGGCAAATGGGATAAAAATGGGGAAAACATGGGGGAAAAGGGTAAAAATGGAAAATGGGGAAAAATGGGGAAAAATGGGATTAAAATGGGATAAAAATGGGGAAAAATGTAGTAGCCGTCCATGTACCATACCTGGGGAGGAAAGAGTTAAAATTGGGGGGAAAAATGGGAAAAAAATGGGGAAAAATGGAGTTAAAAATGGGGAAAAATGGGGGGAAATGGGATAAAAATGGGGAAAAATGGGGAGAAATGGGGTTAAAATGGGATAAAAATGGGGTTAAAATGTAGTAGCTGTCCATGTACCACACCTGGGGTGGGAAATATGGGGAGGAAAGGGTTAAAATTGGGGGGAAAATGGGAAAAATGTGGAGAAATGGGGGGAAAATGGGATAAAAATGGGAGGAAATGGGGGGAAATGTATTAGCCGTCCATGTACCACACCTGAAAAATGGGGAGAAATGGGGAGAAATGGGTTAAAATTGGGGAAAAATGGGACAAAAATGGGGAGAAATGGGGGGAAAATGGGATAAAAATGGGGTTAAAATGCAGTAGCTGTCCATGTACCACAGCTGGGGTGGGAAATATGGGGAGGAAAGGGTAAAAATTGGGGGGAAAAATGGGGAAAAATGGGATTAAAAGGGGGGAAACATGGTTAAAATGAGGGGCAAATGGGATAAAAATGGGGAAAACATGGGGGGAAAAGGGTAAAAATTGGGGGGAAAATGGGGAAAAATGGGGAGAAATGGGGTTAAAATGGGATAAAAATGGAGAAAAATGTAGTAGCTGTCCATGTGCCATACCTGGGGTGGGAAATATGGGGAGGAAAGGGTAAAATTGGAGGGAAAATGGGGGGAAATGGGATAAAAACGGGGGAAAATGGAAAGAAATGGGGTTAAAATGGGATAAAAATGGGGAAAAATGTAGTAGCCATCCATGTACCACACCTGGGGAGGGAAATATGGGGAGAAATGGGGAAAAATGGGTTTAAAACGAGGGAAAAATGGGGGCAAATGGGATAAAAATGGGGTTAAAATCAGGAGGAAATGGGAGGGAAATGGGGGAAAAAAAGAGGGAAAAAAATGCAGGAAAAAAGGGAATAAATGGGGAAAAAAAGGGAAAAAATGAGGGGGAAAAAGAGGGGAAAATGGGGTGGAAAATGGGGTTTCAGGTGGTGAAAATGGGATCAAATCCCCTCCAGAATGAGCTCCAAACCTCAGTGAGATCAGAGAAAACCCCAAAAATCCCCCAAAATCCCAGCCAGGCCCCAAATCCGTGGATTTTCCTGGAGTTTCTGGGGTGATCAATCCCAAATCCCAGGATTTGGGGTGCCCAGGAGGGGTTTTCCCCCCAATTTTTAGGGGTTTTCCCCCATTTTTGGGGTTTTTTCCCCTTTTTTGGGGTTTTTTCCCCATTTTTTGAGGTTTTTTCCCCAATTTTGGAGGTTTTTTTCCCTATTTTGGGGGTTTTTTTCCCCGTTTTTGGGGTCTCTCACCCGGCTGTCGGCACTGGGGGTCCGTTTTTGTCGTTTTTCCCCCCATTTTTGGGGTTTTTCCCCTTTTTTTCTTTGTTTTTTCCCCATTTCTTGAGGTTTTTTTCCCCATTTTTTTGGTTTTTCTCCCTGGTTTTGGGGTTTTTTTGGGGTTTTTTGGGGTCTCTCACCCGGCTGTCGGCGCTCAGGGTCCTGTTTTTGTGGTTTTCCCCCCATTTTTGGGTTTTTTTCCCCCATTTCTTGAGTTATTTTCCCCATTTTTGGGGTTTTTCCCCCCATTTTTGGGATTTTTTTCCCCATTTCTTGAGTTATTTTCCCCATTTTTTGGCGTTTTTCTCCCCGTTTTTGGGATTTTTTTCCCATTTTTTGGGTTTTGGCCCCATTATTAGGGTCTCTCACCCGGCTGTCAGCACTTGGGGTCCCTGTTTCTGTGGTTTTCCCCCCATTTTGGGGTTTTTTCCCTTTTTTTTTTTGGTTTTTCCCCACTTTTGGGGTTTTCCCCCCCATTTTTTGGGATTTTTCTCTTTTTTTCTTTGTTTTTTCCCCCATTTTTGGGTTTTTTCCCCCCATTTCTTGGGGTTTTTCTCCCCATTTCTTGAGTTATTTTCCCCATTTTTGGGGGTTTTTCCCCCATTTTTGGGATTTTTTCCCCATTTTTGGGGTTTTTTGAGGTCTCTCACCCGGCTGTCAGTGCTCAGGGTCCCTGTTTTTGTGGTTTTCCCCCCATTTTTGGGTTTTTTTCCCCATTTCTTGAGTTATTTTCCCCATTTTTGGGGTTTTTCTCCCCGTTTTGGGGTTTTCTCCCCATTTTTTGGGGAACTTTTGCCCCATTTTTTTGGTTTTCTCCCTATTTTTTGGGTTTTTCTCCCCGTTCTTGGGTCTTTTCCCCCCCAGTTTGGGGGATTTTTTCCCCATTTCTTGAGTTATTTTCCCCATTTTTTTGGGTTTTTCTCCCCATTTCTTGAGGTTTTTTCCCCATTTTTTGGGTTTTTTTCCCCTTTTTTTTTGTTTTTTCCCCTTTTTTTGGGTTGCCCCCCCCCCAGTCTGGGTTTTTTTTCCCATTTTTGGTTTTTCCCCCCCATTTTTAGGGGTTTTCTCCCCCCTTTTTGGGTTTTTTCCCCCATTTTTTGGGATATTTCTCCCACTTTGGGGGTTTTTCCCCCCATTTTTTGGGTTTTTCTCCCCGTTTTTGGGGATTTTTGGGGTCTCTCACCTGGCTGTAGGCTCTCAGGGTCCCTGTTTTTGTGGGTTTCCCCCCATTTTTGGGTTTTTTTCCCTTTTTTTCTTTGTTTTTTCCCCCATTTTTTGGGTTTTTCTCCCTGTTTTTTGTGGTTTTCCCCCCATTTTTTGGGTTTTTCTCCCCGTTTTGGGGTTTTTTGGGGGTTTTTTGGGGTCTCTCACCCGGCTGTCGGCGCTGGGGGTCCGTTTTTGTCGTTTTTCCCCCCATTTTTGGGGTTTTTCCCCTTTTTTTCTTTGTTTTTTCCCCATTTTTTGGGTTTTTCTCCCTGTTTTTTGTGGTTTTCTCCCCGTTTTTGGGGTTTTTTTGGGGTTTTTTGGGGTCTCTCACCCGGCTGTCGGCGCTGGGGGTCATGGTGTCTGTCATCCAGGAGCCAAAGCGAGATCCCGAGGCGCGGATGGTGATGGGATTGCTGACCCCGGTGAGCTTCCCGCAGCCTGGCAACGGGAAAACGGGAAAAAACAGAAAATTTAGGGAAAAAATGGGAAAAAACGGGAAAATTTAGGGGAAAAAAGGGAAAATTTAGGGAAAAAATGGGAAAAAACGGGAAAATTTAGGGAAAAAAAGGGAAAATTTAGGGAAAAACGTGAAAATTTAGGGAAAAATGGGAAAATTTAGGGGAAAAACGGGAAAATTTAGGGAAAAATGGGGAAATTTAGGGAAAATTTAGGGAAAATTTAGGGAAAAAATGGGAAAATTTTGGGGAAAATTTAGGGAAAATTTAGGGAAAATTTAGGGAAAATTTAGGGAAAATTTAGGGAAAATTTAGGGAAAATTTAGGGAAAAAAATGGGGAAATTTAGGGGAAATTTAGGGGAAATTTAGGGGAAATTTAGGGGAAATTTAGGGGAAATTTAGGGGAAATTTAGGGGAAATTTAGGGGAAATTTAGGGGAAATTTAGGGAAAATTTAGGGGAAATTTAGGGGAAATTTAGGGGAAATTTAGGGAAAATTTAGGGGAAATTTAGGGGAAAAATGGGAAAATTTAGGGGAAATTTAGGGAAAAAATGGGAAAATTTAGGGGAAAAACTGGGAAAATTTTGGGAAAATTTAGGGAAAAAATGGGAAAATTTAGGGAAAAATGGGAAAATTTAGGGGAATTTAGGGGAAATTTAGTGAAAATTTAGGGAAAAAATGGGAAAATTTAGAGGAAAAATGGGAAAATTTAGGGGGGAAAATGGGAAAATTTAGTGAAAATATGGGGAAATTTTGGGAAAATTTAGGGGAAAAACTGGGAAAATTTAGGGGAAAAACTGGGAAAATTTAGGGGAAATTTAGGGGAAATTTAGGGGAAAAATGGGAAAATTTAAGGGAAAAATGGGAAAATTTAGGGGAAAAATGGGAAAATTTAGGGAAAATTTAGGGAAAATTTAGGGGAAATTTAGGGAAAATTTAG
Organism: Lichenostomus cassidix; assembly: GCF_008360975.1. Lineage (NCBI taxonomy): Eukaryota > Metazoa > Chordata > Aves > Passeriformes > Meliphagidae > Lichenostomus > Lichenostomus cassidix. The sequence continues at coordinate 1,899,335 of NW_028147446.1, forward strand.
GGGAAATTTAGGGGAAATTTAGGGGAAATTTAGGGGAAATTTAGGGAAAAAAATGGGAAAATTTAGGGAAAATTTAGGGAAAAAAATGGGAAAATTTAGGGAAAAAATGGGAAAAAAATGGGAAAATTTAGGGAATTAGAGGGGGATTGGGGGAAATCGGGGATTTGGGATCATGGGGATGGGGAAAAGACCTGGAAAACAGTGGGAATTGTGGGCAAATTGGGGGAAAATTGGGATTTGGGGTCATGGGGATGGGAGAAAAACTGGGGAAAAGAGGCCAGGATTTTGGGATTTTTCCAGTGATTTTTCCAGGATCTTTTCCGGGATTTTCCCCCTGATTTTTGCAGGATTTCAGGGCCGATTCCAAGCGGGTTTTTTTCAGGATTCAGGCCAGGATTTGGGGATTTTCCCCCCGATTTTTCCCAGGATTTTTCCAGCATTCAAGCCAGGATTTGGGGATTTTGCCCCGATTTTTCCCAGCTTTTTTCCAGGATTTTTGAGATTTT
>NW_028147446.1:1900340-1944375 GCF_008360975.1 Lichenostomus cassidix
AAAAGTCCCAAAAATTCCCCCAAAAATCAAAAAAACCCCCAAAAATCAAAAAAAATTCCCCAAAACCACCCGAAAAAAATCCCTAAAAATTCCCAAAAATTCCCAAAAAATTCCCAAAATTCCCCAAAATCCCAAAAATTCCCCAAAATTCCCAAAACCTACCTGGCGCAGCAGCAGAGGGCGGGGCAGGAGGCGGAGCTCTCGCGGCGGAACTTTCCGGAACTGGGGCTGTCGTGGCACTGAGCGATGTAGGCGTGGAGCGGCGAGTGGCGCCTGTCACCTTCCGGCTGGTTCTGGGGACACAAAATGTCATTGTCACCTCAGTGTCACCTTCCGGCTGGTTCTGGGGACAGAAATGTGTCATTGTCACCTCAGTGTCACCTTCCGGCTGGTTCTGGGGACAGAAATGTGTCATTGTCACCTCTTTGTCACCTTCCGGCTGGTTCTGGGGACAGAAACGTGTCATTGTCACCTCAGTGTCATCCCACTGTCACCCTCAGGCTGGTTCTGGGGACAGAAACGTGTCATTGTCACCTCAGTGTCATCCCACTGTCACCCTCAGGCTGGTTCTGGGGACAGAAAACTGTCATTGTCACCTCAGTGTCACCTTCCGGCTGGTTCTGGGGACAGAAATGTGTCATTGTCACCTCTTTGTCACCCTCGGGCTGGGAATGGGGACAGGAAAGTGTCATTGTCACCCTTGGGGACACGGGATTGTCACCTCAGTGTCACCCCATTGTCACCCTCGGGCTGGTAATAGGGACAGAAACGTGTCATTGTCACCCTTGGGGACACGGGATTGTCACCTCAGTGTCACCTACCGGCTGGTTCTGGGGACAGAAATGTGTCATTGTCACCTAGGGGGACATGGGATTGTCACCCTCGGGCTGGTTCTGGGGACAAAAACGTGTCATTGTCACCTTGGGGACAGAAAATTGTCACCTCAGTGTCATCTCAGTGTCCCCCTCGGGCTGGTTCTGGGGGACAGGAAAGTGTCATTGTCACCTCATTGTCACCCTCGGGCTGGTTCTGGGGACAGAAATGTGTCATTGTCACCCTTTGGGACAGGAAATTGTCACCCTCGGGCTGGGAATGGGGACAGGGATAGAAAAGTGTCATTGTCACCTCATTGTCACCTCAGTGCCACCCTCGGGCTGGGAATGGGGACACAGAATTGTCACCTCAGGCTGGGCGTGGGGACAGGGACAGGTGAGGGGACAGACAAGGTGACAGAACGGACAAGACAGGGTGATGGACAGGTGATGTCACACACAGATGACGTCATACACAGATGATGTCACAGAGTTGTCACACGCAGATGACGTCACAGACAGGTGAGATAACACAGATAACACACAGGTAACACACAGGTAACACACAGATGACGTCACACAGGTGAGATCACACAGGTGAGATCACACAGGTAACACACAGGTAACACACAGATGACGTCACACAGGTCAGATAACACAAGGTGACATCACACACAGGTGAGATAACACACAGATAACACAAGGATGACGTCACCCAGGTGACAGGTGACACCCAGGTGACACACTCACCTTGATGGAGTCACACGACCCGGTGATGAGGTGAGATAACACAATGATAACGCACAGGTGACACACAGATGACGTCACACAGGTAACACACAGGTAACACACAGATGACGTCACACACAGGTGAGATAACACACAGATGACGTCACACACAGGTGAGATAACACACAGATGACATCACCCAGGTGACCCAGGTGACACCCAGGTGACACACCCACCTTGATGGAGTCGTAGGATCCGGTGATGAGGTGAGACAACACACATAACACACAGGTAACACACAGATGACATCACACAGGTGAGATAACACACAGAAAATGTCACACACAGGTGAGATAACACACAGATGACGTCACCCAGGTGACCCAGGTGACACCCAGGTGACACACCCACCTTGATGGAGTCGTATGACCCGGTGATGAGGGCGATGAAGAGGCTGAGCACCATGTAGATGAAGAGGGCGCTGAAGGAGTACAGGTACACCTGGCTGAAGAGCCACACCAGAGCCCCGCTGGGCCGCAGAGCCGCGAAGGTGGCGAACATGTCATCGCCGTTGACCAGGGAGAACAGGCACTCGGACACCATGGACAGCGACCGGAACTGCGGACAGGGACACCTGGGTCACACCTGTGTCACACCTGTCACACCTGTGTGTCACACCTGTAATCTGTATAACTCCCCATGTCATCGCCGTTCACCAGCGAAAACAGGCACTCGGACACCATGGACAGCGACCGGAACTGCAGACAGGGACAGTGTCACCTGTGTCACCTGTCACACCTGTGTCACACCTGTGTCACCTGTCACACCTGTAACACCTATAACTCCCCATGTCATCGCCGTTCACCAGGGAGAACAGGCACTCGGACACCATGGACAGCGACCGGAACTGCGGACAGGGACAGTGTCACCTGTGTCACCTGAGTGTCACCTGTCACACCTGTCACACCTGTAACTCCCCATGTCATCGCCGTTCACCAGGGAGAACAGGCACTCGGACACCATGGACAGCGAGCGGAACTGTGGACAGAGACAATGTCACCTGTGTCACCTGTCACACCTGTGTCACACCTGTGTCACACCTGTGTCACACCTGTAATCATCTGTGACACACGTAACTCCCCATGTCATCGCCATTGACCAGGGAAAACAGGCACTCGGACACCATGGACAGCGAGCGGAACTGTGGACAGGGACAGTGTCACCTGTGTCACCTGTCACACCTGTGTCACACCTGTGTGTCACCTGTCACACCTGTAATCCCCCATGTCATCGCCATTGACCAGCGAGAACAGGCACTCGGACACCATGGACAGCGACCGGAACTGCGGACAGGGACAGTGTCACCTGGGTGTCACCTGTCACACCTGTATCACACCTGTGTGTCACCTGTGTGTCACACCTGTCACACCTGTAACTCCCCATGTCATCGCCATTGACCAGCGAGAACAGGCACTTGGATACCATGGACAGCGACCGGAACTGGGGACAGGGACAGTGTCACCTGTGTCACCTGTCACACCTGTCACACCTGTAACTCCCCATGTCATCGCCATTGACCAGCGAGAACAGGCACTCGGACACCATGGACAGCGACCGGAACTGCGGACAGTGACACCTGTGTCACCTGGGTGTGTCACACCTGTGTCACACCTGTCACACCTGTGTCACTCACAGCTCACCTGTGCGATTTGGGAATCTCCCAACCCCAAAACTGGGATTTGGAAAGGAAACCAAACCCCAAAAGTGGGATTTGGGGAAGGAACAGAAATCCCAAAAGTGGGATTTGGAAGAAACCCAAATCCCTGAACGGGAATTTGGGAATCTCCCAAACCCCAAATCCCAAAATTTGGGAATCTCTCAACCCCAAATCCCGAAATTTGGGAATCTCTCAACCCCAAATCCCGAAATCTGGGAATCTCTCAACCCCAAATCCCAAAATTTGGGAATCTCCCAAACCCAAATCCCAAAATTTGGGAATCTCCCAAACCCAAATCCCAAAATTTGGGAATCTCCCAACCCCAAAATCCCAAAATTTGGGAATCTCTCAACCCCAAATCCCAAAATTTGGGAACTTCCCAAACCCAAATCCCAAAATTTGGGAATCTCCCAACCCCAAATCCCGAAATTTGGGATCACCTGGAGCTCACCTTGACGTGGTGCGGCCCCAGGACGATCCATCCACAAAAACAATATCCCAAATAAATCACAGCACAGGGATTTGGGAATCTCAAATCTCCATCCCAACCCCAAATCCCAAAATTTGGGAATCTCCAAATCCCAAAATTTGGGATCACCTGGAGCTCACCTTGACGTGGTGAGGCCCCAGGACGATCCATCCGCAGAAACAATATCCCAAATAAATCACAGCACAGGGATTTGGGATCATCCCAACCCCAAACCCCAAAATTCGGGAATCTCCCAAAATCCAGAATTTGAGAATCTCCAATCCCGAAATTTGGGATCACCTGGAGCTCACCTTGACGTGGTGAGGCCCCAGGACGATCCAGCCGCAGAAACAATATCCCAAATAAATCACACCACAGGGATTTGGGAATCTCAAATCTCCATCCCAACCCCAAAATCCCAAAATTTGGGAATCTCCAAATCCCAAAATTTGGGATCACCTGGAGCTCACCTTGACGTGGTGCGGCCCCAGGACGATCCAGCCGCAGAAACAATACCCCAAATAAATCACAGCATAGGGATTTGGGATCATCCCAAACCCAAAATCCCAAAATTTGGGAATCTCCCAACCCCAAAATCCCGAAATTTGGGATCACCTGGAGCTCACCTTGACGTGGTGAGGCCCCAGGACGATCCAGCCGCAGAAACAATATCCCAAATAAATCACAGCCACGCAGCAGCAGAACCGGATGACGTTGGGAAGAGCAACGCGCAGAGTGACGATCAGGATCTGGGGGGAAAAACGGGAAAAATGGGAAAAATGGGAATTGACCATGGGAAATTGGGAATTATCCATGGGAAAAATGGGAATTATCGATGGGAAATGGGAATTATTCAGATGGAAAATGGGAATTGTTGATGGGAAATGGGAATTATCCATGGGGAAATGGGAATTGTTGATGGGAAAATGGGAATTATCCATGGGAAAATGGGAATTATCCATGGAAAATGGGAATTATTGATGGGAAATGGGAATTGTTGATGGGAAATTGGGAATTATTGATGGGAAATGGGAATTATCCATGGGAAATGGGAATTATCCATGGAAAATGGGAATTGTTGATGGGAAAATGGGAATTGTTGATGGGAAAATGGGAATTATTGATGGGAAATGGGAATTATGGATGGGAAAATGGGAATTGTTGATGGGAAATTGGGAATTGTTGATGGGAAATTGGGAATTATCGATGGGAAATGGGAATTGTTGATGGGAAAATGGGAATTATTGATGGGAAATGGGAATTATTGATGGAAAATGGGAATCGTTAATGGGAAATGGGAATTGTTGATGGGAAATTGGGAATTATTCAGGGGTGGATGATATCCCTGTCACACCCAGCCCTGTCCCCAATGTCCCCAGGTGTCCCAGGTGTGTCCCCAGGTGTGTCCCATGTGTCCCCAGGTGTCCCCAGGTGTGTCCCCAATGTCCCCAGGTGTCCCCAGTGTCACTCACATTGTACTTCTGGAAGAAGATCAGGTATCTGATCACCCCAACCCAGCCCTGTCCCTCTCCCCAATGTCCCCAGGTGTGTCCCCAATGTCCCCAGGTGTCCCCAGGTGTGTCCCCAGGTGTCCCCAGGTGTGTCCCCAGGTGTCACTCACGTTGTACTTCTGGAAGAAGATCAGGTATCTGATCACCCCAACCCAGCCCTGTCCCTGTCCCCAGTGTCCCCAGGTGTCCCCAGGTGTGTCCCAGGTGTCCCCAGGTGTCCCCAGTGTCACTCACGTTGTACTTCTGGAAGAAGGTCAGGTATCTGATCACCCCAACCCAGACCAGCAGAGTCGATGTCCCCAAGAGGATGCTGCAGACGTCATAGCCGGAGAAGTTCTGAGGGACATCGGGGACATTGGGGACATTGGGGGACATTTGGGGCATTGGGGGTGTTGGGGACACTGGGGACACTGGGGGATATTTGGGGACATTGGGGATGTTGGGGACATTGGGGACATTTGGGGCATTGGGGACATTAATGGGGATATTGGGGGATATTTGGGGACAATGGGGACATTGGGGATATTAGGGACATTGGGGACATTGGGGATATTGGGGACATTGGGGATATTAGGGACAATGGGGACATTGGGGACATGGGGACAGTGCCACCTCCATGTCCCCTGGAGCACAAGGATGTCTCTAATGCCACCCTGGCCACTGTCCCCAATGACAATGGCACTGTCCCCAGGGGTGGCACTGTCCCCAATGGCAATGGCACTGTCCCCAAGATGCTGTCCTTGTCCCCAATGACAATGGCACTATCCCCAGTGATGGTGGCACTGTCCCCAAGGGTGGTGGCACTGTCCCCAATGACAATGGCACTATCCCCAATGGTGGCACTGTCCCCAGTGACAATGGCACTGTCCCCAGTGATGGTGGCACTGTCTCCAGGAGTGGTGGCACTGTCCCCAGGAGTGGTGGCACTGTCCCCAGTGATGGCGGCACTGTCCCCAGGAGTGGTGTCACTGTCCCCAATGACAATGGCACTGTCCCCAGTGATGGCGGCACTGTCCCCAATGACAATGACACTGTCCCCAGCCCTGTCCTTGTCCCCAGTGACAATGGCACTGTCCCCAGCCCTGTCCCTGTCCCCAGCGGTCACCTTGGCCTCGATGCCGATCTTGAGCACAGTGCCCAGCACGGTCAGCAGGTCACTGCTGACCAACAGCAAGTACCAGCCGTTGAGGAACTCCAGGCGGTCAGCCAGGGACACCGAGTGACCATAGCGGCGCTGGAAGAACCGGCTGAACTCCTGAGGGGACATCGGAATGTCATTGTCACCGTGATTGTCATTGTCACTGTCATAGTCACTGTCATTGTTACTGTCACTGTTATGGTCACTGAGGAACTCCAGGCGGTCAGCCAGGGACACCGAGTGACCATAGCGGCGCTGGAAGAACCGGCTGAACTCCTGAGGGGACATCGGAATGTCATTGTCATTGTCACTGACATTGTTAGTGTTATTGTCATTGTCACTGTCATTGTCACTGTTATGGTCACTGAGGAGCTCCACCGGTCAGCCAGGGACACTGAGTGACCATAGCGGTGCTGGAAGAACCGGCTGAACTCCTGAGGGGACACCAGAGTGTCACTGTCACTGTCATTGTCACTGTCATTGTCACCCCCTGGTCACTAAGAACTCCACTCGTCAGATATGGACAGCAGAAGAACTGGCTGAACTCTCATCTCAGAAATCCCAGAAATCCCCTAAATCCCATAAATCCCACCCATCCTAGAAATTCCACCAATTCCCTAAATCCCACCGATCAATCCCATCAATCGTATAAATCCATCCCAACTCACTCATCCTATAAATCCCATCCCATCAATCCCATAAATCCCATCAATCCCATCCCATCCCATCCCAAAATCCCATCAATCCCATCCCAAAATCCCATCCCATCCATCCCATCCCATCCAATCCATCCCATCCTATAAATCCCCAAATCCCATAAACCCCATAAATCCCCAAACCCCATTAAAAACCCCATTAAAAACCCCATAAAAAAACCCCACAAAAAAACCCACAAAAACCCCATAAACCCCACAAACCCCCTAAAAACCCCCTAAAAACCCCATAAAAAAACCCATTAAAAACCCATAAAAACCCCATAAACTCCACAAATCCCATAAAAACCCCACAAAAACCCCATAAAAACCCCATAAAACCCCCCAAAGTGCTGACCCTCTGCAGCAGGAATCCCCTGAGGATGGAGCGAGCGCAGAGCACGAAGGACAGAGAGCAAACGGCGATCACCAGGATGTCGAAGAACAGCCGGAAGGAATTGTCACCTGAGGGGACAAACGGGAACACAGTGACACCCTGAGTGTGACAAACACCCTTGGGGACACACATGGGAACACCCTCGGGGACAGCCTTGGGGACACTCATGGGGACAGAGAGCAAACGGCGATCACCAGGATGTCAAAGAACAGCCGGAAGGAATTGTCACCTGAGGGGACAAACGGGACACAGTGACACCTGAGTGTGACAGACACCCTTGGGGACACCCTTGGGGACACTCAAGGGGACACTCTAGGGACAGAGAGCCTCCGCGATCACCAGGATGTCAAAGAACAGCCGGAAGGAATTGTCACCTGAGGGGACAAATGGGGACACAGTGATGCACTGAGCCTGGGGGACACCCTGAGTGTGACAGACAGCCTTGGGGACATCCCTGGGGACACTCCTTGGGACACCCTGAGTGTGACAGAGAGCCTTGGGACAGTCTTGGGGACAGAGAGCAAACGGCGATCACCAGGATGTCGAAGAACAGCCGGAAGGAATTGTCACCTGAGGGGACAAACGGGAACACAGTGACACCCTGAGTGTGACAAACACCCTTGGGGACACACATGGGAACACCCTCGGGGACAGCCTTGGGGACACTCATGGGGACAGAGAGCAAACGGCGATCACCAGGATGTCAAAGAACAGCCGGAAGGAATTGTCACCTGAGGGGACAAACGGGGACACATGGGTGTGACAGGGACAGGGGACACCTTTGGGAACAGCCTGAGTGTGACAGGGACAGGGGACACCCTGAGTGTGACAGGGACAGGGGACACCCATGGGGAGATGTGCCACCCCACTGTCACCCATTGTCACCTCTGCCCGGACACTGAGGTGCTGGCACTGCCGGGGACAAGGGACACCCCATTGTCACCGGTTGTCACCTGTGCCGGACACAGCCGGGTGCTGGCACTGCTGGGGACAGATGTCACCCCCCCAGGTCATTGTCACCCATTGTCACCCATTGTCACCTGTGCCGGACACAGCTGGGTGCTGGCACTGCCCAGTGTCACCCACTGTCACCCATTGTCACCCATTGTCACCCATTGTCACCCATTGTCACCCATTGTCACCATTGTCACCTGTGCCAGACACGGCGGGGTGCTGGCACTGCCCATTGTCACCCGTTGTCACCCTGTTGTTGTCACCTGTGCCGGACACAGCCGGGTGCTGGCACTGCCCATTGTCACCCATTGTCACCCATTGTCACCCATTGTCACCTGTGCCGGAGACGGCCGGGTGCTGGCACTGCCCACTGTCACCCACTTCTGTCACCCATTGTCACCCGTTGTCACCTGTGCCGGCCATGGCCGGGTGCTGACACTGCTGGGCAGTGTCACCCGGTTTGTCACCCATTGTCACCTGTGCCGGACACAGCCGGGTGCTGGCACTGCCCATTGTCACCCATTGTCACCCATTGTCACCCATTGTCACCCATTGTCACCCGCTGTCACCTGTGCCGGACAAGGCCGGGTGCTGGCACTGCTGGGGACAGATGTCACCCCCTCAGGTCACTGTCACCCTGTTGTTGTCACCTGTGCCGGACACGGCCGGGTGCTGGCACTCCCTGATGGCCGCTCGAGTGTCCAGCCTGATCCTCACCCTGCCACTGTGGGCGCTGTTGTCAAACGTGATCTGGGGACACACAGGTGGCACTGTCACTCTCACCGTCACTGTCACCGTCACTGTCACCTCAGCATCTGCCCGGTGCCCAGCGACAGCCGAGGACATGAGAGGGGGACATGAGGGACACTGAGGGACACTCAGAGACACTTGGGGACACGGAAAGGACATTTGGGGACACTCAGGGGACCTGGGGACACTCAGGTGACACAAAGGTGACACTGAGGTGACTCTGGGGACACTGAGGGGCCACAGGTGACACTGGGGTGACACTGGGGTGACACTGGGGTGCAACAGGTGACACTCACAGTGACACACAAGTGACACTGAGGTGACACTGGGGTGACACTGGGGTGACACTGGGGTGACACTGGGGTGACATTTGGGGACACTGAGGTTGACACTCAGGGACACTCAGGTGACATTTGGGGACACTCAGGTGCCACAGGTGACACTCAGGTGACACTGGGGTGACACAGGTACCACTCAGGTGCCACTCAGGTGACATTTGGGGACACTCAGGGACAAAGGTGACAATCACAGTGACACACAGGTGACACTGGGGTGACACTGGGGTGCCACAGGTAACCCTCAGATGACACTGAGGTGACACTCAGGTGACATTTGGGTACACTGAAGTGACACAGGTGCCACTCAGGTGACACTGGGGACACAGAGGTGACACTCACGGTGACCCCGAAGGTGTAGCAATCGGGGATCTCGTTGTTGAGCAGAGTTTGGATGTTGATGGCTTTGAGTTGGAACTCGATGGTGACATTGATCAGCCTGAGGGGACAGCGGGGACAGCGCTGGCATCCCGGGGACAACACGGGAATAACCCAAAAAACCCAAAATCCCAAAAAAAATCCCCATGGAATTCCCAAAAACCCAAAATCCCCAAAAAAAAATCAATGGGGATTCCCAAACAACCCAAAATCCCAAAAAAACCCCAATGGAATTCCCCAAAAAAACCAAAATCCCCAAAAAAAAAAAGGGAATTTCCACAAAAAAACCCAAAAAAATCAATGGGAATTCCTGAAATCCCCAAAATCCCCAATGGGAATTCCCAAAATCCAAAAAAAACCCCAATGGGAATTCTCAAAAAAACCCAAAATCCCAAAAAAACCCCCAATGGGGATTCCCAAAAAAACCCCAAAATCCCCAAAAAAACCCCAATGGGAATTCCCAAAATCCCAAAAAAAAAACCCCAATGGGGAAGGGGAAAATTCCATTTGGGGGATTTTGGGGGACTTTTGGGGTTTTGGGGATTTTTGGGTTTTTGGGATTTTTGGAGATTTTGAGAATTATTGGGTTTTTTGGGATTTTGGGGTTTTTTGGTGGATTTTTGGGGTTTTCGGGGATTCTGGGTTTTTTTGGGATTATTGGGATTTGGGTTTTTTGGGGAATTTTTGGGGGTTTTGGGGATTTTTGGGTTTTTGGGATTTTTGGAGATTTTGAGGATTATTGGGTTTTTTGGGATTTTGGGGTTTTTTGGTGGATTTTTGGGGTTTTTGGTGGATTTTTGGGGTTTTTGGGGGGATTTTGGGGTTTTTTTGGGATTATTGGGATTTGGGTTTTCTGGGGGATTTTTAGGGTTTTTGGGGATTCTGGGGTATTTTGGGGATTTTGGTTTTTTGGGGTATTTTTGGAGTTTTTGGGGATTTTTGGGTTTTGGGGATTTTTGGAGATTTTGAGGACTATTAGGGGTTTTGGGATTATTGTGTTTTTGGGGGTTTTGGGGTTTTTTGGGGTATTTTTGGGGTTTTTGGGGATTCTGGGTTTTTTTGGGATTTTGGGGGTTTTGGTTTTTTTGGGGATTTTGGGATTTTTGGTTTTTTTGGGGGATTTTTGGGGTTTTTGGGGTTCACCTGTGGAACTGTAGGGTGAAGTTGCTGTCTCTCCCGTCCAGCACTGGAGGCTGAGGGTTTGTGGGATCGATGTGCAGGCAGTCTGTGGGGTCAGGGGGAGGAGAGATCCTAAATGTCCTGGGAACATCCCAAATCCCAAATCTTCTGGGATTCCTAATGCCCTGGGAACATCCCAAATCCCAAAACCCCTGGGATCCCAAATGCCCTGGGATCATCCCAAATCCCAAACTCCAAAACCCCTGGGACCATCCCAAATCCCAAATCCCGAATCTTCTGGGATCCCAAATGCCCTGGAATCATCCCAGACCCCAAATCCCAAACCCCAACCTCCTGGCTTGGACAATCCCAAACCCCAAACCCAATCCCAAACTACAAAAACAAACCCCAATCCCAAATCCAACCCCCAAACCCCCTGATTTGAACCATCCCAATCCCCAAATCCCAAACCCCAAAATCTACACCCCAAACCCAATTCCGAACCCCAATCCCAAAGCCAATCCCAAACCCTGCACCCCAATCCCAACCCCAATCCCCAAACTCGAATCCCAAACTGAATCCCAAACCCAAACCTCCTGGTTTGAACCATCCCAAACCCCAATCCCAAACCCCAAAATCTACACCTCAAACCCCATGGTTTGAACCACCCCAATGCCAAACCCCAACCCCAAATCCTGATCTCAATCCCCAAATCCCAAACCCAAATCCCAAACCCCGTACCCAAACCTCCTGGTTTCAATCATCCAAAATCCCCAATCCCAAACCTCAAACCCCAATCCCAAACCCCAATCCCAACCCCAAACCCTAAACCCCAAACCAAACCCCAATCCCAAATCTCAAACCCAAACCCCAAACCCCAATCCCAAATCCCAAACTGAATGCCAAATCCCAAACCTCCTGGTTTAAATCATCCCAAACCCCAATCCCCAAGATCTACACCCCAAACCCCAAACCCCATGGTCTGAACCACCCCAAACCCCAATCTCAATCCCAAATCCTGATCCCAAACCCTACACCCCAATCCCAACCCAGACCCCAATCCCAAACCCCAAACCTCATGGTTTGAACCACCCCAATCCCAAATCTCATACCCAAATCTCAATCCCAAACCCCAATCCCAGACCCCAAATCCTGATCCCAATCCCAACCCCAGACCCCAAACCCAAACCCAATCTCAAACCCCAATCTCAATCCCAAACCCCAAACCCTACACCCCAACCCCCAATCCCAATCCCCAATCCCCAATCCCAACCCCAACCCCAAACCCCAAACCACAATCCCAACCCCAAACCCCAAAGCCAAACCTCCTGGTTTAAATCATCCCAAACCCAAACTCCAAAATCTACACCCCAAACCCCATGGTTTGAACCACCCCAATCCCAAATCCTGATCCCAGACCCCAAACCCAACCCCAAACCCCAAAATCTACACCCCAAACCCCAAACTCCATAGTTTGAACCACCCCAATCCCAAATCTCAATCCCAAACCCCAAACCCAATCCCAAACCCAAACCCCAACCCCAACCCCAAACCCCAACCCCAATCCCGTACCGGTGCTGACAGTGGGGTCGATGTCGAAGGTGTCGTTTTCGGGGTCGATGTCACCTCGGCGGAAGTAGCTTTGGCACAGCCGCAGCCCCGGGGGGCCAGCGGGGTCACCTGTGGGGTCACCTGCGGGGTCACCGTAGCCATAGCGGCCCAGGGTGGCGTTGGGGACAGCCAGGTACTGCGGGGACAGTTGGGGACATCTGTGTCACCCTAAATCAGCACTGTGACCCTAAAATGTCACAGTGACCCTAAAATGTCACAGTGACCCTAAATATCTGTGATCCCAAATATCTGTGACCCCAATGTCACAGGCCAGGGTGGCGTTGGGGACAGCCAGGTACTGCGGGGACAGTTTGGGGACATCTGTGTGACCCTAAATCAGCACTGTGACCCTAAACTGTCACAGTGACCCTAAAATGTCACTGTGACCCCAATTCAGCCCAGGTGTCCCCAAACCTCTTCAGTGTCTGCAAATCACCTCAGTGTCCCCAAATCACCTCAGTGTCCCCAACCTCCTCAATGTCCCCAATGTCCCCAGTGTCCCCAAACCACTGATGTCCCCAACCTCCCCAATGTCCCCAATGTCCCCAATATCCCTGATGTCCAAACTCCCCCAACGCCCCCAACGCCCCCAACCTCCCTGATGTCCCCAATGTCCCCAACATCCCCAATGTGCCCATAATACCCCAATATCCCCAATGTCCCCAACCTCCCTGATGTCCCCAAACCCCCCAATGTCCCCAAACCCCCAGTGTCCCCAATGTCCCCAATATCCCCATGCCACCCTGATGTCCCAAACCTCCCCAATGTCCCCAAACCCCCAATGTCCCCGACCACCTCAATGTCCCCAATATCCCCAACCTCCCTGATGTCCTCAACCCTGCCAATGTCCCCATGCCACCTCACGTCCCCAAACCCCTGATGTCCCCAATGTCCCCAACCCTGCCGATGTCCCCATGCCACCTCAATGTCCCCAACGACCCTGATGTCCCCTATGTCTCCCAATGTCCTGTGTGTGTTACCTCAATGTCCCTCTAACTCTAATATCCCCAACATCCCCATGCCACCCCGATGTCCCCAACTCCTCCCAATGTCCCCGTGTCCCCATGTCACCTGGCGGATGGCGTGGCCCAGGTGGCCCAGCAGGTCACTCTGGGTGTACACGGCGTGACTGTCATCGGAGCCATCCTGGTAGTCCTTGAGGAACAGGTGGTGGAATGTCACCGAGTTGTCCTCCTTGAAGGTCACCACCAGCTGGTTACTGAGGCCAAACAGGATCAGCTGGGGACAGTTGGGGACAAAAGCCACCACCCCTGTCAGCTCCTGTCCCACCATGGGGACACTGCCGTGTTTCATCCCCACATGGTGTCACCCTTCACTTGGGGACAAAGGCCACCACCGTGCTCCCTGCCCAGTGTCCCCAAGTCCCTGTACCCTCTCCTTGGTGTCCCTGCCACCCCTTCTCCAGTGTCCCCAAGTCCCTGTGTCCCCTTCCTGGTGTCCCTGTGTCCCTCCCGATGTCCCCAAGTCCCTGTACTCCCTCCCCAGTGTCCCTGTGCCACATTCCTGATGTCCCCGTGCCCCTCCTGATGTCCCCAAATCCCTGTCCCTCTTCCCCACTGTCCTGTCACCCCTTCCCGAATGTCCCCAACTCCTTGTCCCCCATCCCCACAGTCCTGCCAGCCCTTCCCCATTGTCCCCAAATCCCTGTGCCCTCTCCTTCATGTCTCTGTGTCCCTCCTGATGTCCCCAAATCCCTGTCCCTCCTTTCCCTGCTGCTCTGCCACCCCTTCCCCAGTGTCCCCAAGTCCCTATCCCCACTCCTGATGTCCCCAAATCCCTGTCCCCCCTCTCCCCGCTGTCCTGCCACCCCTTCCCCAATGTCCCCAATTCCCTGTCCCCTCTCCTGTGTCCCTGCCACCCCTTCCCCCGTGTCCCCAAATCCCTGTCCCCCCTCTCCCCGCTGTCCTGCCACCCCTTCTCCATTGTCCCCAAGACCCTGTGTCCCCTTCCTGGTGTCCTTGTCCCACATTTCTGATGTCCCTGTGCCCCTCCCGATGTCCCCAAGTCCCTGTCTCCCCTCCCCGCTGACCTGCCACCCCTTCCCCATTGTCCCCATGTCCCTGTCCCTGCTCCTGATGTGTCCCTGCCACCCCATTCTCCATTGTCCCAATTCACATGCCCCTCCTGATGTCCCCAAATCCCTGTCCCTCTCCCCAGTCCTGTCACCCCTTCCCCATTGTCCCCAAGTCTCTGCGCTGCCCCTCTGTCCCCTCTGTCCCCTCTGTCCCCCCTGTCCCCTCTATCCCCCCTATCCCCTCTGTCCCCGCTGTCCCCACTGTCCCCACTGTCCCCCTATCCCCTCTGTCCCTTCTGTCCCCTCTGCCCTGCTGTCTCCTCTGTCCCCTCTGTCCCCGTTGTCCCCTCTGTCCCCTCTGTCCCCCCTGTCTCCTCTGTCCCCGCTGTCCCTTCTGTCCCCACTATCCCCTCTGTCCCCGCTGTCCCGGGCGCCACCTGCACGGTGACAATGACGATCTTGGCGAGCTGCAGCGCCAGTTTCACGGGTCGCCTGCCGCGCGCTCGGTACTTGTCGCACGGGCTCATGAAGAAGTACTTGAGGCGACGCCGCAGCTCCAACTCCTCCCGCCGCTCCTCCTCCTCATCCTCCTCCTCCTCCTCCTTCACCGGAACCGAAACCGGAACCGAAACCGGAACCGGAGCCACCGGAGGAGCCACCGGAGGAGCCACCGGAGCCACCGGAGGGACCGGAGGGGTGGCCTCGGCCGTGCCGTACCCGCCGCTGCGGCTCAGCAGCCGCTCGGTCTCTGGGGACAGCGGTGTCACCTCCCCTGTCAGCGCTATGCCGGTGTCCCCTCCCTGGCCCCGCTGATCCCCCCGGTGTCACCGGTGTCATCACCCCCCTTGTCGCCGCGGTTCTCTCGTCCCGGTGTCACCACCCCCGTCCCCGGTGTCGCTCCTGTCCCCAGATACCCCCCGCCTCCCTGTCACCGGTGTCCCCGGTGTCACCAGCCCCTGTCACCGGTGTCCCCAGTCCCCGCTGTCCCCTCGCCCCGGTATCGCTCCTGTCCCCGCTGTCCCCTGGCCCCGGTGTCACTCCTGTCCCCACTGTGCCCTGGCTCCGGTGTCACTCCTGTCCCCAGACAGCCCTCGCCTCCCTGTCACCGGTGTCCCAGTGTCCCCGGTGTCCCCAGCCCCTGTCATCGGTGTCCCAGTGTCCCCTGGCCCCACTGATCCCCCCGGGCCGGTCCCTGGTGTCGCTCCTGTCCCCGCTGTCCCCTCACCCCGGTGTCACTCCTGTCCCCACTGTCCCCTCGCCCCGGTGTCGCTCCTGTCCCCAGACACCCCTGGCCTCCCTGTCACCGGTGTCCCCGGTGTCACCAGCCCCTGTCACTGCTATACCGGTGTCCCCTGGCCCCGCTGATCCACCGGGCCAGTCCCCTGTGTCACCGGTGTCACTCCTGTCCCCGCTGTTACTCCTGTCCCTGGTGTCCTCTCGCCCCGGTGTCACTCCTGTCCCCAGTGTCCCCTGGCCCCGGTGTCGCTCCTGTCCCCAGTGTCCCCTGGCCCCGGTGTCGCTCCTGTCCCCAGACACCCCTGGCCTCCCTGTCACCAGTGTCCCGGTGTCCCCAGCCTCTGTCACCGGTGTCCCCTGTCCCCGCTGTCCCCTCGCCCCGGTGTCACTCCTGTCCCCGCTGTCCCCTGGCTCCAGTGTCCCCCTCGTCCCCGCTGTCCCCTCGTCCCGGTGTCACCACCCTCTGTCCCTGCTGTCCTCTCGTCCCGCTGTCACTCCTGTCCGCCGTTCCCTCCCTCCGTTGTCCTGTGTTCCCATTTGCACCCCACGTTCCCATCCCTGTCCCATCCCATCCCATATTCCATCCCGTTCCCCCATTCCCTCCATTCCCATTCCTCACATTATTATCAATTTCCGTTCCTATGTCCCATTTCCCCCATTTCCCGTATATTCCCATTCCATATCCCCCATTCCCACATTTCCCATATTCCCATATGCCGGTATATTCCCATCCCATTCCCCTTTCCCCCATTCCCTATCCCACCCATCCCATATTTCCCATATTCCATTTCCCCATTCTCATCCCATATCCCATATTCCTGATCCCATTCCCCCGTAAATTCCCATCTATTCCCATATATTCCCATATCCCCCATATATTCCCATATATCCCCTCTATTCCCATATCCCATATCCCCATTCCATTATCTCCTATATTCCCATATCCCCATATCCCATATCCCACATTCCATATATTCTCATATCCCATATCCCAATCCTATATTCCATATCACTCCCATATTCCCCATATCCCATATCCTCCATTTACTCCCATATATTCCCATATCCCCATATCCCATATCCCACATCCCATATATTCCCATATCCCATATCCCAATCCCATATTCCATATCCCAATCCCATATCCCCCATCCCCATCCCATATCCTCCATATATTCCCATATATTCCCATATCCCCCATATATTCCCGTATATTCCCATATCCCCCATTCCCATCCCATATCCCATATCCCCCAAATATTCCCTTATATTCCCCTATATTCCCATATATTCCTCCATCCCATATCCCCCATATATTCCCATATCCCCTATCCCCCATACCATAAATTCAAATTCCCACAAATTCCCATATATTCCCCTATATTGCCATCTATTCCCATATCCCCTATCCCCCATATATCCCCCATACCCCATAAATTCCCCTAAATTCCCATAAATTCCCATAAATTCCCATATATTCCCCTATATTCCCATCTATTCCCATATCCCCTATCCCCCATACCCCATAAATTCCCATAAATGCCCATATATTCCCCTATATTCCCATCTATTCCCATATCCCCTATCCCCCATATATCCCCATAAATTCCCATAAATTCCCATATATTCCCCTATTTTTTTTCCCCATAAATTCCTATATTCCCCTAAATTCCCATAAATTCCATAAGTCCCTATTCCATATCTATCCCCCATACTAATTTCCTAAATTGCTTAAATCTAAATCCCCCTAAATCCCCCCCTATTTCTCTAACGTCGCCGCCGCCATGCCCCGGGCCGCGCGCTCTCACATGACCGCGGCAGGAAGCGCTGGCCCCGCCCACAAACACCCGCGTGATTCCCTCCTTATTTGCATAACCACGCCCACCAGCTCCCGCCAATCACCGCGCCGGAACGCTGTGTATTTGCATAACCACGCCCCGTCTCCCAGAAAACACCGCGCGACTGAAGTCTATTAGCATAACCACGCCCACAAGCGGCGCGTGATTCGCTGCGGTATTAGCATAGCCACGCCCATCGCTGCCTGCCAATCACCGAGCGGGATTGAGCGCTCATTTGCATAACCACGCCCAGCCAGCTGACCGCGCGCAGCCGCTGTTCCCTCCCAGTGCTCCCAGTTAGAGCCAAACTGGGGGGGAAAGAGCTCCCAGTTCCCTCCCAGTGCTCCCAGTTAGAGCCAAACTGGGGGGGAAAGAGCTCCCAGTTCCCTCCCAGTACTCCCAGTTAGAGCCAAACTGGGGGGAAAGAGCTCCCAGTTCCTTCCCTGTGCTCCCAGTATCGCTCCCAGTGCTCCCAGTTCCCTCCCAGTACTCCCAGTTAGAGCCAAACTGGGGAAAGAGCTCCCAGTTCCTTCCAGTGCTCCCAGTATCGCTCCCAGTGCTCCCAGTTAGAGCCAAACTGGGGGAGAAAGAGCTCCCAGTTTCCTCCCAGTGCTCCCAGTTCCTTCCCAGCGCTCCCAGTAAGAGCCATACTGGGACAGATTGTGCTCCCAGTTCCTCCCAGTGCTCCCAGTTAGAGCCAAACTGGGGGGGAAAGAGCTCCCAGTTCCTTCCCTGTGCTCCCAGTATCGCTCCCAGTGCTCCCATGGTGGGGGGTGTGTGTTTTGTGTGTTTGTTTGTGTTTGTTTGTGTGTGGTTGGGGGGTTGTGTGTTCCCTCCCAGTGCTCCCAGTAAGAGCCATACTGGGGAGGATTGTGCTCCCAGTTCCCTCCCAGTGCTCCCAGTAAGAGCCATACTGGGGCAGATCCCAAACCGCGGCCAATTTCCAGACCTGCCGGTGCAGCTCTCGATCCATCCTGCATTCCGTCACTTCCCGCTTTTCTCCCCATTTTTTTCCCATTTTTTGCTTTTTTTCCAGAATTTTCCCCGCAGGGCAGGTCGAGTTGGGATATTCCCTGCAGTTCCCGGGATTGGCCGCCAGAGGGCGGCGCTGAGCTCCCAAACCCCCAATTCTCTCAGGAATTTTCGGGTTTGATCCCTTTTGGGGGATTTTCCCGAAAATCCCTAAAAATCCAGGAATTCAGCATCCCAAAAAAACCGCCGGGAACGATCCCGTGGCAAATCCCAGACCCCTTTCTGTTGGAATTTCCCCATCCGTGATCCCCGAGCGCGGCCGTTCCCAACCCTCCCGGAATTCATCCGGATCTATTTTGGGTTAAAAAAACAAAAAAAAAAAAAAAGAAAATCGCCGGAATTGCGGAGTGAGGATGTCGAATCCAGGAAATGGGAAGAGATTTCCATATGAATGGGAAGCCTCGAGGGCTGCTCTGAATTCCAGGGAAGCTGAAGGTCGGGATGAGTTTGGAATTCGGGCTGGGGGAGGGAGGGAGGTGTTTAGATTTCGTGGATTTTGTGGGAATTTCACGGATTTTGCGTGGATTTGGTGGTTTTTTCCAGCCACCCGGAGGTGTATTTCCCGTGGAATTCCCGAATGGTTTGGGGTGGGAATTGATCCAACCCCATCCCAATCCATAAAAAGGGAAAATTCCCAATATTCCAGGTGGATCCCAATATTCCAGGAATTCCCAGCCCCATGGGAATTCCATCCCGGGCAGGAATTCCCACATTTTAATCCCACAAATCTCCCGATTTTCCATTCCTACCCCAAATCCCTCCGAGCGCCGCGGCTCTCCTGGATGACATTCCCGGGATTTCTGCCATTCCCACCAGGTTTTTCCGGGAATGCCTCGTTAGGCGCTAATTGCTAATTAAGCACCTGCCGGGGGAAGGTGATTCATTCCCAAGCTGTTCCCGGCGGCAGCCAAAAAACAAACAAACAAACAAAAAAATAAAAATTCCTGGGGAAAAAAAAAATCCTCGGGAAGAGAATCCCGGCTGGATTTGGAAATTCCAGAGGGAATTTTTTTTGGGGGATTTGGAGATCCCAAAGCCAGCCGGGGCAGGAGAGAATCGCGGAATTCCCAAAGGGAGTTTTGAGGGAATAAAAAAGAAAATAAAAGGAGGAATTTAATCCTGTTCCAGGTGGGAAATTCCTCATTAAACTCCCGATTAAATTCCCTGCAGGATATTAAATTCCCAATTAAATTCCCAATTTCATTCCCTGAAGGACATTAAATTTCCGATTAAATTCCCAATTAAATTCCCGATTAAAATCCAGATTAAATTCCCTGCAGCACATTAAATTCCCAATTAAATTCCGATTAAATTCCCGATTAAATTCCCTGAAGGACATTAAATTTCCGATTAAATTCCCAATTAAATTCCCTGCAGGACATTAAATTCCCAATTAAATTCCCGATTAAATTCCCAACTAAATTCCCGATTAAATTCCCTGAAGGACATTAAATTCCCGATTAAATTCCCGATTAAATTCCTGATTAAAATCCCAATTAAATTCCCGATTAAATTCCCTGATGAACATTAAATTCCCGATTAAATTCCCAATTAAATTCCCAATTAAATTCCCTGATGGACATTAAATTCCCGATTAAATTCCCAATTAAGTTCCCAATTAAATTCCCGATTAAATTCCCTGATGGACATTAATTTCCCGATTAAATTCCCGATTAAATTCCCAATTAAATTCCCTGATGGACATTAAATTCCCGATTAAATTCCCAATTAAATTCCCGATTAAAATCCAGATTAAATTCCCTGCAGCACATTAAATTCCCAATTAAATCCCCGATTAAACTTCCAATTAAATTCCCAATTAAATTCCCGATGAAATTTCCAATTAAATTCCTGATTAAATTCCCGATTAAATTCCCAATTAAATTCCCAATTAAATTCCCAGTTAAATTCCCAATTAAATTCCCTGATGGACATTAAATTCCCGATTAAATTCCCAATTAAATTCCCAATTAAATTCCCAGTTAAATTCCCAATTAAATTCCCTGATGGACATTAAATTCCCGATTAAATTCCCAATTAAATTCCCAATTAAATTCCCAGTTAAATTCCCAATTAAATTCCCTGATGGACATTAAATTCCCGATTAAATTCCCAATTAAATTCCTGATTAAAATCCCAATTAAATTCCCGATTAAATTCCCTGATGAACATTAAATTCCCGATTAAATTCCCAATTAAATTCCCAATTAAATTCCCGATTAAATTCCCTGCAGGACATTAAATTCCCGATGAAATTCCCAATCCCACCCCAGTGCCAGCAGTGGGATTCCTGCCCAGCCTTGGCCTCATTCCCAGATTGTTCCCAATCCTCCTTCCAAGTGCTAAATTCCCTTCCCGGGGAGAGAATCCTTGGAATTTCCATCCCAAAAAATCCCGAAATTCCCAAGGAGGAAAAGAGCAGGAAAACGGGGAGAAAACAGCAGGAAAAACTAATCCAGGAGTGAGGAATTGGAATAGAAATTCGTGGAAAAAATAATTCATGGAAAAAATAATTCATGGAAAAAATAATTCATGGAAAAGAAAAAAATCATGGAAAAAATTCGTGGAAAAGAAAAAATTCATGGAAAAAATAATTCATGGAAAAGAAAAAATTAATGGAAAAAATTAATGGAAAAGAAAAAATTAATGGAAAAAATTAATGGAAAAAATAACTCATGGAAAAAATAAATCATGGAAAAATTCATGGAAAAGAAAAATTAATGGAAAAGAAAAAATTCATGGAAAAAATAATTCATGGAAAAGAAAAAATTCATGGAAAAAATTCCCGGAAAAGGAGGAAAAAGGAAAGGGAAAAATCATCACAGAGCACAGGGAACAGCGAAGAGATTTCTTTTATTTGCTGTCGGAAGGAAGATGGAATTTGGCCCCAAAATTCCCAAAAAAACTATGGAAAAATCCAACCAAAGCCAGCTGGGGACTGAAGGCAGAGCAGCTCCATGCGGCGTGGGGGAGAAAATTCCGGAAAAACCGAGAGAATTCCAGGGAATTCTCCAGAAAATTCCAGAAAAATCCGAAAGGATTCCAGAAAAAATGAGAGAATTCCGGAAAAAACTGAGAGAATTCCGGAAAAAATGAGAGAATTCCAGAAAAACTGAGAGAATTCCAGGGAATTCTCCAGAAAATTCCAGAGAAACCCAAAAGGATTCTGGAAAAACTGGAGAGATGGGAGGAAAAAAAAGGGGAAAGAAAAAGAGGGGAAAGGGAGGAAAAGAAGGAGGAAAAATTGGGGGAAATAGGGAAAAAAAGGGGAAAAAGGGGAAAAAGGGGGAAAGGGGGGAAAAAGGAAAAAATGGGGAAAAACTGGGAAAAATAAGCAGGAAAAAGGGAAAAAAGGGGTAAAGAAAGGGGGAAAAGGGAAAAAAGGAAAAGTGAAAAAGGGGAAAAATTGGAAAAAGGTGGAAAAAGTGGGAAAAGGCAGAGAAAAAAGTGGGGGGGGAAAAAGGGGAAAAAGGAAAAGGCAGAAAAAAGTGGGAAAAGGGGGGTAAAAAGTGGGGAAAAAAGGGGAAAAGTGGGAAAAAAAGAGGGGAAAAGGGGGGAAAAGGTGGAGAAAGGGAAAAGGGGAGAAAAAATGGAAAAAAAGTGGAAAAAAGGTGGAAAAAGTGGGAAAAAGGGAGAAAAAAGGGGGAAAAAAGGGGGAGAAAGGGGGAAAAGAAAGGGGGGAAAGGGGTAAAAAGGGGGGAAAAGGGGGAAAAAAAGGGGGGAAAAGGGGGAAAAAAGGGGGAAAAAATGCAGAAAAAAATGGAAAAAAGGGAGAAAAAAAATGGAAAAAAGTGGGAAAACCACATCGCAGGTGGCAAACCGCTGGCAATAAGGCAGATTTCAGGGCAGCAACCTCAACTTTCCAACTCAACCACCATCATCCCGACTCCACAACCAGAAAAAACCCCAAAATATCCCAAAACCTCCGTCAGTCAGAGCTCGCCGGCGGTGCTGACCAGGTGGAAGAGCGTGACGTTGTAGAGCACCTGGTGGCCGTTGTTCCAGGTGTAGAGCACCCTCTCCCGCGGGTTGTAGTCCAGCATGGAGATGTGGGAGTACTGGTTGTGGAAGGGGATGTCGGTGTACTCGTAGCTGGAAGTGTTCGTGGAGTAGGCGAAGTAGATCTTGGCGCCGGCCAGGTGGGAGTTGGTGACGTAGAGCACGCCGCAGATGAGGAAGGACTCGCCGGCGCTGCGCTTGGGGTAACCCGTGTCCCAGCTGCGCAGGATCTCCAGGGAGTGAGGATCCAGCCGGCTCAGCACGATGTTCCCGGCGTTCTGGTTGGAGGAGTAAACCACCCACAGGCCGCTCTCATCCACCATGAAGTCGATGTCGGAGAATCCTCCCCAGGAGTAGGGGAAGGTGTTGTTGAAGCCGGCGCCGGGCAGGCTGCGCTGCACCAGCACGCTGCGCGAGCGGAAGTGGTAGCGGACGGCCAGGTTGGTCTGGAATTTGTTGTAGTAGAGGGAGCCGTTGAACACCACGTGGCCAGTGCCGGCCCAGGGGTGGGGCAGGAGGTGCTGGACGAAGTTCTGGCCGGAGACGAAGTCGGAGAGGGTGCGGAATTCCAAAACGCGGCGGCCTTTGTAGTAGCCGTCCATGTACCACACCTGGGGGACGGGGAGGAAAGGGTTAAAATTGGGGAGAAATGGGGGGAAAAGGGTTAAAATTGGGGGGGAAATGGGAAAAAAATGGGGAAAATGGAGTTAAAAATGGGGAAAAATGGGATAAAAACGGGGAAAAATGGGGAGAAATGGGGTTAAAATGGGTTAAAATTGGGGGGAAAATGTAGTAGCCGTCCATGTACCACACCTGGGGAGGGAAATATGGGGAGGAAAGGGTTAAAATTGGGGAGAAAATGGGGAAAAAAGGGTTAAAATTGGGGGGAAAATGGGGGAAAATGTAGTAGCCGTCCATGTACCACACCTGGGGAGGGAAATATGGGGAGGAAAGGGTTACAATTGGGGAGAAATGGGGGGAAAATGGGATAAAAATGGGATAAAAACGGGGAAAAATGTAGTAGCCGTCCATGTACCACACCTGGGGAAACGGGGGAGGAAAGGGTTAAAATTGGGATTGAAAATGGGGGGAAATGGGGAGGAAAGGGTTAAAATTGGGGGGAAAATGGGGAGGAAAGGGTTAAAATTGGGGGAAAATGGGGAAAAATGGGATTAAAGGGAAACATGGTTAAAATGAGGGCAAATGGGATAAAAATGGGGAAAACATGGGGGAAAAGGGTAAAAATTGGGGGAAAATGGGGAAAAATGGGGAGAAATGGGGTTAAAATGGGATAAAAATGGGGAAAAATGTAGTAGCCGTCCATGTACCATACCTGGGGAGGAAAGAGTTAAAATTGGGGGGAAAAATGGGAAAAAAATGGGGAAAAATGGAGTTAAAAATGGGGAAAAATGGGGGGAAATGGGATAAAAATGGGGAAAAATGGGGAGAAATGGGGTTAAAATGGGATAAAAATGGGGTTAAAATGTAGTAGCTGTCCATGTACCACACCTGGGGTGGGAAATATGGGGAGGAAAGGGTTAAAATTGGGGGGAAAATGGGAAAAATGTGGAGAAATGGGGGGAAAATGGGATAAAAATGGGAGGAAATGGGGGGAAATGTATTAGCCGTCCATGTACCACACCTGAAAAATGGGGAGAAATGGGGAGAAATGGGTTAAAATTGGGGAAAAATGGGACAAAAATGGGGAGAAATGGGGGGAAAATGGGATAAAAATGGGGTTAAAATGCAGTAGCTGTCCATGTACCACAGCTGGGGTGGGAAATATGGGGAGGAAAGGGTAAAAATTGGGGGGAAAAATGGGGAAAAATGGGATTAAAAGGGGGGAAACATGGTTAAAATGAGGGGAAAATGGGATAAAAATGGGGAAAACATGGGGGGAAAAAGGGTTAAAATTGGGGGGAAAATGGGGAAAAATGGGGAGAAATGGGGTTAAAATGGGATAAAAATGGAGAAAAATGTAGTAGCTGTCCATGTGCCATACCTGGGGTGGGAAATATGGGGAGGAAAGGGTAAAATTGGAGGGAAAATGGGGGGAAATGGGATAAAAACGGGGGAAAATGGAAAGAAATGGGGTTAAAATGGGATAAAAATGGGGAAAAATGTAGTAGCCATCCATGTACCACACCTGGGGAGGGAAATATGGGGAGAAATGGGGAAAAATGGGTTTAAAACGAGGGAAAAATGGGGGCAAATGGGATAAAAATGGGGTTAAAATCAGGAGGAAATGGGAGGGAAATGGGGGAAAAAAAGAGGGAAAAAAATGCAGGAAAAAAGGGAATAAATGGGGAAAAAAAGGGAAAAAATGAGGGGGAAAAAGAGGGGAAAATGGGGTGGAAAATGGGGTTTCAGGTGGTGAAAATGGGATCAAATCCCCTCCAGAATGAGCTCCAAACCTCAGTGAGATCAGAGAAAACCCCAAAAATCCCCCAAAATCCCAGCCAGGCCCCAAATCCGTGGATTTTCCTGGAGTTTCTGGGGTGATCAATCCCAAATCCCAGGATTTGGGGTGCCCAGGAGGGGTTTTCCCCCCAATTTTTAGGGGTTTTCCCCCATTTTTGGGGTTTTTTCCCCTTTTTTGGGGTTTTTTCCCCATTTTTTGAGGTTTTTTCCCCAATTTTGGAGGTTTTTTTCCCTATTTTGGGGGTTTTTTTCCCCGTTTTTGGGGTCTCTCACCCGGCTGTCGGCACTGGGGGTCCGTTTTTGTCGTTTTTCCCCCCATTTTTGGGGTTTTTCCCCTTTTTTTCTTTGTTTTTTCCCCATTTCTTGAGGTTTTTTTCCCCATTTTTTTGGTTTTTCTCCCTGGTTTTGGGGTTTTTTTGGGGTTTTTTGGGGTCTCTCACCCGGCTGTCGGCGCTCAGGGTCCCTGTTTTTGTGGTTTTCCCCCCATTTTTGGGTTTTTTTCCCCCATTTCTTGAGTTATTTTCCCCATTTTTGGGGTTTTTCCCCCCATTTTTGGGATTTTTTTCCCCATTTCTTGAGTTATTTTCCCCATTTTTTGGCGTTTTTCTCCCCGTTTTTGGGATTTTTTTCCCATTTTTTGGGTTTTGGCCCCATTATTAGGGTCTCTCACCCGGCTGTCAGCACTTGGGGTCCCTGTTTCTGTGGTTTTCCCCCCATTTTGGGGTTTTTTCCCTTTTTTTTTTTGGTTTTTCCCCACTTTTGGGGTTTTCCCCCCCATTTTTTGGGATTTTTCTCTTTTTTTCTTTGTTTTTTCCCCCATTTTTGGGTTTTTTCCCCCCATTTCTTGGGGTTTTTCTCCCCATTTCTTGAGTTATTTTCCCCATTTTTGGGGGTTTTTCCCCCATTTTTGGGATTTTTTCCCCATTTTTGGGGTTTTTTGAGGTCTCTCACCCGGCTGTCAGTGCTCAGGGTCCCTGTTTTTGTGGTTTTCCCCCCATTTTTGGGTTTTTTTCCCCATTTCTTGAGTTATTTTCCCCATTTTTGGGGTTTTTCTCCCCGTTTTGGGGTTTTCTCCCCATTTTTTGGGGAACTTTTGCCCCATTTTTTTGGTTTTCTCCCTATTTTTTGGGTTTTTCTCCCCGTTCTTGGGTCTTTTCCCCCCCAGTTTGGGGGATTTTTTCCCCATTTCTTGAGTTATTTTCCCCATTTTTTTGGGTTTTTCTCCCCATTTCTTGAGGTTTTTTCCCCATTTTTTGGGTTTTTTTCCCCTTTTTTTTTGTTTTTTCCCCTTTTTTTGGGTTGCCCCCCCCCCAGTCTGGGTTTTTTTTCCCATTTTTGGTTTTTCCCCCCCATTTTTAGGGGTTTTCTCCCCCCTTTTTGGGTTTTTTCCCCCATTTTTTGGGATATTTCTCCCACTTTGGGGGTTTTTCCCCCCATTTTTTGGGTTTTTCTCCCCGTTTTTGGGGATTTTTGGGGTCTCTCACCTGGCTGTAGGCTCTCAGGGTCCCTGTTTTTGTGGGTTTCCCCCCATTTTTGGGTTTTTTTCCCTTTTTTTCTTTGTTTTTTCCCCCATTTTTTGGGTTTTTCTCCCTGTTTTTTGTGGTTTTCCCCCCATTTTTTGGGTTTTTCTCCCCGTTTTGGGGTTTTTTGGGGGTTTTTTGGGGTCTCTCACCCGGCTGTCGGCGCTGGGGGTCCGTTTTTGTCGTTTTTCCCCCCATTTTTGGGGTTTTTCCCCTTTTTTTCTTTGTTTTTTCCCCATTTTTTGGGTTTTTCTCCCTGTTTTTTGTGGTTTTCTCCCCGTTTTTGGGGTTTTTTGGGGGTTTTTTGGGGTCTCTCACCCGGCTGTCGGCGCTGGGGGTCATGGTGTCTGTCATCCAGGAGCCAAAGCGAGATCCCGAGGCGCGGATGGTGATGGGATTGCTGACCCCGGTGAGCTTCCCGCAGCCTGGCAACGGGAAAACGGGAAAAAACAGAAAATTTAGGGAAAAAATGGGAAAAAACGGGAAAATTTAGGGGAAAAAAGGGAAAATTTAGGGAAAAAATGGGAAAAAACGGGAAAATTTAGGGAAAAAAAGGGAAAATTTAGGGAAAAACGTGAAAATTTAGGGAAAAATGGGAAAATTTAGGGGAAAAACGGGAAAATTTAGGGAAAAAATGGGGAAATTTAGGGAAAATTTAGGGAAAATTTAGGGAAAAAATGGGAAAATTTTGGGGAAAATTTAGGGAAAATTTAGGGAAAATTTAGGGAAAATTTAGGGAAAATTTAGGGAAAATTTAGGGAAAATTTAGGGAAAAAATTGGGGAAATTTAGGGGAAATTTAGGGGAAATATTGGGGAAATTAGGGGAAATTTAGGGAAAAATTAGGGGAATTTAGGAGGAATTTAGAGGGAAATTTAGGGGGAAATTAGGGAAAATTTAGGGGAAATTTAGGGGAAATTTAGGGGAAATTTAGGGAAAATTTAGGGGAAATTTAGGGGAAAAATGGGAAAATTTAGGGGAAATTGGGAAAATGGGAAAATTTGGGGAAAATCTGGGAAAATTTTGGGAAAATTTAGGGAAAAAATGGGAAAATTTAGGGAAAAATGGGAAAATTTAGGGGAATTTAGGGGAAATTTAGTGAAAATTTAGGGAAAAAATGGGAAAATTTAGAGGAAAAATGGGAAAATTTAGGGGGGAAAATGGGAAAATTTAGTGAAAATATGGGGAAATTTTGGGAAAATTTAGGGGAAAAACTGGGAAAATTTAGGGGAAAAACTGGGAAAATTTAGGGGAAATTTAGGGGAAATTTAGGGGAAAAATGGGAAAATTTAAGGGAAAAATGGGAAAATTTAGGGGAAAAATGGGAAAATTTAGGGAAAATTTAGGGAAAATTTAGGGGAAATTTAGGGAAAATTTAGGGGAAATTTAGGGGAAATTTAGGGGAAATTTAGGGGAAATTTAGGGAAAAAAATGGGAAAATTTAGGGAAAATTTAGGGAAAAAAATGGGAAAATTTAGGGAAAAAATGGGAAAAAAATGGGAAAATTTAGGGAATTAGAGGGGGATTGGGGGAAATCGGGGATTTGGGATCATGGGGATGGGGAAAAGACCTGGAAAACAGTGGGAATTGTGGGCAAATTGGGGGAAAATTGGGATTTGGGGTCATGGGGATGGGAGAAAAACTGGGGAAAAGAGGCCAGGATTTTGGGATTTTTCCAGTGATTTTTCCAGGATCTTTTCCGGGATTTTCCCCCTGATTTTTGCAGGATTTCAGGGCCGATTCCAAGCGGGTTTTTTTCAGGATTCAGGCCAGGATTTGGGGATTTTCCCCCCGATTTTTCCCAGGATTTTTCCAGCATTCAAGCCAGGATTTGGGGATTTTGCCCCGATTTTTCCCAGCTTTTTTCCAGGATTTTTGAGATTTTCCCCCCCGATTTTTCCCGGGTTTTTTCCAGGATTTTGGGATTTTTTTCCTGGGATTTTTGCAGGATTTTTTCCGGGACTTTTCCCAGGATTTTTCCAGGATTCAGACCAGGATTTGGGGATTTTTCCTGGGATTTTTCCTGGGATTTTTCCTGGGGTTTTTTCAGGATTCAGGCCAGGATTTTGGGGATTTTTCCCCTTGATTTTTCCTGGGATTTTTCCTCTGATTTTTTCAGGATTCAGGGATTTTTTCTGGGATTTTTTCCCAGGATTTTTCCCAGGATTTTTCCAGCATTCAAACCAGGATTTTGGGGATTTTCCCCCCGATTTTTCCCAGGTTTTTTCCAGGATTTTTGAGATTTTTTCCTGGGATTTTTTCCGGATTTTTTCTGGGACTTTTCCCAGGATTTTTCCAGCATTCAAGCCAGGATTTTGGGGATTTTGCCCCGATTTTTCCCAGGATTTTTCCAGCATTCAAGGCAGGATTTGGGGATTTTGCCCTGATTTTTCCCAGGTTTTTTCCAGGATTTTTGAGATTTTCCCCCCTGATTTTTCCCGGGTTTTTTCCAGGATTTTGGGATTTTTTCCTGGGATTTTTGCAGGATTTTTTTCTGGGATTTTCCCAGGATTTTTCCAGGATTCAGACCAGGATTTGGGGATTTTTCCTGGGATTTTTCCTGGGATTTTTCCTGGGATTTTTCCTGGGATTTTTCCTGGGATTTTTCCTGGGATTTTTCCAGGATTCAGGCCAGGATTTTGGGGATTTTCCCCCTGATTTTTCCTGGGATTTTTCCTGGGGTTTTTTCAGGATTCAAGCCAGGATTTGGGGATTTTTCCCCTTGATTTTTCCTGGGATTTTTCCTCTGATTTTTTCAGGATTCAGGGATTTTTTCTGGGATTTTTCCCAGGATTTTTCCAGCATTCAAACCAGGATTTTGGGGATTTTCCCCCCCGATTTTTCCCAGGTTTTTTCCAGGATTTTTGGGATTTTTCCTGGGGTTTTTCCCCCATCCCAGGGCTCCTGCCTCACCCAGTTTCTGCAGGCAGGCGTGCAGCCTGGCCTCCAGCAGCAGCACCCTCTGCTGCAGCTCCTCGTAGTCGTAAGCTCCCATCTCCTGCTGGATGTGCAGCAGCAGCCCAGACAGGTTCCTGACCTCCTCCTTCAGGTGTCCCACCAGCCTGGTGTCGGATCTGTACTGCTCCAGAACCGGCAGCAGCGGCAGCAGCTCCTGCATCTTCTGCTTCAGGTCCTGCGGGGGAAAAATGGGGGGAAAATGGGGAAAAAATGGGGGAGAAATGGGGAAAGAATGAGGAAAAAATGGGGAAAGAATGGGGAAAGAATGGGGAAAGAATGGGGAAAGAATGGGGAAAGAATGGGGAAAGAATGGGGAAAGAATGGGGAAAGAATGGGGAAAGAATGGGGAAAGAATGGGGGAAAGAATGGGGGAAAAATAAAATGGGGGGAAAGATGGGAAAGATGGGGAAAAGATGGGGAAAAGATGGGGAAAAGATGGGGAAAAAGATGGGGGAAAAGATGAGGAAAATGGGGAAAGAAAGAGAAAAGAATGGGGAAAAATGAGAGGAAAATGGGGGAAAATGGGGGAAAATGGGGAAAAGATGGGGGAAGGATGGGGAAAAAATGGGGAAAGAATGAGGAAAGAATGAGGAAAGAATGAGGAAAGAATGAGGAAAAATGGGGGAAAAAATGTGGGGAAAATGGGGAAAAAATGAGGAAAAAATGGGGGAGAAATGGGGGAGAAAGAGGAAAAAAATTCCCACAGAATTCCCCCAAAATCCCCAAAATTCCCCCAAAATTCCCCCAAAATCCCCACCTGGAATCCCCGGGCGCTCAGGGCTCTCTGTCCCTCAGCTGCTGCTCTGATCCTGTTTTCCAGCCCCAAATCCCACAGAATTCCCCCCAAATTCCCACAAAATTCCCCCAAAACTCCCAGAAATCCTCCAAAATCCCAGAATTCCCAAATCCCCAAATCCCCTGGAATCCCCGGGCGCTCAGGGCTCTTGCCCTCGGCTGCAGCTCTGATCCTGTTTTCCAGCCCAAATGAATTCCCTCAGATTCCCCCAAAACCCCAAAATTCCCCAAAACCCCCAAAATTCCCATCCCACCTGGAATCCCGGGCGCTCAGGGCTCTGCCTCGGCTGCTGCTCTGATCCTGTTTCCATCCCCAAATCCCACAAAATTCCCTCTGAATTCCCTCGAATTCCCCAAAACCCCAAAATTCCCAAAATCCCAAAATTCCCCCAGAATTCCCCCAAAATTCCCATCCCACCTGGAATCCCCGGGCGCTCAGGGCTCTCTGCCCCTCGGCTGCAGCTCTAATCCCATTTTCCAACCCCAAATCCCACAGAATTCCCTCCGAATTCCCCCAAAACCCCCAAAATTCCCAAAATTCCCAAAATCCCCACCTGGAATCCCCGGGCGCTCAGCGCTCTCTGTCCCTCAGCTGCTGCTCTAATCCAATTTTCCAGCCCCAAATCCCACAGAATTCCCTCCGAATTCCCCCAAAACCCCCAGAATTCCCCCAAAATCCCCAGAATTCCCACAAAATCCCCACAAAATTCCCACAAAATCCCCACAAAATCCCCACAAAACTCCCATAAAATCCCCAAAATCCCCACCTGGAATCCATGAGCGCTCAGGGCTCTCTGCCCCTCGGCTGCTGCTCTGATCCTGTTTTCCATCCCCAAATCCCACAAAATTCCCTCCGAATTCCCCCAAAACCCCCAAAATTCCCCCAAAATCCCCAAAATTCCCAAAATCCCCACAAAACTCCCATAAAATTCCCAAAATCCCCACCTGGAATCCCCTGGCGCTCAGGGCTCTCTGCCCCTCGGCTGCTGCTCTAATCCCATTTTCCAACCCCAAATCCCACAAAATTCCCTCTGAATTCCCTCAGAATTCCCCCAAAATCCCCAAAATTCCCCCCAAAATCCCCAAAATTCCCCCCAAAATTCCCCCAAAATCCCCACCTGGAATCCCCGGGCGCTCAGGGCTCTCTGCCCCTCGGCTGCTGCTCTGATCCTGTTTTCCATCCCCAAATCCCACAGAATTCCCTCTGAATTCCCACAAAATCCCCAAAATTCCCCCAAAACCCCCAAAATTCCCCCAAAATCCCCAAAATTCCCAAAATTCCCATCCCACCTGGAATCCCCGGGCGCTCAGGGCTCTCTGTCCCTCGGCTGCAGCTCTGATCCTGCTCTCCATCCCCCTCAGCAGCGACTCTGTGTTCCTCACGTACTGCAGATCCCGGAATGTGCGCAGGTCCAGAACCTCCATGGACTGCGAGATGTTCTGCACCTTAATTAATGGGATTAATTAACGGGGTTCATTAATTAACGGGGTTAATGGGGTTAATGGGGTTCATTAATTAATGGGGTTAATGGGGTTAATTAACAGGGTTAAAGGGGTTAATGGGGTTACTGCAGATCCAGAACCTCCATGGACTGAGAGATGTTCTGCACCTTCATTAATGGGATTAATTAACGGGGTTCATTAATTAATGGGGTTAATGGGGTTAATGGGGTTAATGGGGTTAATGGGGTTAATGGGGTTAATTAATTAATGGGGTTAATGGGGTTAATGGGGTTACTGCAGATCCAGAACCTCCATGGACTGCGAGATGTTCTGCACCTTCATTAACGGGATTAATTAACGGGGTTCATTAATTAATGGGGTTAATGGGGTTAATGGGGTTAATTAATTAATGGGGTTAATGGGGTTAATGGGGTTACTGCAGATCCAGAACCTCCATGGACTGCGAGATGTTCTGCACCTTCATTAGCGGGGATTAATTAACAGGGTTCATTAATTAATGGGGTTAATGGGGTTAATGGGGTTAATTAACAGGGTTAATGGGGTTAATGGGGTTACTGCAGATCCAGAACCTCCATGGACTGCGAGATGTTCTGCACCTTCATTAGCAGGGATTAATTAACGGGGTTCATTAATTAACGGGGTTAATGGGGTTGGGAATGGGGAGACATCCCAGGAAAATCCATCCCAAATTCCTCATCCCATCCTGGGCTCTGGAAAATCGGAATTGGGAATCAGAATCCCAGGAAAAACCCGGGATGATCCCAGGAAATGGAAATTCCCAGTTCCCGACTCAAAAATCTGCATTTTTCCCATCATTTCCCAGCAATATTGTGATTTTTGTCTCTTTTTTTAATCTCTTTCCTGGGTTTTTCCAACCCTGCCAGCCTCGGCAGGGCTCTGGAAAAGGGTCTGGAAAATCGGGATTGGGGATCAGAATCCCAGGAAAAACCTGGGATGATCCCAGGAAATGGAAATTCCCAATTCCCAGCACATCCTGACCCCAAATCCCCATCAATTCCCATCATTCCCACCCATTTCTCCCCTTTTTTTTCCCATCTTTCCCAGGTTTTTATCCATATTTTTTTCCCATCTCCACCATTGGACTTTTTCCCAATCCAGATTTTTTTTCCCTCCTTTTTCCCTCCCTGATGATGTCATCAAATCCTGCTTTTTTCCCCCCAAATCCTACTTTTTTCCCTCCAAATTCCACTTTTTTCTGCCCCAAATTCCACTTTTTCCCCCCCAAATCCCACTTTTTTCTCCCCCAAATCCTTTTTTCCCCTCAAATCCCACTTTTTCCCCCCCAAATCCTGTATTTTTCTCCCTCAAATCCCACTTTTCCCCCCAAAATCCTACTTTTTCTCTCTCTCAAATCCCTTTTTTCCTCCCAAATCCCACTTTTCCCCCCCAAATCCTGTTTTTCTCCCCAAATCCTGCTTTTTTCCTCCCTCAAACCCTTTTTTTCTCCCTCAAATCCCACTTTCCCCCAATCCTGCTTTTTCTCGCCCCAATCCCACTTCCCCAAATCCTGTATTTTCTCCCAGAAATCTTTTTCTCCCTCAAATCCCTTTTTTCCCCCGAAATCCCACTTTTTTCCCCCAAATCCCGCTTTTTCCTCCTAAATCCTGTATTTTTCCCCCTCAAATCCCACTTTTTTTCCCCCAAATCCCACTTTTTTCCCCCAAAATCCCACTTGTTTTCCCCCAAATCCCGCTTTTTTCTCCAAGAAATCCTTTTTTCTCCCAGAAACCCTTTTTTTTCTCCCTCAAATCCCTTTTCCCCCCCAAATCCTGCTTTTTTTCCCCCAAAATCCTACTTTTTCTCTCTCTCAAATCCCTTTTTCCCCCCCAATCCCGCTTTTTTCCCCCCAAATCCTGCATTTTCCTCCCTCAAACCCTTTTTTTCTCCCAGAAACCCTTTTTTCCTCCCTCAAACCCTTTTTTTCTCCCAGAAATCCTTTTTTTCTCCCTCAAATCCCTTTTTCCTCCCCCTGCCTCAGCCGCTGTTTGTTTTCCAAACCTCTTCCCAGCTCCCAATTCCCTTTCATTCCCGGATTTTCAAAGCCAAACCATCCCTGATTTATTGATGGGATTTGCTCCGCCGGGATTTGGGGAGCTGCGCCTTCCAGGAGGAGTTTTGGGATCAAAGTTTTGTGGGATTGCTGGAGAACCGGCAGGAAATTAAATGGGAAAAAAGGGGAAAATCCATGGATTCGGCTGGGAAAACCCCAGGATTGGGGTGGGAAAATCCCAAATTGTGTTAAAAATGGGTTTGGGGTTTGGTTGTGGGGGAAAACTGGGGAAAAATTGGGAAAAAATGGGGAAAATTGGGAGAAAATGGGGGAAAATTGGGAGAAAAATGAGTAAAAAATGGGTAAAAATGAGGGAAAAATGGGGGAAAAATGGGGAAAATGAGGAAATGGAAGAATTGGAAGGAAAATTGGGGAAAATTGGGGGAAAATTGGGAAAATGGGGGAAAAAGTGGAGACAAAAATGGGGACAAATGGGGAAAAATGGGGGAAAAAATGGGGAAAAATGAGGGAAAATTGGAAATTGGGGAAATTGGGGAAAATTGGGGGAAAATTGGGGGAAAATTCGGGAAAAATTAAGCAAAAATTGGGGAAAATTGGGCAAAAATTGGGGGAAAAATTGGGGGGAAAATTGGGGGAAAATTAGGGGAACCAGAATTGGACCCCACAGGATCCTCATCCCTGGAAATCCCATAAAAATCCTCATCCCTGGAATTCCCACAGGATTCCCAAAACATCCACAACCCGCTCCTCATTCAGCCCCCAAACCCCAAAAATTCCCCAAATTCCTGGAATTGCTGACAACCTCCTCCCCATTCAGCCCCCCAAACTTCCCAAAATTCCCCAAACTTCCCAAAATTCCTGACAACCCTCTCCTCATTCATCCCCCCAAACTTCCTGAAATTCCCAAAATTCCTGACAACCCCCTCCCAATTCACCCCCCAAACTCCCCAAAATTCCCCAAAATTCCCAAAATTCCTGGGAACTGCTGACAACCTCCTCCCAATTCATCCCCCAAAATTCCTGAAATTCCTGACAACCTCCCCCCCAAACACCCCAAAATTCCCAAAATTTCCAAATTCCCAACCTTCTCCATGAGCTGGCGGAGCTGCAGGCTGCGGGAATTCCTGACAACCTCCCCGTTCATCCCCCAAACCCCAAAAATTCCCAAAATTCCTGACAATTCCCTCCCCATTCACCCCCCAAACACCCCAAAATTCCCGAAATTCCCAAAATTCCCAAATTCCCGACCTTCTCCATGAGCTGCCGGACTTTGCAGGCTGTGGAAATTCCTGACAACCTCCTTCCCGTTCATCCCCCAAACTTCCCGAAATTCCCCAAATTCCCGAAATTCCTGACAACCTCCCCCCCAAACACCCCAAAATTCCCGAAATTCCCAAAATTCCCAAAATTCCCAACCTTCTCCACGAGCTGCCGGAGCTGCAGGCTGCGGGAATTCCTGACAACCTCCCCGTTCATCCCCCAAACTCCCCGAAATTCCTGACAACCTCCCCCCCAAACACCCCAAAATTCCCAAAATTCCCAAAATTCCTGACCTTCTCCATGAGCTGCCGGAGCTGCAGGCTGTGGGAATTCCTGACAACCTCCCCGTTCATCCCCCAAACTCCCCGAAATTCCCCAAATTCCTGGAATTCCTGACAACCTCCCCGCCAAACTCCCCAAAATTCCCGAAATTCCCAAATTCCCGACCTTCTCCATGAGCTGCCAGAGCTGCAGGCTGCGGGAATTCCTGACAACCTCCTCCCCGTTCATCCCCCAAACTCCCCAAAATTCCTGAAAACCTCCCCCCAATTCACCCCCCAAACTCCCCCAAACACCCCAAAATTCCCGAAATTCCCAAAATTCCCAAAATTCCCGACCTTCTCCATGAGCTGGCGGAGCTGCAGGCTGCGGAAATTCCTGACAACCTCCTCCCCGTTCATCCCCCAAAATTCCCAAACTTCCTGACAACCTCATCCCCATTCAGCCCCCAAACTCCCCCAAACACCCCAAAATTCCCAAAATTCCCGAAATTCCCGAATTCCCGACCTTCTCCATGAGCTGGCGGAGCTGCAGGCTGCGCAGGTCTCTGGAGCAAGATCCCTGCACGGGAATCACTGCTGTGCACAGACACTTCCCGTCCGGAGCCTGGGCCGACGTGTACACCTGCCAGCCCTCGTCAGGGCTCTGGAAAAGGGTCTGGAAAATCGGGAAAATTCCGGGAAAACCCGGGATGATCCCAGGAAATGGGAATTCCCAGTTCCTGACTCAAAAATCTGCATTTTTCCCATTATTTCCCAGCTGTATTGTGATTTTCCGTCTTTTTTTAATCTCTTTCTTGGGTTTTTCTAACCCTGCCAGCCTCGTCAGGGCTCTGGAAAAGGGTCTGGAAAATCGGGAAAATTCCGGGAAAACCCGGGATGATCCCAGGAAATGGGAATTCCCAGTTCCTGACTCAAAAATCTGCATTTTTCCCATTATTTCCCAGCCATATTGTGATTTTCATCTCTTTTTTTCCTCTCTTTTCTGGGTTTTTCCAACCCTGCTAGTCTTGTCAGGGCTCTGGAAAAGGGTCTGGAAAATTGGGATTAGGAGTCAGAATTCCAGGAAAAACTGGGATGATCCCAGGAAATGGGAATTCCCAGTTCCAGGTTCAAAAATCTGCATTTTTCCCATTATTTCCCAGCTATATTGTGGTTTTCCGTCTTTTTTTAATCTCTTTCTTGGGTTTTTCTAACCCTGCCAGCCTTGTCAGGGCTCTGGAAAAGGGGCTGGAAAATTGGGATTAGGAGTCAGAATTCCAGGAAAAACTGGGATTATCCCAGAAAATGGGAATTCCCAGTTCCTGACTCAAAAATCTGCATTTTTCCCATGATTTTCCGTCTTTTTTTAATCTCTTTCCTGGGTTTTTCCACCCCTGGCAGACTCATCAGGGCTCTGGAAAAGGGGCTGGAAAATCGGGATTAGGGATCAGAATCCCAGAAAAACCTGGGATGATCCCAGAAAAATCCCCTGAGCTGGAAAATCCCAGTTTTGGGCACATCCTGATCCCAAAATCTGCATTTTTCACAGGTTTTTCCAGCCCTGCCAGACTCCTCAGGGCTCTGGGAAACGGAGAGAATAAATCAGGAAAAAATCCATGGAATGTGGAGAGAATAAATGAGGAAAAAAAGGGGAAAAAAGGGTTTTTTGGGATGAATGTGGTGGGAAACAACAGGAAAAGGGGGATTGGAGGGAAAAATCCCAAATTGGGAGGAAAAATCAGGATTTTGAGGAGGGAAAAATCTCTGGATTGGGAAAAAATTCGATGCGGAGATGGGGAAAAATATGGATAAAAACCTGGGAAAGATGGGAAAAAAAAAGGGGGAAATGGGTGGGAATGATGGGGATTGATGGGGATTTGGGGATTTCTGGGATTTCTGGGATTTTTGGGATGGGATTTGGGGATTTATGGGAGTTTGGGATTTGGGGATTTAGGGATTTATGGGATTTGGGGATTTAGGGATTTGGGGAGTTTGGGATTTGGGGATTTCTGGGATTTCTGGGATTTTTGGGAGTTTGGGATTTGGGGATTTATGGGAGTTTGGGATTTGGGGATTTAGGGATTTGGGGTGTTTGGGATTTGGGGATTTATGGGAGTTTGGGATTGATGTGATTTATGGGATTTTTGGGATGGGATTTGGGGATTTATGGGAGTTTGGGATTTATGGGGTTTTGGGATTTGGGGATTTATGGGATTGATGGGATTTTGGGATGGATTTCTGGGATTTTTGGGAATTATGGGATGGATTTTGGGATGGATTTCTTGGATTTCGGGATTTATGGGATAAAGCAAACTCAGCAATCCTCCCGTTCCCCGCGAGATGACGTCACAACCGCGCTGACGTCACACCAGTGACGCAATCCAAGGGGAAAAAGCCGGAAATTCCCTCCAGGATCCCCAAATCCCCCAAATTCCGGATAAACCTCGGGAAAAACCCAACCAAACCCCAAAATCGCCAATCCCGGGAACCCCAAAATCGCCGTTTTTCCACCCAAAAAACCCTCTGGGAATTCAGAAAAATCTGGGAGAAAAAACCCCAAAAAAAGCGGAGCGAAAGCTTCCCCTCCCCCCCGGCAGGAGGAGCCAGAAATCCTTAATTAGCGAGAGCTAATGAATAATTAATGAGCGCCGCGGGGCCTGCGGGGGGGAGGGGCGGCGAGGGATTCGGGATTTTGGGGGAAAAAAAAAAGGGGAATTTTGATCCAGGGATGGAGGAGGAAGAATTGGGATGGAAAATCCCAAAATTCGGGGATGGAAACCCTAAAATCCAGGGATGGAAACCCCAAAATGTATGGATGGAAACCCCAAAATCTGGGGATTTGGGACCCCAAAATCCTGGGATGGAAACCCCAAAATCCAGGGATTGAAAACCCCAAAATCCGGGGATGGAAAACCCCAAAATCCTGGGATGGAAACCCCAAAATCCTGGGATGGAAACCCCAAAATCCAGGGATGGAAACCCCAAAATCCTGGGATGGAAACCCCAAAATGTATGGATGGAAAACCCCAAAATCTGGGGATTTGGGACCCCAAAATCCTGGGATGGAAACCCCAAAATCCAGGGATTGAAAACCCCAAAATCCGGGGATGGAAAACCCCAAAATCCTGGGATGGAAACCCCAAAATCCTGGGATGGAAACCCCAAAATGTATGGATGGAAAACCCCAAAATCCAGGGATGGAAAACCCCAAAATCCGGGGATGGAAACCCCAAAATCCAGGGATGGAAAACCCCAAAATCCTGGGATGGAAACCCCAAAATCCAGGGATGGAAAACCCCAAAATGTATGGATGGAAACCCCAAAATCCAGAGATGGAAAACCCCAAAATCCAGAGATGGAAAACCCCAAAATCCTGGGATGGAAACCCCAAAATCCTGGGATGGAAACCCCAAAATGTATGGATGGAAAACCCCAAAATCCTGGGATGGAAAACCCCAAAATCCTGGGATGGAAAAGCCCAAAATCCTTGGATGGAAAACCCCAAAATCCGGGGATGAAAACCCCAAAATCCAGAGATGGAAAACCTCAAAATCTAGAGAAGGAAACCCCAAAATTCGGGGATGAAAACCCCAAAATCCAGGGATGGAAAACCCCAAAATCCTGGGATGGAAAACCCCAAAATCCTGGGATTTGGGAAAGGCGGGAATCATTCCCTATTCCCGATCCCAATTTTTTGGGGGATTTTTGGCCCCCAAACCCCAATCCCGGGAAATTCCTCCTGAGCCCTAAAAGCGGGAGGAAAAAACGGGGGAAAATCGGGGAAAAGGGAAAAAAAATGGGGAAAAAATGTGGGGAAAAGGGGAAAAAAGGGGAAAAAATGGGAAAAAATGGGGGAAAATAGGGAAAAAGGGGGAAAAAAGGGGGAAAAAAGGGAAAAAAGGAAAAAGGGAAGAAAGGGAAGAAAGGGGGAAGAAAGGGGAAAAAAGGGAAAAAAGGGGAAAAGGGGAAAAATGGGGAAAAAGGGAAAAAGGAAAAAGGGGAAAAAGGGAAAAAAAGGGGAAAAAAGGGGAAAAAAGGGAAGAAAGGGGGAAAAAAGGGGGAAAAAAGGTGAAAAAAAAGGGGGAAAAAGGGGAAAAAAAGGGGAAAAAAAGGGGAAAAGTAGGGAAAAAAGGGGGAAAAAAGAGGAAATAAATTCCGCTTTTCTCCCAGCGCAGCTCCAGGCTCAGCCCAGCGGCTCCCGCGATTTTTGGGGCAAATTCCGCGATTTTTGGGGCAAACTCCGCGATTTTTGGGGGCAAATTCCGCGATTTTAGGGGCAAACTCCGCGATTTTTGGGGCAAATTCCTCCTTTTTCGGGTTCCCCGCCAGCCCGGTTTGCTCCCAGCGGCGCTTGCCGGTGATTAATGAGGGCCGGGGGTGCCTAATGAGGCGCTAATTAACGGCGGGCAGCGCTAATTGCCCCCGGCGGTGATTGACAGCTGGGAAGGGGGGTGGGGGGGATAATTCCCGCTGGGATTGCGATCCCAAAAATCCCCAAAAATCCCAAAAAATCTCCAAAAAATCGCTAAGGATTCCTTCTGGAATGGGAGGCGTTGGGATCCCAAATTCCTTATAGGATTTGCCGGGATTGCGGGGGAGGATTTCATCCTAAATTCATCCTAAATTCATCCCAAAATCATCCCAAAATCATCCCAATTCATCCCAAATCATCCCAAATCTTCCTCCCTCCCCGCAATTCCACCCCCGGCCTCATCCAGACCCCAAATCCGAGCCTCCCCACCCCAAAATTCCCCCCCAAAAAGCGGATTTTTTCCCCCAGATTCCCGCGGGGGGTTCGGCGCTGATTCCCAGAGGGAATTTTGGGGTGGAAAACTGCAGGATTGGGATCCTGCAAATTCCGGGAAACCCCAAAATGGGGTCCTGCCCTCCCCCAGAATCCCCAATTGGGATTTTCCAGGGGGAAAAAATGGGATTTTTGGGATCCCAAATTCCCGGGGGTCCTGCAGGGGGTTTGGAGGGAAATCCGGGCGGGAATTCCCGGGGGGGTTTTGGGGTTTCTGCTTCCCGGAGGGGATTTGGGGGTCCCGGGGGAGAACCGGGGGAATCCCAAAAACCGGGGGGCGCCGGTGCGCCGGGAAGGGCCGGGGGGGGCAGAGGGGGGTCCCGGTGTACCGGGGGGTCCCTGGGGGTCCCCGGGATGGCAGATGGGGGGTCCCGGTGTACCGGGGGGGTTCTGGGAGGGTCTCGGTGCACCGGGAGGGACCGGGAACGGCAGAGGGGGGGTCCCAGTGTCCCTGGGGGTCCCGGGGGTGGCAGAGGGGGGGGTCCCTGGGGGTCCTGGAGGTGTCCCTAGGGGTCCCGGGGGTGTTCCGGGGGTGTCCCCGGGGGTGTTCCGGTGCACCGGGGGGGGTCCCTGGGGGTCCCGGAGGTGTCCCCGGGATGGCAGAAGGGGGTCCCGGTGTCCCGGGGGTGTCCCTGGAGGGTCCCTGGGGGTCCCGGGGGTGTCCCGGGGGTGGCAGAGGGGGGGTCCCGGTGTCCCTGGGGGTCCCGGGGGTGGCAGAGGGGGGGTCCCGGTGGTGTCCCCGGGGGTCCCGGGGGTGTCCCGGTACCCCGACAAGCACCGGAGGCCATCAGCCCCCCCCACCCCTCACCCCTCCCTGCGGCTGTCGCATCTCCGCGCCGCATCCTCACCCCCCGCGCAGCCCCAAAACCACCCCAAATCCCCCCAAACCCCTCCGGTAACCCCCCCGGTAACCCCCCGGGACCCCCCCGGTGCGGCGGGGCACTCACGATGCGCTCCGAGGTGCCCGCCCGGGACACGGCCGTGCCGTTGAGCCCCACGAGCGACGGCAGCGTTTGGGACATCCAGTTGGTGACCATGGCCATGGTGCTGAGCACAGCCCCGATCTTCAGCAGCGGCACCGTCATTGTCGCCGCTGCCGCCGCCAGCCCGGGCCATCCCCGCCCCCCCGGTCACAGCATCGCCGCACCGGAGCGGCGGAACGGCGGCGGAACCGGGAATGGGAACGGGGATTGGGGTGGGGAAATGGGGTGGGATGGGGATGGGAACGGGAGCGGGAGCGGAACGGTACCGGGAATGGCACCGGGAACGGCACCGGGAATGGGAATGGGAACGGGAAAGGCACCGGGAATGGCACCGGGAATGGGAAGGGGAATGGGAACGGGAAAGGGAATGGGAACGGGAAAGGCACCGGCACCGGGTAAGGGAATGGGAATGGGGATGGGAACGGCACCGGATCGGTACCGGGAATGGCACCGGGAATGGGAACGGAATGGGAAAGGGAATAGGAAAGGCACAGGGAATGGCACCGGATCGGTACCGGGAATGGGAACGGAATGGGAAAGGCACAGGGAATGGCACCGGATCGGTACCGGGAATGGGAACGGGAACGGGGATGGGAACGGGGATGGGAACGGGGATGGGAAAGGCACCGGATCGGTACCGGGAAAGGCACCGGGAGAGGCTCTGGGCTGGCACCGGATCGGTACCGGATCGGCACCGAGTCGCCCCCGCCGCCCGCAGAGCCCCGGTGTGACGTAGGCGGAGCTGGCCCGAGGCCAGCCGGGAGCGGAACGGAACGGAACGGAACGGAGCAGGACGGAGCGGCGCCGCCGGGGGAGGAGGGAGGGAGGGAGGGAGGGGAGTGCACCGGGGGCGGAACCGGGACCGCGAGCGGCACCGGGGGGGTTTGGGGTTGGTTTGGGGCGGGACTGACACCGGTACCGGCACCGGGGGGGTTTGGGGTCGGTTTGGGGTGGGAACGGAACGGGTTTGGGGTCGGTGTGGGGCGGGATCGACACCGGGGGAGGGATTAGGGGAGGTACAGGGCGGGTTTAGGATGGGCTTAGGGCGGGTTTGAGTGGGTTTGGGGCAGATTTAGGGTGGGTTTGAGTGGGTTTGAGGCGGTTTGAGTGGGTTTAGGGTGGGTTTGAGTGGTTTTAGGGTGGGTTTGAGTGGGTTTGGGGTGGGTTTGAGTGGGTTTGGGGTGGATTTGAGTGGGTTTGGGGCGGGTTTGAGTGGTTTTAGGGTGGGTTTGAGTGGGTTTAGGGTGGATTTAGGGCGGGTTTGAGTGGGTTTGGGGCGGATTTGAGTGGGTTTGGGGTGGGTTTGAGTAGATTTAGGGCGGTTTTAGGGTGGGTTTGAGTGGGTTTGGGGTGGTTTAGGGCGGGTTTAAGTAGATTTAGGGCGGGTTTGAGTGGGTTTAGGGTGTGTTTAGGGTGGGTTTGAGTGGGTTTGAGTGGGTTTGGGGTGGGTTTAGGGCGGGTTTAGGGTGGGTTTGAGTGGGTTTAGGGCGGGTTTGAGTGGGTTTGGGGTGGGTTTGAGTGGGTTTAGGGTGGGTTTAGGGCGGGAT
Organism: Lichenostomus cassidix; assembly: GCF_008360975.1. NCBI lineage: Eukaryota > Metazoa > Chordata > Aves > Passeriformes > Meliphagidae > Lichenostomus > Lichenostomus cassidix. The sequence goes on from NW_028147446.1 coordinate 1,943,136, forward strand.
CCGGACAGCGGCAGTAGGGCCGCTCGGGCCGGGCTGGGCTGGGGAAATGTGACCCCCAAAGACCCCAAAAATTCCCAGTTTGGGACACCAGAACCCCAAAAAAACCCAAACTGAGGGGAGCAGGACCCCAAAAACCCCAAACTGAGGGAAGCAGGACCCCCAAAGAGCTCCCTGAGATCCCCAAAATTCCCCCAAATCCTCTTCCGCGCTCATGGCAGAGATCGGCGACCCCAAAACCCCCTGGGGACCCCCGACATGTGGCACTTGGGGACATTATCGGCCTCAAAACCCGCGAGGGTTTGGGGATTTTGGGTTTTTTGGGGTTTTTTTGGGTTTTTTGGGGTTCCTGGGAGGCTCCTGGAGCCGCGAGGGACACAGAAATGTCCCCAAACCCCCCCAGGGTCACCTCTCGAGGGCTCGGAGTCCCCAAATTTGGGGTTTGTCACCTCCGGGGGGGACAGGGAGGAGAGACACCCAAACCTGCTCCCCCTTTTTTGGGGCCAAAAGGGACATCGCGGGGCTCTGCCACCCTCTTTTTGGGGACAAAATATCCCCAAAACTCCGCCTCGGGACCCTAAAATTCCACCCTGGAACCCCAAAATGTCATCCGGGGATCCCAAAATTCCAGTGTCCCCAGATGTCCCCCAGTGCCACCCGGGGGTGTCTGGGGATGTCCCCAATTGTCCCTCATTGTCCCCATTGTCCCTAGTTGTCCCTAATTGTCCCCAATTGTCCCCAGGCGGTGTCACCCCCTCCCCTCCCCTCCCCCGCGGTGTCACCGCTGTCCCCAATGTCCCCCCCGCCCCCCCCGGGCCACACCCAGCGCGGCTCCCGCCATTCCCGGCGGGACGGGGGAAGCCCGAAATCCCAAAATGTCCCCCAAAAAAAACCCCAAAAAACCCCAAAATATCCCCAAATAACCCCAAATCTCCCCTCCCCGCCCCCCTTACCTGCCTGGCCGCGGCGCAGAGGAGGAGGAGGAGGAGGAGGCTTGGGAGGAAGAGCATCCTGATCCCTCCCGGCACCCCAAATCCCCCCGAAACCACCCCAAATCCCACCCCAAATCCCCCCAAAATTCCCCCAAAATTCCCCCCCGGATCCCCCCAGCCCCCCCGGGCTGAGCGCAGCCGCAGCTCAACGCTCCGCGCCGCCGCGGCGCCCCCAGCCCCGGAGCCGAGGGGAGGGGAGCGGGGAGGGGGATTTGGGGGGATTTTGGGGAGATTTTGGGGGGATTTGGGGA
>NW_028147446.1:1944874-1972125 GCF_008360975.1 Lichenostomus cassidix
TGCACCAGCGACGCCTCGAAAGCCACCAGCATGGAGAGGGTGAACAGGCTGTAGTACCAGTACTCATCCAGGCACCACAAACCCACACAGAACACCTGGGAAACCCCAAAAAAATCCCAAATAAATCCCATAAAAATCCCTAAAAAAATCCCCAAAAAAATCCCTGAAAAATCCCCAAAAAATCCCAAATAAATCCCATAAAAATCCTAAAAAAAATCTCCCAAAAATCCCCCATAAAATCCCGTGGTGAACACGCTGTAGTACCAGTACTCATCCAGACACCACAGACCCACACAGCACACCTGGGAAATCCCAAAATATATCCCAGAAAAATCCCAAAAAAATCCCCCAAAACATCCCCAAAAAAATCGCTAAAAAAATCCCCGAAAAATCACCAAAAAATCCCAAAAAAATCCCACAAAAATCCCACAAAAATCCCCAAAAATCCTAAAAAAATCCCCCAAAAATCCCAACAAAATCTCTAAAAAAAATCCCAAAAAATCCCTAAAAAAATCCCATTAAAATCCCTAAGAAAATGCTTTAAAAATCCCTAAAAAAAATCCCCAAAAAATCCCTAAAAAAATCCCTAAAAAATCCTTAAAAATCCCTAAAATTTGTTTCCCCCAAAAATCCCTTAAAAACACCCCAAAAAATCCCTCCAAAAGTCCCCCCAAAAATCCCAACAAAATCTCTAAAAAAATCCCATAAAAATCCCTAAAAAAATCGCCCAAAAATCCCCCAAAAATCCCTAAAAAATCCCCCCAAAATCCCGCCAAAAATCCCAAAAAATCCCCAAAAAATCCCCCAAGAAATCCCCAAAAAAATCCCCAAAAATCCCGGAAAAACGGCAGGAATTAGGAGCAGAGGGAAGCTGGAGTGAGATTTTGGGGAAAAAAAAGGGGAATTTTGGGGGTTTGAGTTAATTGATGAGCCCAGAATTCCTGAAATTCCAGGAAAAAAGGAGGAAAATGATGCCAATCTGAGCCAGAATTCCTCAATTTTTTGGAGAATTTAGGACCAAAATTTGGGACCAAAATCATCCCAATCCAGCCCAGAATTCCTCAAATTTTTGGAGAATTTTGGAGCAAAATTTGGTATCAAAATGATGCCAATTCAGACCAGAATTCCTCAAATTTTTGGAGAATTTAGGAGAAAAATTTAGGACGAAAATAATTCCAATCCAGACCAGAATTCCTCAACTTTTAGGAAAATTTAGGAGCAAAATTTGGTACCAAATCATTCCAATCCAGCCCAGAATTCCTGAAATTCCAGGAAAAAAGAAATCAAAATCACCCCAATCCAGCCCAGAATTCCTCAATTTTTTGGAGAATTTAGGAGGAAAATTTAGGACGAAAATCATCCCATTCCAGCCCAGAATTCCTCAATTTTAGGGAAAATTTAGGAGCAAAATTTGGTACCAAATCATTCCAATCCAGCCCAGAATTCCTGAAATTCCAGGAAAAAAGAAATCAAAATCATCCCAATCCAATCCAGAATTCCTGAAGTTTTGGGAAAATTCAGGAGGAAAATTTGGGACCAAAATCATCCCAATCCAGCCCAGAATTCCTCAAGTTTTAGAAAAATTTAGGAGAAAAATTTAGAACAAAAATCATCCTAATCCAGCCCAGAATTCCCCAATTTTTTTGAGAATTTAGGACCAAAATTTGGGACCAAAATCATTCCAATCCAGCCCAGAATTCCCCAATTTTTTGGAGAATTTAGGAGCAAAATTTGGTACCAAAATGATCCCAATCCAGCCCAGAATTCCTCAATTTTTTTGAGAATTTAGGAGCAAAATTTGGGACCAAAATCATCCCAATCCAATCCAGAATTCCTCAACTTTTAGGAAAATTTAGGAGCAAAATTTAGGACCAAAATGATCCCAATCCAGCCCAGAATTCCACAACTTTTAGGAAAATTTAGGACGAAAATCATTCCAATCCAATCCAGAATTCCTCAATTTTAGGGAAAATTTAGGAGCAAAATTTGGTACCAAATCATTCCAATCCAGCCCAGAATTCCTGAAATTCCAGGAAAAAAGAAATCAAAATCATCCCAATCCAATCCAGAATTCCTGAAGTTTTGGGAAAATTTAGGAGCAAAATTTAGGACCAAAATCATCCCAATCCAGCCCAGAATTCCTCAAGTTTTAGAAAAATTTAGGAGAAAAATTTAGAACAAAAATCATCCTAATCCAGCCCAGAATTCCCCAATTTTTTTGAGAATTTAGGACCAAAATTTGGGACCAAAATCATTCCAATCCAGCCCAGAATTCCTCAACTTTTAGGAAAATTTAGGACCAAAATTTGGTACCAAAATCATCCCAATCCAGCCCAGAATTCCTCAATTTTTAGAAAAATTTAGGACCAAAATTTGGGACCAAAATCATCCCAATCCAATCCAGAATTCCTCAATTTTTGGGAACATTTAGGAGCAGAATTTGGTACCAAAATCATCCCAATCCAGCCCAGAATTCCCCAAATTTCCCAAATCTCCTCTTCCTCTCCCAGCTGGTTTAACCAACAAACCTCCAGGCAGCTGGAAAAGCAGCAAATCCCAGGAAAAAGAGGAGAATTCCCAAAAAAAATTCCCATTTTTTACCTGGAAAACGAAGAAGGGAGCTGTGGCTCTCTCCTTGAAGAGCTCCAGGAATTCTGGCACCACCATCTCCGCCCTGCAAAACAAGAAATTTGGGAATTATTGCATTTTCCCCCAAAATTCCAACCCAATTTGGGATGTTTGGGATGAATTCCCAAAATTCCTGAGGAGAATCCTTCAGTTCTTGAAGGAATTCTAAAAGGAAAAAGCAAAAATTCAAAATCCAGGGGGAAAGTTTTGCTCCAAGTTTGGATTTTTGGGGTATTTTGGGATAATTTCCCAGGATATTTTGGGATAATTTCCCAGGATATTTTGGGATAATTTCCTGGAATATTTTAGAATAATTTCCCAGGATATTCTGGGATTATTTTCCAGGACATTTTGGGATAATTTCCTGGAATATTTTAGAATAATTTCCCAGGATATTTTGGGATAATTTCCCAGGATATTTTGGGATAATTTGCCAAGATATTTTGGGATTATTTTCCAGGATATTTTGGGATAATTTCCCGGAATATTTTGGGATAATTTCCTAGAATATTTTGGGATAATTTCCTGGGATATTTTAGGACAATTTCCTGGAATATTTTAGAACAATTTCCCAGGATATTTTGGGATAATTTCCTGGGATATTTGGGGATAATTTCCTGGAATATTTTAGAACAATTTCCCAGGATATTTTGGGATAATTTCCTGGGATATTTCAGGATAATTTCCTGGGATATTCGGGGATATTTTGCATTTTTCCCAGAATATTTTGGGATATTTTTCTGAGCTATTTGGGGATATTTTCCTGGGTTATTTCGGAGTATTTTTCCAGGATATTTTGGAATATTTTCACTGGGATATTTTGGGAAATTTTCCAAGGATACAGAAAGATAATATTTTATTTTTCCAGAATACATTGGGAAATTTTTCTGGAATATTTAGCAATATTTTCCCGGAATATTTGGGAATTTTTTCCTGGGATATTTGGGGATATTTTTAGATTTCTTTCCAGGACATTTTGCAATATTTCCCCAGAATATTTTGGAATATATTCCCAGAATATCCTGGGGATATTTTGGGATATTTTTCCAGGATATTTTGCAATATTTCCCCAAGATATTTTTCAATATTTTCCAGGCATATTTAGGAATATTTTGGAATATTTTCCCAGGATATTTGGGGATATTTTGCAATATTTCCCCAAAATATTTTCCCCCAATATTTGCCAATATCTCGGAATATTTTCTCCCAACATTTCCCATATTTTTCCAGGATTTTTCCCCCCAAAAAAGCCCCCAAATCCTCACTTGTTTGTCCCATATTTCCTCTCAGCTTCCCGGATTTCCTTGTCCTCCTGGAATCCTCTGGAATTCTGGTAGAAACTCAGAGGATTTTCCACTGGAAAAGCCACAGGCAGGAATTGTTTCTTCCCGTGGATTTCGTAAGAATATTTGATTTTCTGGAACTCGAAGGACAAAGCTTCCTGTCCATCCTCACCCTGCAGAAAAACAGGGAAAAAATCCAAAATTATCCCAAAAAAATTTTTAAAAAATCCCCCAAAAAATCCCCCAAAATCCCATAAAAATCCCACAAAAATCCAAAAATCAAAAAAAAAATCTCACAAAATCCAACAAAAAATCCCCGAAAAATCCCACAAAAATCCCCATAAAAATCCCCCAAAACCCCAAAAATCCCCAGAAATCCTCCCAAACCCCACAAAATCCCCAAAATCCACAAAATCCCAAAAATCCCCAAAAATCCCTGAAAAATCCCCCAAAATCCCCCACAAAAATAAAAAAAAAATCCCCACAAAAATCCACAAAAGTCCCACAAAAAATCCCCCACAAAATCCCACAAAAATCCACCAGAAATCCCAAAAAAAATCCCCAAAAAATCCCACCAAAATCCCCACAAAAATTCCCAAAATCCCCAAAATCCCACCCCCCAAAATCCCACAAAATCCCCAAAAATCCCAAAAATAAAAAAAATCCCAAAATCCTCAAAATCCCACAAAAATCCCCAGTTTTGTGTGATTACAGAATTAATGGGATTTTTGGGATTTTGGGGTTTCTCACCTGGTCCCTGTGCAGAGTGAATAAATCAGATTTTTGGGATTTTTTTGGGATTTTTTGGGGATTTCTCACCTGATCCCTGTGCAGAGGCACTCAGTGAATCAATGATTTTGGGATTATTTTGGGATGAATCCCAGGGATTTTTTGGGATTTCCCTCACCTGGTCCCTGTGCAGAGGCACCAGCTCCATGGTGCCAATGAATCAGTGGGATTTTTGGGATTATTTTGGGATGAATTTTGGGGTTTCTCACCTGGTTCCTGTGCAGAGGCACCAGCTCCATGGTGCCAGTGAATCAATGGGATTTTTGGGATTATTTTGGGGTGAATTTTGGGGTTTCTCACCTGGTCCCTGTGCAGAGGCACCAGCTCCATGGTGCCAATGAATCAGTGGGATTTTTGGGATTATTTTGGGATGAATTTTGGGGTTTCTCACCTGGTTCCTGTGCAGAGGCACCAGCTCCATGGTGCCAATGAATCAATGGGATTTTTGGGATTATTTTGGGATGAATTTTGGGGTTTCTCACCTGGTCCCTGTGCAGAGGCACCAGCTCCACGCTGCCATTGTTGGCTGTTGGCACCACTTTGGCCAAGGTGGCTTTGGAGGGACAAGGCTCCTGGAAAAAGGAAAAACAGCAGAAAATCAGGAAAAAATCCACATTTTAGCCCTGAACAGCCCAGGTTTGATCCCTGCAATAGCCTGGATTTTATACCCTTAATATCCTGGATTTTAAAACTTCAATATCCCAGTTTTTATCTGTAATATCCCATATTTTATACCTCTAACACCCAATATTTTATCCCTTCAATATCCCATGTTTTACACCTTGAACATCCCACTTTTTAATCTCCAAATTTCCCACATTTCATCTCTTCAAAACCCCACATTTTATACCCTCAACACCCCAAACTTCACACCATCCATTTCCCACTTTTTTAACTGTAATCTCTTATTTTATACCTTGAATATCCCATATTTTAGCTCTTCAACATCCCACATTTTACACCTTGAATATCTTGCTTTTTAATCTGAAATATCCACATTTTGTACCTCCAATATTCCACATTTTATCCCCTCAATATCCCACACTTTACTTCCCAAACATCCCATTTTTTTTACCTTTTATCTGCCACAATTCACCTCCTCAACAACCCAAACTTTACACCTCCAAAATCCCACATTTCCCATATTTAACATCCCATATTTTATTCCTCTACCATTCCACAATTCCCATATTTAACATCCCATGTTGAACAGCTCCTGTTCGAGATTTTAAGAATTTGCCTTGAATATTCCATATTTAATACAGAAATACCTCAAACTGCTCTAAATTCCAAATCCCCTCAGACCCCAAATGCCCCCAAATCTCTCTCAGATCCTAAATCCCCTCAGACCCCAAATGCCCCCAAATCCCCTCAGATCCCAAATCCCCTCAGACCCCAAATGCCCCCAAATCCCCTCAGATGCCAAATTCCCCCAAATCTCTCTCTGACCCCAAATGCCCCCAAATCTCTCTCAGATCCCAAATCCCCTCAGACCCCAAATGCCCCTAAATCTCTCTCAGACCACAAATGCCCCCAAATTTCCCTCAGATCCCAAATCCCCTCAGACCCCAAACTCCCCCAAATCTCTCTCAGACCCCAAATGCCCCCAAATGCCCTCAGACCCCAAATCCCCTCAGACCCCAAATTTCCCTCAGAGCCCAAATGCCCCAAATCCTCAGATCCCAATCCCCTCAGACCCCAAATGCCCCTAAATCTCTCTCAGACCCCAAATGCCCCCAAATCTCTCTCAGATCCTAAATCCCCTCAGACCCCAAATGCCCCCAAATCCCATCAGATCCCAAACCCCCTCAGACCCCAAATTCCCCCAAATCCCCTCAGACCCCAAATGCCCCCAAATCTCAGATCCCAAATCCCCTCAGACCCCAAATTCCCCCAAATCCCATCAGACCCCAAATGCCCCCAAATCCCATCAGATCCCAAACCTCAGACCCCAAATGCCCCCAACTCCTCAGACCCCAAATGCCCCCAAATCCCCTCAGACCCCAAATCCCCTCAGACCCCAAATCTCTCAGACCCCAAATGCCCTCAGACCCCAAATCTCTCTCAGACCCCAAATGCCCCTCAAATCCCATCAGACCCCAAATGCCCCCAAATCCCCAGACCCCAAATCCCCTCAGACCCCAAATGCCCCCAATCCCCTCAGACCCCAAATTCCCCCAAATCCTCAGACCCCAAATTCCCCCAAATCCCTCAGACCTCACCCCCAAATCTCTCGATCCCAAATCCCTCAGACCCCAAATGCCCCTAAATCTCTCTCAGACCACAAATGCCCCCAAATTTCCCTCAGATCCCAAATCCCCTCAGACCCCAAACTCCCAAATCTCTCAGACCCCAAATGCCCCCAAATGCCCTCAGACCCCAAATCCCCTCAGACCCCAAATTTCCCTCAGAGCCCAAATTTCCCTCAGCCCCCAAATCCCCTTCAGCCCTCAAGTCCCCCTCAGAGCCTGAACCTCCCTCAGCCCCAAATTCCCCCTGTAACATCTGCAAGGGGAATTGAATAATTATATTATTCATGTCAGAAAAACTAAAGCATCTCCAATCAGCCCCAGAAACAATCAGCAATAGGGGAACGTGAGCACAGGAGAGAGAGCAGGAGGTGCAAACCAGGAACTCAGGGAGTGGGAATTTCAGAGAAACGAAACTAAAAGCTGTATAAAAAGCGGAAGTTTAAACTGAAAGTGTGCTTGTCGGGGGAGCAGAGACTCCCAGGCACAGCCAGAGCTGTTTGCTTATTGCCTCCAGCCTTGTATTCTGAATTCTGGGGTTTAATGAATGTATGCAATTGCTGCTATTTTGTAATCTGCTTTCTGTAAAGATTTTGCTGCTAAATTTTCGATTGACTCGTTTTTACTTATAACACCCTCAGCCCCTAAATTCCTCCAAATCCCCTCAGACCCCAAACCTCCCTCACCTCCCTCAGACCCTAAATTCCCCTCAGAGCCCAAATCTCCTCAGACCCCTCAGGACCCAAATCCCCCAAATCCCCTCAGCCCCTTCACCTCCTTCAGAGCCCAAATCTCCCTCAAACCCCAAATCCCCTCAGCCCCAAATTCCCCTCAGACCCCAAATTCCCCTCAACTGCCTCATTGTCCCCTCAGACCCCAAACCTCCCTCACCTCCCTCAGACCCTAAAATCCCCTCAGCCCCAAATCCTCCTCACCTCCCTCAGCCCCCAAATCCCCTCAGCCCCTAAATTCCCCTCAGACCCCAAACCTCCCCTCAGAGCCCAAATTCCCCTCAGAGCCCAAATTCCTCTCAGTCCCCTCAGACCCCAAATCTCCTCAGCCCCTTAACCTTCCTCAGACCCAAATCCTCCTCACCTCCTTCAGCCCCCAAACCCCCTCAGCGCCCAAATCTCCCTCAGATCCCAAATCTCCCTCAGAGCCCAAATCCCCTCAGACCCTAAAATCCCCTCAGAGCCCTCAGGACCCAAATCCCCTCAGCCCCCTCACCTCCCTCACACCCCAAATCTCCCTTTAGACCCCAAATCCCCTCAGCCCCTGAACCCCTCAGCCCCTGTCCTTGTCCCCGTTCCCGTCCCGCTCACCCTGACGCAGCTCAGCGCGCACTCGGCGTGCACAGACCACATCCCGGCCAGCGCCGTCAGCAGCTGCAGCGCCGCGATGGCGCCGAGCGCCAGCAGCGCCGCCTCGGGCTGCCCCGCCGCCTCCCCCCACAGCCGCGGCCCCCACAGCCACAGCCAGGCGGGGTAGAGCCCGGCGGCGAAGGGCAGCACGGTGCCGCGGAGCAGCCGCGGCCGCCGCCGGTACAGAGTCACCGACGAGACCAGCTCGTCCTCCGCGGCGGCCGCCGCCATCTTGCTGCGCCCCGCCGAGCCCGCGCTTCCGCCGGCGGGGAGCGGAGCGTGCGCGCTGGGGAGGAGTGGCGGAAGCGGAGCGCGGCGCGTGCGCGGTGGGGAGGAGTGGCGGAAGTGCCGCGGCGGCGGAGGAGGAGGAGGAGGAGGAGGAGCCGCCATGTGAGTGAGGGGCGGCGGGGCCGGGCCGGGGCGGGATCGCGCGGTGTCCCCTCGTGTCCCCTCGTGTCCCCTCGTGTCCCCTCGTGTCCCTCCGTGTCCCCTCGGGGCGTGCAGTGTCCCCTCGGGGCGTGCAGTGTCCCTCCGGTTGTGCAGTGTCCCTTCGTGTCCCTCCGTGTCCCCTCGGGTCCTTCCGTGTCTCTCCGTAACCCTTCGGATCCTCTCGGATCCTCTCGGATCTCTTCGTGTCCCTTCGTGTCGCTCCGGTTGTCACGCCGATGTCTCCGCGCTTCTGTCCGGTTGTGACTCTGTCGCGACATCCCTGCCCTGCCCCTGCCCCTGTCGCGACATCCCTGCCGTGCCCCTGTGGCTGTCGCGACATCCCTGCCGTGCCCCTGTGGCTGTCGCGACATGCCGGCGGTGACGCTGTCGCGACATGCAGGGAGGCGCTGGCGCTGACGGCGCGGCACTGCGGGGCAGAGCTGGAGCGCTACGGGCGCTGCGTGGCGGCGAGTCCCGGGAGCTGGCAGCGGGATTGTCACCGGCTGAGGGACAGCATCGCCCGGTGTGCTTCTGACCAGTGAGTGACACTGACTGGGGACACTGGGGACACTGGGAGTGACACTGGGACTGTCACCGGCTGAGGGACAGCATCGCCCGGTGCGCCTCTGACCAGTGAGTGACACTGACTGGGGACACTGGGGACACTGACCAGTGAGTGACACTGACTGGGGACAGTGGGGACACTGACCAGTGAGTGACACTGACTGGGGACACTGGGGACGCTGGGGACAGTGGGATTGTCACTGTGACTGTCACCGGCTGAGGGACAGCATCGCCCGGTGTGCCTCTGACCAGTGAGTGACACTGACTGGGGACACTGGGGACACTGGGGACAGTGGGATGGACACTGGGATTGTCACCGGCTGAGGGACAGCATCGCCCGGTGCACCTCTGACCAGTGAGTGACACTGACTGGGGACACTGGGATGGACACTGGGATTGTCACTGGGACCGTCACCGGCTGAGGGACAGCATCGCCCGGTGTGCCTCTGACCAGTGAGTGACACATGGGGACACTGGGGACACTGGGGACACTGGGGACAGTGGGATGGACACTGGGATTGTCACCGGCTGAGGGACAGCATCGCCCGGTGTGCCTCTGACCAGTGAGTGACACATGGGGACGCTGGGGACAGTGGGATGGACACTGGGATTGTCACCGGCTGAGGGACAGCATCGCCCGGTGCGCCTCGGACCAGTGAGTGACACACTGGGGACACTGGGGACAGTGGGATTGTCACTGTGACTGTCACCGGCTGAGGGACAGCATCGCCCGGTGCGCCTCGGACCAGTGAGTGACACACTGGGGACACTGGGGACACTGGGGACAGTGGGGACAGTGGGACTGTCACCGGCTGAGGGACAGCATCGCCCGGTGCGCCTCTGACCAGTGAGTGACACATGGGGACACTGGGAGTGACACACTGGGGACACTGGGATTGTCACTGGGACTGTCACCGGCTGAGGGACAGCATCGCCCGGTGTGCCTCTGACCAGTGAGTGACACATGGGGACACTGGGGACAGTGGGATTGTCACCGGCTGAGGGACAGCATCGCCCGGTGCGCCTCTGACCAGTGAGTGACACTGACTGGGGACACTGGGGACACTGACCAGTGAGTGACACATGGGGACACTGGGGACACTGACCAGTGAGTGACACATGGGGACACTGGGGACACTGGGAGTGACACATGGGGACACTGGGGACACTGACCAGTGAGTGACACTGACTGGGGACACTGGGGACACTGAGAGTGACACACTGGGGACACTGACCAGTGAGTGACACATGGGGACACTGGGGACACTGGGAGTGACACCCTGGGGACACTGGGATTGTCACTGGGGACACTGGCATTTCCCTGATGTTTTCCTGACATTTCCCAATATTTCCCCAATATTTTCCTGATATTTTCCCAATAGTTTCCCAACAGTTTCCTGATATTTTCCTAATATTTTCTCAATATTTCCCTGATATATCCCCAACATTTCCGCCAATATTTTCCCAATATTTCTCAATATTTTCCCAATATTTCCCTGATATTTTCCCAATATTTTCCTGATATTTACCCAATATTCCCCCAATATTTCTCAATATTTTCCCAATATTTCCCTGGTCTTTCCCCAATATTTTCCCTGATATTTCCCCAACATTTCCCCAACATTTCCCCAATATTTTCCCAATATTTCCCCCAATAATTTCCCCAATATTTTCCCTGATATTTCCCAATATTTCCCCAATATTTCCCCAATATTTTCCCTGATATTTCCCTGATATTTACCCAATAGTTTGCCATTCGTTTCCTGATATTTACCCAATATTTCCCCAATATTTTCCCCAATATTTTCCCGATATTTCCCTAATATTTCCCCAATATTTTCCCTGATATTTCCCCAACATTTCCCCAATATTTTCCCGATATTTCCCCAATACTTTCCTGATATTTTCCCTGATATTTTCCCCACCATTTCCCCCCATTTCCCGCCCGTTCCCAGCCCGCTGGTGCGGCAGATCCGGCAGGATTGCTCCGAGTCGCTGTCAGCCTTCGAGCTCTGCCTGCAGCAGCACCCCGGGAATGTCACCCAGTGCCACCCGCAGGTCAGCGCCTTCCTGCTCTGCGCCGAGACTGTCACCGCTGCTGTCCCCAGGGGTGACAAACCCAGTGACAATCCCGGGGACAGCGCTGCAGGTGAGTGTGGAGCTGGGATTTGGGGAAAATGGGAATAAAACCCTAAAAATGGCCCCAAATGTGGCACTGTCCCCTCCTGCTGTGCATTGAAAATGTCACCTCTGCTGTCCCCAAGGGTGACAATCCCAGTGCCAGCCCTGGGGACAGTGCTGCTGGTGAGTGTGGAGCTGGGATTTGGGGGAAAAATGGGAATAAAACACTAAAAATGGTCATTTCCCCCATAATGTGGCACTGTCCCTTCCTGCTGTGCATTGAAAATGTCACCTCTGGTGTCACCCCTGCTGTCCCCTCGGGTGACAACCCTGGGGACAGTGCTGGAGGTGAGTGTGGAGCTGGGATTTGGGGGAAAAATGGGAATAAAACCCTAAAAATGGCCCTGTTTCCCCATAATGTGGCACTGTCCCTGCTGGCTGTGCATTGAAAATGTCACCTCTGCTGTCCCCATGGGTGACAATCCCACTGCCAGCCCCGGGGACAGTGCTGGGGGTGAGTGTGGAGCTGGGATTTGGGGGGAAATGGGAATAAAACACTAAAAATGGCCCCAAATCCAGGCCTGTCCCCTCCTGCTCTGCACTGAAAATGTCACCCTGGTGTCCCCTCTGGTGTCCCCTCGGGTGACAACCCTGGGGATAGTGCTGGAGGTGAGTGTGGAGCAAAAATTTGGGGGAAAAAAGTGGGAAAAGAACCCTAAAAATGACCATTTCCCCCATAATGTGGCACTGTCCCTTCCTGCTGTGCATTGAAAATGTCACCCTTGGTGTCACCCCTGATGTCCCCTCGGGTGACAACTGCAGGGACACCTCTGGAGGTGACACTGGGACCCCTGGAAATGGGTTTGGAGCAAAAATTTGGGGGGAAAAAAAGTGAGAAAAGAACCCTAAAAATGGCCCCAAATCCAGGCCTGTCCCCTCCTGCCTCAGGAAATGCTGGAAAAGGGAAATTTGGGATAAAAATGAATAAAAATTTGGGATTAAAATGGGATCAGGAGACCCCAAATGTGTCTGTTTTTCCTCAGGAAATCCTGGAAAAAATGGAAATTTGGGATCAAATTTGGGCTCCAAGTGGAATCAGGAGACCCCAAATGTGCTTATTTTTCCTCAGGAAATGCTGGAAAAAAGGAAATTTGGGATAAAAATGGATAAAAATAAAAATTTGGGATTAAATGGGATCAGGAGACCCCAAGTGTGTCTGTTTTTCCTTAGGAAATTCTGGAAAAAATGGAAATTTGGGATCAACTTTGGGCTCTGGTTCCTCCCAGGTTCCTTCCTGCCTCAGGAAATTAGGGAAAAAAGGATTTTTAGGAAGGAAATTTGGGATAAAAAAGTGATTTTTCTCTTTTTTCTTTTCCCCCCCTAGAGAATCCCAGGAGTTAAAATCCCTCTGGAATCTTCTGGAATCTTCTGGAATCTCCCAATCCTTGGATTTTTCCCCCTGGAAAAGGATGTGGGAATGATCTCCATTTCCCTGCGAATTCCCAGGATTTTATCCTGAAAACTTTGATAAATAAATAAAAAAAAATTCCTGTGAGATCTCCTTGGGAGTCTTTGGGATGAAATCCAAAAATTGCCTTTTCCCTCTTATTTTTTCCTCTTTTTTTCCCTGTTTTTTCCCACCTTTTCCCTCTTTTCTTTCCCATCTTTTCCCTTATTTTTTCCCACAAATTCCCAAAACTTTTCCGAATTTTTTTCTTTTTTTTTTGTTTGTTTCCTGGGATTTATTTCCCGACAGACACATGCGGAAAAAAAAAAATTAAAAAAAAAAAAAGAATTAAGAATCCCCAAAAAAATTCCACCCGAAAAAATTCCCAAAAAAACCCACAGGGAGGAGAAAATCCCAGGAATTCCAGCTCAGGAATTTAAGGCAAAAAACCATCAAATTTGCCTCAATTCTGCTGGGAATTCCCTCAGAAATGCCTGGCAAACTCCATCAACCCCAAAGCCAGGGAATTCCGGGATTTGGGATCCTCTGGAGCTTTTCCTCAAAATTCCTCAAAAACCTCAGGAATCTCTGGTTTTTTGGGGAAAAAAAATCCCTTTTTCCCTCCCGAAATCCTAGATTTCCGGGATTGGGAAAAGATTCCAACATTCCGGGAGTTTTTCCTGGGAATTTCCTCCCTTTTCCCCCAGGAAATTTGGGGCTGGAATGAGGCATTTTTGGGATATTCCGGGTCATTCCCTAAAAACATCTTTTGGGAAAGTCATTCCCGAGGGATTCCCGTTGGGAATTCTGAACATCGATGCGTTCTGCTCCCGAAATTCCCAAATCCCCATGGGAAACCACTGGGAAATTCCCAAATCCCAAGGGATTCCAACCCCAAAATTCCCAAATTCCCATGGAAAACCACTGGGAAATTCCCAAATCCTGATGGAAAAGCACTGGGAAATTCCCAAATCCCAAGGCATTCCAGCCCAGAATTCCCAAATCCCCATGGAAAATCACTGGGAAATTCCCAAATCCCAAGGGATTCCAACCCTGAGATTCCCAAATCCCGATGGAAAACCACTGGGAAATTCCCAAATCCTGAGGCATTCCAGCCCAGAATTCCCAAATCCCAATGGAAAAGCACTGGGAAATTCCCAAATCCCAATGGAAAAGCACTGGGAAATTCCCAAATCCCCATGGAAAATCACTGGGAAATTCCCAAATCCCGAGGGATTCCAGCCCAGAATTCCTGGTCCTGATGGAAAATCCCCACCTGGAAAACAACAGGAAAATTCCCGCCGGGAATCTCCCTCCCCATGGAAAATCCCAAAATCCAGACCCTCATCTCCAGCTCCATCCCTTTTCCCCACTCGGGATTTCCTGGGAATTCCCGGAAGGATTTCCCAGCCCCAAATCCGGTTTGGGATTCCCACGGAATTCTCGGAATTCCGGGATTCCCGGGAAGGTCAGGAGGTGAAGTAGGAGCTCTGCATGGAGTAGAGGCGATCGATGGGATTCCCAATGGGATTCCCTATGGGATTCCCTATGGGATTCCCGATGGGATGATTCCCGATGGGATGATTCCCGATGGGATGATTCCCGAGGCGCCCCGGCAGGATTTGGGAATCTGCAGGGATCAGCAGCTCTCCCAGCGACCCCAGAGCCTCTCCGTCCAGCTCCTGGAAAACTCCCTCCGAGTCTGGGAAAGGGGAAAAGTGGGAAAAGGGGAGAGGGGAAAACAGGGGTGAGGTCTCGGCATCCCAATCCCATATTCCCATTCCCAACCCCATATTCCCATTCCCAATCCCATTTCATTCCCATTCCCCATTCCCATTCCCATTCCAATCCCATATTCCCATCTCATTCCCAATCCCATTCCCTGTCCCAATCCCATTCCATTCCCAATCCCATCCCATTCCCAATCCATTCCCAATCCTATCTGATTCCCTTTGCCCATTCCCATTTCCATTTCTGTTCCAATCCCAATCCCATCTCATTTCCTTTTCCCATTCCCATCCCAATCCCAAATTCCCTTCCCAATCCCAACCCTATTCCCAATCCCATTTCCTTCACTTTCCCCATTCCCATTCCCATCCCAATCCCATCTCATTCCCTTTTCCCATTCCCATCCCAATCCCATTCCCAATCCCATATTCCCATTCCCAATCCTATCTCATTCCCATTCCCCATTTCCATTCCCAATCCCATATTCCCTTCCCATCCCTTTGCTATTCCCATCTCATTCCCAATCCCAATCCTATTCCATTCCCAATCCCATCTGATTCCCTTTCCCCATTCCCATTCCCATTTCCATTCCGTTTTCCCATCCCAATCCCATCTCATTCCCTTTTCCCATTCCCTTCCCAATCCCAACCCTATTCCCAATCCCATTTCATTCACTTTCCCCATTCCCATTCCCATCCCAATCCCAACCTCATTCCCAATCCCATCCCATTCCCCATGATTCCCAGAACTCCCGGAATTCCCAAATTCCCGGTTTCCCGGTTACCGTAGGGCTGCAGCTGCTCCGGGGGGTTGATCCCAAACCCGCTGGGCTCCAGGGGCAGCAGCGGCTGGGGAATTCGGGAATATGGGAGCAGAATTCCCTCCAGAGCTGGGGCGGCGCTGGGCTCTGGGATCGGGATTGGGATTTGGGATATTGGGATTTGGGATGGTGGGGCTTCCCACTGTCCCATCCCCAAATCCCAGATCCATTCCCATCCCATTCCAGTTCCTGTTCCCATTCCATCCCCATCCCATTCCCAATTTCCCATTCCCATCCCATTTCCCGTCACACTTCCCACCCCCATTCCCAATTTCCCATTGCTGATTCTCCCATTCCCAATTTTCCCATCCCATTCCCAATTCCCATTCCATTCCCATCCCCATTTCCCATCCTCATTCCTGATATTCCCAATCCTGATTTTCCCATTCCCGATTTTCCCATTCCTGATTTTGCCATTCCCCCTCCCGAATCCCAAGGGATTTCCCATTCCCATTCCACTGCCATTCCCAATATTCTCAATCCTGATTTTCCCATTCCCATGCCCATTCCCATTCCATCCCCATCATTCCCATTCCCATCGTTCCCAACATTCCCACCGTTCCCAATTTTCCCACCATTCCCATTCCATCCCCATTCCCATTCCCATCCCCTTTCCCGTCACATTTCCCATTCCTGATTTTCCCATTCCTGATTTTCCCATTCCCATTCCCCTTTCCCATCCCATTCCCAATTCCCATTCCATTCCCATCCCCATTTCCCATCCCCATTCCCGATTTTCCCATTCCTGATTTCGCCATTCCCCCTCCCGAATCCCAAGGGATTTCCCATTCCCATTCCACTGCCATTCCCAATATTCTCAATCCTGATTTTCCCATTCCCATGCCCGTTCCCATTCCATCCCCATCATTCCCATTCCTATCGTTCCAAACATTCCCACCATTCCCAATTTTCCCACCATTCCCATTCCATCCCCATTCTCATTCCCAATTTCCCATTCCCATCCCCTTTCCCGTCACATTTCCCACTCCTGATTTTCCCATTCCTGATTTTCCCATTCCCATTCCCCTTTCCTATCCCATTCCCAATTCCCAATTCCAATTCCATTCCCATCCGAATTTCCCATCCCCATTCCCAATATTCCCATTCCCAATTTCCCATTCCCATCCCCTTTCCCGTCACATTTCCCATTCCTGATTTTCCCATTCCCATTCCCCTTTCCCATTCCATCCCCATTGCCATTATTCCCGAGATTCCCACCATTCCCACCATTCCCAATTTTCCCATTATTTCCCACCATTCCCACCATTCCCACCCTCGCTCTCCTCGTTCCCCTCCCTGCCGCTCCTGCCGGCCCTGCGGGAATTCCCGAGCTGCTCCTCCTGCTGCTGCTGCTGCTGCTGCCGCCGGGCGATCTTCTTCATCTGGGAACAAACCCCAGCGTTCCCGAAAAACCCCTTCTGGGGAGGAATTCCCGAATCCCCGCGGAAAATTCCCGACCCCAACTCGCACCTTGGCTCGCTGGTTCTGGAACCAAACCTGCACCACCCTGACCGTCAGGCCGGTCTCTGCTGCCAGCGTCTCGCGCACCTGCAACGGGAATCCCTCGGGATTGGGAATTCCTTGGGATTGGGATTGGGAATTCCTCGGGATTGGGAATTCCTTGGGATTGGGAATGGGAATGGGAATTCCTTGGGGTTGGGAATTCCTTGGGGTTGGGAATGGGAATTCCTCGGGATTGGGAATTCCTTGGGATTGGGAATGGGATTGGGAATTCCTTGGGGTTGGGAATTCCTCAGGATTGGGAATTCCTCGGGGTTGGGAATTCCTTGGGATTGGGAACGGGAATTCCTCGGGGTTGGGAATTCCTTGGGATTGGGAACGGGAATTCCTCGGGGTTGGGAATTCCTTGGGATTGGGAACGGGAATTCCTTGGGGTTGGGAATGGGAATGGGAATTCCTTGGGGTTGGGAATTCCTTGGGGTTGGGAATGGGATTGGGATTGGGAATGGGAATGGGAATTCCTCAGGAGTGGGATGGGGAACGGGAATTCCTTGGGATTGGGATTGGGAATCCCAAATCCCATAACTCCATCCCAAATCCCCAATCCCAAATCCCATAAAATCCCATAACTCCCACCTTGTGGCAGGACTTGGCCAACACCTCGAAGGATGCCTTGAAGGCTCTGCATCCCAAATCCCGAATCCCAAATCCCAAATCCCATAACTCTGTCACAAATCCCAAATCCCAAATGCCAAATCCCGAATTCCATAACTCCATCCCAAATCCCGAATCCCCAATCCCAAATCCCATAAAATCCCTTAACTCCCACCTTGCGGCAGGGCTTGGCCGACACCTCGAAGGATGCCTTGAAGGCTCTGAATCCCAAATCCCAAATCCCAAACCCCAAATCCCAAATCCCATAAAATCCCATAAAATCCCATAAAATCCCATAACTGGCACCTTGCGGCAGGGCTTGGCCGACACCTCGAAGGACACCTTGAAGGCTCTGAATCCCAAATCCCATAACTCCATCCCAAATCCCATAACTCCATCCCCAATCCCAAATCAATCCCAAATCCCATAACTCCATCCCAAACCCCAAATCCCATAAAACCCCAAATCCCAATCCCACCTTGCGGCAGGGCTTGGCCGACACCTCGAAGGACGCCTTGAAGGCTCTGAATCCCAAATCCCAAATCCCCAATCCCAAATCCCAAATTCCAAATCCCAAACCCCAAATCCCATAAAATCCCATAAAATCCCATAACTGGCACCTTGCGGCAGGGCTTGGCCGACACCTCGAAGGACGCCTTGAAGGCTCGCCGCTGCTGTGTGGTCAGGATGGTTCTCGGCCGCTTGGAGCGTTTGGGGTCTTTGGGATCCTCCTGGGACCCTTGGGAAGCTTTGCCCTGGGAATTGGCGCCGTCCTCGTCCTCGCTCCGAGCTGGAACGGGATGGGAATGCCGGGATGTGGGGTTGGATCCATGAAAAAATAAATGGGAATTCCGGGATGGGGGATTGGATCCGTAATGGGAATTTTGGGATGTGGGGTTGGATCCACAATGGGAATTCTGGGATGTGGGGTTGGATCCGTAATGGGAATTTTGAGATGTGGGATTGGATCCGTAATGGGAAATAAATGGGAATTCTGGGATGTGGGATTGGATCAATAATGGGAATTCTGGGATGTGGGGTTGGATCCATGAAAAAATAAATGGGAATTCTGGGATGGGGGATTGGATCCGTAATGGGAATTCCGGGATGTGGGGTTGGAGCCATAATGGGAAATAAATGGGAATTCTGGGATGTGGGATTGGATCCAGGGAAAAATAAATGGGAATTCTGGGATGGGGGATTGGAACCATAATGGGAATTGTGGGATGTGGGGTTGGAGCCGTAATGGGAATTCCAGGATGTGGGGTTGGAGCCATAATGGGAAATAAATGGGAATTCTGGATTGTGGGATTGGATCAATAATGGGAATTCTGGGAAGATCTGACCACTTGGATCCATGAAAAAATAAATGGGAATTCTGGGATGTGGGATTGGATCAGTAATGGGAAATAAATGGGAATTCTGGGACGATCTGACCAATTGGATCCATGGAAAATAAATGGGAATTCTGGGATGTGGGGTTGGATCCATAATGGGAATTCTGGGATGTGGGATTGGATCCATAATGGGAAATAAATGGGAATTCTGGGATGTGGGGTTGTATCAATAATGGGAATTCTGGGAAGATCTGACCACTTGGATCCATGAAAAAATAAATGGGAATTGTGGGATGTGGGATTGGATCCATAATGGGAAATAAATGGGAATTCTGGGATGTGGGATTGGATCCATGAAAAAATAAATGGGAATTCTGGGATGGGGGATTGGAACCATAATGGGAATTCTGGGATGTGGGGTTGGAGCCATAATGGGAAATAAATGGGAATTCTGGGATGTGGGGTTGGATCAATAATGGGAATTCTGGGATGTGGGGTTGGATCAATAATGGGAATTCTGGGAAGATCTGACCACTTGGATCCATGAAAAAATAAATGGGAATTCTGGGATGTGGGATTGGATCCAGGGAAAAATAAATGGGAATTCTGAGAGGATCATCCCAGAATATGGGATTGGATCCATAACGGGAATTCCGGGATGTGGGATTGGATCCATGGAAAATACATGGGAATTCGGGGAAAGGATCCACAATGGGAAATCGGGAATTCAGGGAAGGATCCACCCGGGATATGGGATTGGATCCACAGCAGGGATTGGGCTTTCCCAGGAATTCGGGCTGATTTCCTGGGAATTCAGGATGATTTCCCGGGAGAGCTCCCAGAACATCCCAGAACCACAGAAAATCCCAGGAATTCGGGATTATTTCCCAGGAATTCGGGCTGATTTCCCGGGAATTCGGAATTATTTCCCGGGAACTGACCCCGAGAGAGCTCCCGGAACATTCCAAAAATGAATTTTCCAAAACGGAAAATCCTTTCCCACCCTCCCCATCCCCAGTTTTCCCGCAGAATTCCCGGTTTTACCGGACTCGGAGGGCGCGGGGCTGGCGGCTCGGGACGCGGGGAATTCGGGATTTCCCAGGAATTCAGCATTATTTCCCAGGAATTCGGGATTTCCCGGGAATTCGGGATTATTTCCCGAGAATTCGGGATTATTTCCCGGGAATTCAGGATTATTTCCCGGGAATTCGGGCTGATTTCCCGGGAATTGACCCCGGGAGAGCTCCCAGAACTTCCCAGAACCACAGAAAATCATTTCCCACCCTCCCCATTCCCATTTTCCCGCAGAATTCCCGGTTTTTACCGGACTCGGAGGGCGCGGGGCTGGCGGCTCGGGACGCGGGGAATTGGGGATTTCCCGGGAATTCGGGCTGGTTTCCCGGGAAGTGGCGGCGGCAGAGCAGCTTCTCGCCGCGCAGCAGCACC
This sequence comes from Lichenostomus cassidix, assembly GCF_008360975.1. Classification (NCBI taxonomy): domain Eukaryota; kingdom Metazoa; phylum Chordata; class Aves; order Passeriformes; family Meliphagidae; genus Lichenostomus; species Lichenostomus cassidix. The sequence continues at coordinate 1,965,192 of NW_028147446.1, forward strand.
AGGTCTCCCTGGCGCAGAGGTTTCTCGCACGCTCCGCACTGCAGGCAGCGCTCGTGGAAAATCCTTTCCAGAACCTTCTGGATTCGCTCCGAGCTGCGCACGGCCTGCAGGCAGCGGCTGCAGCGCCGCGGGAACAGCCTGGGAGAAATGGGGAGAAATCCGGGGAAATTGGGAATATTGGGAATATTGGGGAAAGAGGCAGTGATTGCAGTGCCGGGGGAACAGCCTGGGATGGGGAAATTGGGGAAAAATCTGGGAAAATTGGGAATATGGGGAAAAGCAGAAGTTACTGCAGTGCCGGGGGAACAGCCTGGGAGAAATGGGGAAAAATCAGGGGAAATTGGGAAAATCGGGAATATTGGGAATATCGGGAAAAGCAGAAGTTACTGCAGCGGCGGGGGAACAGCCTGGAATGGGGAAAAATCTGGGAAAATTGGGAATATTGGGAATATCGGAAAAAGCAGAAGTTACTGCAGCGGCGCGGGAACAGCCTGGGATGGGGAAAAAATGGGAAAATTGGGAAAATCGGGAATATCGGGAATATCGGGGAAAGCGGCAGTGACTGCAGCGGCCGGGGAACAGCCTGGGATGGGGAAAAATCGGGGAAAATTGGGAATATTGGGGAAAGAGGCAGTGATTGCAGCGGCGGGGGAACAGCCTAGAATGGGGAAAAATCCGGGGAAATTGGGAAAATCGGGAATATCGGGAATATCAGGAAAAGCGACAGTGATTGCAGCGGTGGGGGAACAGCCTGGAATGGGGAAAAATCAGGGGAAATTGGGAAAATCGGGAATATCGGAAAAAGCAGAAGTTACTGCAGCGGCGCGGGAACAGCCTGGGAAAAATGGGGAAAAATGGGGAAAAATCCGGGGAAATTGGGAATATTGGGAATATTGGGGAAAGAGGCAGTGATTGCAGTGCCGGGGGAACAGCCTGGGATGGGGAAAAATCAGGGGAAATTGGGAATATTGGGAATATGGGGAAAAGCGGCAGTGATTGCAGTGCCAGGGGGACAGCCTGGAACGGGGAAATTGGGGAAAAATCCGGGAAAATTGGGAATATCGGGAATATTGGGAATATCAGGAAAATTGGGAATATCAGGAAAAGAGGCAGCAGCTGCAGCGCCGGGGGAACAGCCTGGGAACATCGGGAAAAATCCGGGAAAATTGGGGAAAAAATGGGGGAAAGAATCGGGTAAGAATTGGGAAAATCAGGGGAAAAATCGGGGGGAAACCGGGAAAAGAATCAAGAAAAGAATCGGGGGGAAAATTGGGAAAAAGAACAGGAAAAATCGAGGGGGGATTGGGAAAAGAATAGAGGAAAATAGGGGAGGAATCTGGAAAGGAATTGGGAAAAAATCGGGGGAAAATTGGGAAAAGAATCGGGGAAAAAACGGGGAAAATCCGGGAAAAAAAAAAAAAAATCGAGGGGAGATCTGCAAAAATGTAATTTAGGAAAAAATCCGGAAAAAAAAAATCCAGGATTTAGGGGGAAAAACAGAAAAACAGCTCCGAGTAGAGGTGGAGATCGTTTGGGGTTTTCCGGGGAGACCTTTGACCCCAAAATCCCCGAATTTCCACCCAATTTTCCCCCAAATTTTGGCTCCCGAGCGTCACTTCCCAGGTTTTTGGGCAATTCCATGGATTTCGGCTCCATCCCGACCCTTTCCGTGCAGGAATTTGCCCCAAAATTCCTGGAATTCCGGAGTTTTTTAGGGTTGGGAAAATCACCTTTGGAATCTCACAAGGAATTTTGGGAATTTTAGGGACAATTCCAGGGAGTCGAGAATTCCAGAGGGAATTTGGGAATTTTTTTTTTCTCCCTCCCTCGGGCTGGAAAAGCAATAAAATGAGGATTAGTTGGGATTTTCCCGAAATCCCAGGATTTGCTGAGGAGCTCATCAAGAGGGATTGGGAAGGAGGCTGGGAAAATCCTCCGGGATTTGGGGATTTTGGGGGATTTTGGGGGATTTTGGGATGTTCCTGACCTTCCCATCCCGGGATTTGGGGTTTTTTTGGGATGTTCTGATTTTTAGGATTCCGTGAAAAAAGCCAGGGAGTGAATTCCAGGTGTGATCGCAGCCGGAATTCCATAAAAAAAGGGATTTTTTTCCCACTTTCTGGCAATTCCCAGCCTCTCATGTGTCAGAATTCCCTAAAAAAAGGGATTTTTTCCCACTTTCTGGCAATTCCCAGCCTCTCATGTGTCAGAATTCCCTAAAAAAAGGGATTTTTTTCACTTTCTGGCAATTCCCAGCTTCTCAAGCGCCAGAATTCCCTAAAAAAAGGGATTTTTTCCCCAAACTCTGGCAATTCCCAGCCTCTCAAACACCAGAATTCCCTAAAAAAAAGGATTTTTCCCAAACTCTGGCAATTCTCAGCCTCTCAAACACCAGAATTCCCTAAAAAAAGGGATTTTTCCCACTTTCTGGCAATTCCCAGCCTCTCAAATGTCAGAATTCCTTTAAAAAAGGGATTTTTCCCAAACTCTGGCAATTCCCAGCCTCTCAAACACCAGAATTCCCTAAAAAAAGGGATTTTTTTCCAGTTTCTGGCAATTCCCAGCCTCTCAAACACCAAAATTCCCTAAAAAAAGGGATTTTTTTCCCACTTTCTGGCAATTCTCAGCCTCTCAAGAGTCAGAATTCCATAAAAAAAGGGAATTTTTCCCACTTTCTGGCAATTCCCAGCCTCTCAAATGTCAGAATTCCCTAAATAAAGGGATTTTTTCCACTTTCTGGCAATTCCCAGCCTCTCAAACGCCAGAATTCCCTAAAAAAAGGGATTTTTTTCCCACTTTCTGGCAATTCCCAGCCTCTCAAATGTCAGAATTCCCTTAAAAAAAGGGATTTTTCCCGGTTTTTCCTGCTGTTTTCGGCGTTAATTGGGAATAATGAGCATCGCACGTCAACTCCAATTCCCGGGAATTCTCATTCCCAGCTTTTTTCCAGACTCTGGAATTCCCGGAGAGCCTCGGGAGGTTTTTAATATCTGCGGAATTTGTTTAAATCCAACTAATTCCGTTTGCGTTTCCATGGCAACGCAAGGCGGCGAGGGGGGTTGGGGGTTTTGGGGGGTTTTTTGGGGTTTGTGGGGTTTTGGGGGTTTTTTTGGAGTTTTTTGGGGGTTTTTCCAGGGATTTTGGGTTTCTGGAGGAATTTTGGGAATGATGGGAATGATGGGAATGATGGGAACGATGGGAATAATGGGAAATAATGGGAATAATGGGAATAATGGGAATAATGGGAATAATGGGAAATTTGGAATAATGGGAATAATGGAATGGGATGGGAATTGGGAATAATGGGAATTGGGAATAATGGGAATAATGGGAATTGAGAATGGGAATGGGAATAATGGGAATAATGGGAATAATGGGAATAATGGGAATAATGGGAATAATGGGAATAATGGGAATTGAGAATTGGGAATTGAGAATGGGAAATTGGGAATTGGGAAATTGGGAAAAATGGGAATTGGGAATAATGGGAAACTGGGAATTGGGAAATTGGGAATAATGGGAATAATGGGAAACTGGGAATAATGGAAATAATGGGAAATTGGGAATAATGGAATGGGATGGGAATTGGGAAATTGGGAATAATAGGAATTGAAAATTGGGAATTGAGAATAGGAATGGGAAACTGGGAATAATGGGAAATTGGGAATAATGGGAAATTGGGAATAATGGGAAACTGGGAGAAGGAATGGCCAGGAAAAAGGAAAAATGGAAAAATCCCCCCAAAGCAGGAAAATCCTCATTTTTGGGAGCCAAATCCCTCCTTTTCCTGCAGGAAAAAAACCTCCCGAAATCCAGGGAATTCCCCTTTTTTTTTTTTTGGGATTCCTTCGGGAACAGCAGGATTTGGGAAAAGCTGAACATCCCAGCAAAAAAAAAAATTAAAAGACCCCAAAAACCAAAAAAAAAGCCCCAAAAACCAACCAACCAAACCAGGAAAACCTGGAAAATCCTCATTTTCCGGACGCAATTCCCACCCAGGGAATAATCCGGGAATTTTCCGATCACAAATCCCACATTTCCCCCGAAAAACCACAAGGACGGGAGAAGAAAAAACCCCAAAAAAAGCATTAAAAATTCCTTTTTTTCATTTTTTTTTCCCCTTTCGGCGGCGCAGCTCGGAATTGTGGGAATTTTAATAAAGGGAGGCGAAGGTGGGAAATTTAATCACGAAGCTCATCCGATTATCCGAGATCTCTGCGGCTGCAATTTCCGCCCGGAACGGGGGGAGAAACCCCCGGAGCGCCGGGAATCCGCCTGGAATTGGATATTCCGGATGCTCCTCTGGAAATCCTGGATAACCCTCGGCTGCGGCATTTCTGGGGTTAAAAATCCTCAAAAATTGGGGTTAAAAATCCTAAAATTTTGGGGGTTTTAGGGTGAAAAAACGAGGGTTTGGGATGATTTTCCAGATGCTCCTGCTGGAAATCCTGGATAACCCTGGGATGAGCCTTTTTTGGGGTTGAAAATCCGGAAATTTTGGGGTTTTTAGGGTGAAAAAATGGAGAAAAGGAGGATTTGGAATTGGATATTCCGGATGCTCCTCTGGAAATCCTGGATAACCCTCGGCTGGGGCATTTCTGGGGTTAAAAATCCTAAAAAATTGGGGTTTTTAGGAGAAAAAATGAGGAAAAGGATAAGGAATTCCTGGTTTGGAATTCAGTATTCTGGATGCTCCACTGGAAATCCTGGATAACCCTGGGCTGGGGCATTTTTGGGGTTAAAAATCCTAAAATTTTGGGGGTTTTAGGATGAAAAATGGGGATAAAGACAAGGAATTCCTGGTCTGGAATTGGATATTCCGGATGCTCCTGCTGGAAATCCTGGATAACCCTCAGTTGGGGCATTTCTGGGGTTAAAAATCCTAAAAAATTGGGGTTTTTAGGGTGGGAAAATTCGGTTGAAAACCCTAAAATTGTGGGGTTTTAGGATGAAAAAATGGGGAAAATGAGGGTTTGGGATGATTATCCGGAAGCTCCTGCTGGAAATCCTGGATAACCCTCGGCTGGGGCATTTTTGGGGTTAAAAATCCTAAAAAATTTGGGTTTTTAGGGTGAAAAAATGAGGGTTTGGGATGATTATCCGGATGCTCCTCTGGAAATCCTGGATAACCCTCGGCTGGGGAATTTTTGGGGTTAAAAAACCTAAAATTTTGGGGGTTTTAGGGTGAAAAAATGGGGAAAAGGAGGATTTGGAATTCGATATTCCGGATGCTCCTCTGGAAATCCTGGATAACCCTCGGCTGGGACATTTTTGGAGTTGTTTTCCTAAAAAAATTGGGGTTAAAAATCCTAAAAGTTTGGGGTTTTTAGGATGAAAAATGGGGAACAGGATAAGGAATTCCAGGTTTGGAATTCGATATTCCGGATGTTCCTCTGGAAATCCTGGATAACCCTCAGTTGGGGCATTTTTGGGGTTAAAAATCCTAAAATTTTGGGGCTTTTAGGGTGAAAAAATGAGGGTTTGGGATGATTATCCGGATGTTCCTCTGGAAATCCTGGATAACCCTGGCCTGGGGCATTTTTGGGGTTAAAAATCCTGAAATTTTGGGGGTTTTTAGGGTGAAAAAATGGGGAAAAGGAGGATTTAGGATAATTCCCACCAGTTTGGAATTCAATTTTCCAGAGGTTTTCCCACTCCTGTTCCATATTTATGGATCCTCCCAGTTTTATGGGTTTTTTGGGATCATTTCCCTCTGGATTTGGGGTTTTTGGGGAGGAAAATTAGGAAAAAAACGATTTTTCCTCCTTCCATTCACCAAAACCCAAATCCATGATTTTGTGGATTTTTTGTGGATTTTTGGGTGGATTTTTTGGGATTTTTTTTGCTACTTTTGGGGGATTTTTGTGGATTTTTTTCCAGATTTTTTGGGGATTTTTTTTTGATTTTTGGGGGATTTTTTGTGGTTTTTTGGGGGGGGGATGTTTTTAGTAATTTTGTTAGGATTTTTGGTGGATTTTTTGGGATTTTTTGGTGGATTTTTTGGGATTTTTTGTTGGATTTTTTGGGATTTTTTGGGGGATTTTTTGGGATTTTTTTTGGCCATTTTTGTGGGTTTTTGGGGGATTTTTTTGGGATTTCTGGGAGATATTTTTGGTGGATTTTTTGGGATTTTTTTTGCGATTTTTGTGGGGTTTTTTGGGGATTTTTTGTGGTTTTTTGGGGGGGATTTTTTAAAAATTTTGTTAGGATTTTTGGTGGATTTTTTGGGATTTTTTGGTGGATTTTTTTGGGATTTTTGCTCTTTTGGGGGGTTTTGGGGGGATTTTTGAGGATTTTGTGGTTTTGGGGGATTTTTTAAAATTTTGTTAGGATTTTTGGGTGGATTTTTTGGGATTTTTGGGTGGATTTTGGGATTTTTCTGCGATTTTTGTGGGTTTTGGGGGATTTTTTGTGGGTTTTTGAGGGATTTTTTGTGGGATTTTTTTGGGGATTTTTAAAAAATTTTGTTAGGATTTTTGGGTGGATTTTTTGGGATTTTTTTTTGCGATTTTTGTGGGTTTTTGGAGGATTTTTTGTGGGTTTTTGGGGGATTTTTTGTGGGTTTTGGGGGGATTTTTGTGGGATATTTTGGGGGATTTTTTTTAAATTTTGTTGTGATTTTTTTTTTTATTTTTTGGGATTTTTTTTGGCCATTTTTATGTGTTTTTTGGGCTTTCCAGCCCCGAGCCCCATTAACATTCCAGGCAGGAATTCTCTCTGCCATCCTCGATCCCAATCTGATCCCAAAACCAATTTCCGGTTTCTCCTTTTCCAATTTCCTGTTTTTTTCCAGCGAAAGGAAAAGGTTGGGAAAATCGGGAATGGGGGGAGAGGATTTAATTAAAGAGCTCATTAAAGATTCATTAGGAGGATTTAATTAAAGTTGGGGGTGAGGAGAGGAGGAGGGGAAATAGGGGAGAGGAGAGGGGAGAGA
>NW_028147446.1:1972625-2002264 GCF_008360975.1 Lichenostomus cassidix
CCCAAATCCCAAATCCCAAAAATCCCCAAATCCCCAAATCCCAAATCCTAAAATCCCCAAATCCCCAAATCCTAAAATCCCAAAATCCCCAATCCCAAAAATCCCCAAAACCCCAAATCTCCAAAATCCCAAAATCCTAAAAATCCCTGAATCCCCAAATCCCCAAATCACCAAAACCCCAAAATCCCCAAAATCCCAAATCTCCAAAATCCTAAAACCCCAGAACCCCAAATCCCCAAATCACCAAAATCCACAAAATCCCAAATCCCAAAATCCTAAAATCCCCAAAATCCCAAAATCCTAAAATCCCAAAATCCCCAATCCCAAAAATCCCCAAAACCCCAAAATCCCCAAAATCCCAAATCCTCAAACCCCCAAAATCCCAAAATCCCCAACCCAAAATCCCCAAACCCCTGAACCCCAAATCCCAAAAATCCCCAAATCCCAAAAATCCTCAAATCCCAAAATCCTAGAGTCCCAAAAATCCCAAAAATCCCAAAAATCCCAAAATCCCAAATCCCCAAAATCCCCAAAATCCAAAATCCCAAAAATCCCTGAATCCCCAAAATCCTAAAATCCACAAAATCCCAAAATCCTAAAATCCCCCAAATCCCAAATCCCCAAAACCCCAAAATCCCCAAAACACCCCAAATCCCAAAACACCCCAAATCCCAAAATCCTAAAAAAAAATCCCAAAATCCCCAAAATCCCAAATCCCTCACCTTTTTCTCTGTTTTTCCCCCAAATCCCAAATTTCCCAAACCAATTCCACCTCCAGCCCCATTTTCCTTTCCCCTCATCCCACAAAATCCTGATTTTTCCCCCAAATTTCCCCAAAAATTCCCAAATTCCCAACTTTCCCCGGGATGGGAAGGAAAACCCCAATCCCGAAAAACCCCAAAAAAAGAGGGAAAAAAGCAGAAAAAACCCCAAAAGGCTCAGATTTGTAGGATTTCTGACCCCAATCCTGGAGTTTTCCGCACTTCTGGCTCCGGAATTTTCCGGGAATTCCAGGGAATTAAACATTAACCAGGAAAGGATTAATTAGTTAATTAACGATTCGCTCCGGAGCTTCCCAGGAATCCCAAATCCCAGGAGTTTAACCCCAAAAGGCATCCTGGGGATTGTGGGGTTTGGGGTTTGGGGTGGGAAAATGGGGAAAAATGGGGAAAAATTGGGGAAAAAATGGGGAAAATAATGGGGGAAAATGGTAGGAAACTGGAAAAAACTAGAAAAATGGGGGGAGCAAATGGTGGAAAATGGTGAAAGTGAGAAAATGGGGAAAATTGTGGAAAAAGTGGAAAAAGTGAGAAAATGTGTGCATGGGGAAAAGGGGAAAAAAGGAGGAAAAAAAGGGGAAAAAGGGAAAATCTTGGGAAAATTAAGGGAAAAAACAGTAAAAGTGGGGAAAACATGAGAGTGGTGGGTGAAAAAAAGGGGAAAATTGGGAAAACGGGAGAAAACTGGGGAAATGTGGAGGTGGAAAAGTGAGGTGCTGCAAAAAGTGGAAGAAAAGGAAAAAGGATGAAAAGGGAAAGGGGGAAAAAGGGGAGAAATGGTGGAAAAGTGGGAAGAATGGGTAAAAAAATGGGAAAAGTGGGGAAAAAGTGGGAGAAATGTGGGAGAAGTGAGGAAAATGGGGAGGAATAGGAAAGAAAGTGGGAAAAGTGGAGGGAAAATGAGAAAAATGGGGGAAAAGTGGGAAAAATGGGGGGAAATGGGAAAAATGGGGGAAAATTGGGGGAAAATTGGGGGAAAATGGGGGAAAATGGTGGGAAAAGTGGAAAAATAGGGAGAAAAGTGGGAGAAATCGGGAAAAAAAGGTGGGAAAAGTGGAAAAAAAAGGTGGGAAAAGAGTGAAAAACTGGGAGAAAAATGTGGGAATTTGGTTTTCCCAAGGATTTCCCAACCGAAATTCCCGAAGTTTTCCCAATCGCTGGGAAAATCCCGAGTTGGAGGGAATGGAATGGGATTGGGATTTGGGATTGGGATTTGGATTCATCCCGAAAAAAAAACCCTGGAAAATCCCTGGAAAAACCTCGGGAAAGGAGGAAAAAAACAAAAAAAGGTGGAAGTGAAGTTCGAGTTGAGTTCATCCCGAAAAAAAAATTCCCCAAAAAGGGAGGAGAAGAGCTCGGGGTGGAGGAGGAGAGAGCTGGGAAAGGATCCAAGGATTTGGGATCCTCCCGAATTCCCACAAATCCAACTTCAAAGGGATTCCGGGAGTTTTCCTCCCTTTTTCCCTCCCCCGGGGGGATTTATGGCGCAGGTGGCTCCGGAGGGCCCCGGGGAGGGAGAATTCCGGGAAAAAAGCTTTTGGGATTTGGGGAAAATTCCATAAAATGCTCGTCGGGGGTTTGTGGGGGAAAAGTGGGGAGAATTCCGTGGGAAATCCTGGGGTTTGGGGGGTTTTTGTGGGGAAAATGTGCTAAAAATGCCCTTTGGGGTTGTGGGGTTTTGTGGGGTTTTGTGGGGTTTTGTGGGGTTTTTATGGGATTTTATGGGATTGTACGGGATTTTATGGGATTTTATGGGATTTTGTGGGGTTTTGTGGGGTTTTAGGGGATTTTGTGGGATTTCGTGGGGTTTTGTGGGGTTTTTGTGGGGTTTTTATGGGATTTTAATGGGATTTTGTGGGGTTTTTAGGGGATTTTTAGGGGATTTTGTGGGATTTTGGGGTTCTGGGATCGATCTGTGCCCAGGGTGGAAATCCAGGGATTGTGCAGCTTTGGGAAGGGAAGGAAATGGGGAAGGAAAGGGGAAAGGGGAGAAAGGGGAAAAAAGATAAAAGGGAAAAAATGGGGGAAATGGGGGAAAAATGGGGGGAAAATGGGAAAAAATGGGGAAAAAAATGGAGAGAAAAAAGGGGACAAATAGGGAAAAAGTGGAGAAAAATGGGGAATAAATGGAGAAAAAATGGTGAAAAAATGGGAAAAAAATCGGGAAAAAATGGGGGAAAAGGAGGGGAAAATGGGGAAAAAATTAAAAAGTTGGAAAATAGGGAAAATTTTGAAAAAATGGGAAAAAGAGGAGAAAAAATGGAGAAAAAATGGGGAAAATGGTGAAAAAATGGGGGAAAAAGGGGAAAAAATGGTGAAAAAATGGAGAAAAAAGGGGGAAAAATGGGAAAAATGAGGGAAAATGAGAAAAAAACGGGGAAAAATTCGGAAAAACCGGGACAAATCCCAGCCAAGCAGGGAAATTCCCAGGAAAACTCACTTCTCGTAGTCGGGGCGGCAGTAGAGCTGGCAGTGGCGCCAGAAGCAGCTCCCCGAGAGCGGCTGCAGACACACCGAGCAGCGCAGGCAGCGCTCGTGCCACGAGAGCTCATCCACCTTCAGCAGGAAACGGTCCGCGATGGGCGAGGAGCAGCCCGCGCACACTGCCCGCGGGGAGCCTGGAAATGAGGGGAAATATCCCGTTAGGAGAGGGGAAATCCATGGGGGATTTAACCTGGAATTCCTGGGAAAAATCCTGTTAGGAGAGGGGAAATCCATGGGGGATTAAACCTGGAATTCCTGGAAAAATCCCGTTAGGAGAGGGAAAATCCATAGGGGATTTTGGGGAATCGCAGCCCGTGCACACTGCCCGCGGGGAGCCTGGAAATGAGGGGAAATATCCCGTTAGGAGAGGGGATTTGAGCTGGAAATCCGGGAAAATATCCTGTTAGGAGAGGGGAAATCCATGGGGGATTTTGGGGAATCGCAGCCCGCGCACACTGCCCGCGGGGAGCCTGGAAATGAGGGAAAATATCCCCTTAGGAGAGGGGAAATCCATGGGGGATTTAACCTGGAATTCCTGGGAAAAATCCCGTTTGGAGAGGGGAAATCCATGGGGGATTTAACCTGGAATTCCTGGGAAAATATCCTGTTAGGAGAGGGGAAATCCATAGGGGATTTTAGCTGGAATTCCTGGAAAAAATCCTGTTAGGAGAGGGGAAATCCATAGGGGATTTTGGGGAATCGCAGCCCGCGCACACTGCCCGCGGGGAGCCTGGAATGAGGGAAAATATCCCGTTAGGAGAGGGGATTTGAGCTGGAAATCCGGGAAAAATCCCGTTAGGAGAGGGGAAATCCGTGGGGGATTAAACCTGGAATTCCTGGGAAAATTCCGGTTAGGAGAAGGGAAATCCATAGGGGATTTTAGCTGGAAATCCGGGAAAAATTCCAGTTAGGAGAGGGAAAATCCATAGGGGATCTTAGCTGGAAATCCGGGAAAATATCCTGTTAGGAGAGGGGAAATCCGTGGGGGATTAAACCTGGAAATCCGGGAAAAATATCCTGTTAGGAGAGGGGAAATCCATAGGGGAGATCGTGGTGGAAAAATCCTGTTAGGAGAGGGGAAATCAATAGGGGAGATAGTGGGGAATTCCTGGAAAAAATCCCATTAGGAAAGGGGAAATCCCTGGGGGATTTTAGCTGGAATTCCTGGAAAAAATCCTGTTAGGAGAGGGGAAATCAATAGGGGAGATAGTGGGGAATTCCTGGGAAAAATCCCATTAGGAGAGGGGAAATCCATAAGGGATTTTGCCTGGAATTCCTGGAAAAAATCCCGTTAGGAAAGGGGAAATCCACAGGGGATTAAACCTGGAATTCCTAAAAAAATCCCGTTAGGAAAGGGAAAATCCATAGGGAATTCCTGGAGGGATTGAGGGAAAGGATGGGAACGGATTTCTGGGGGGAATTGTGGGATTTTTGGGGTTTTTGGGATGGAAGTGGCCAAGGGAAGGTTGGCGAAGGAAATTCCTTGGGATTGGGAATTGGGAAGGGAATTCCTCATTCCCCGGGATGGGAAATCGTCGTTGGCCATGGATTGGGATTGGAATTCAGTTGGGAAAGGGATGGAAGTTGGATGGGATTGGGAAATTTGGGATTTGGGATTTGGGGTTGGATTGGGAATGGATTGGGATTTGGGTTGGGATTTGATTTGAATTGGATTTGGATTGGAATTGGGATTTGGATTTGGATTGGGATTTGGGTTGGGATTGGAATTGGGATTTGGAATTTGGATTGGATTTGGGATTGGAATTTGGATTAGGATTGGGATTTGGATTGGATTTGGGTTGGGATTGGAATTGGGATTGGATTTGGGATTGGAATTGGGATTTGGAATTTGGATTGGATTTGGGATTTGGAATTGGGATTTGGATTGGAATTGGGATTGGAATTGGGATTTGGATTTGGATTGGGATTTGGGTTGGGATTGGGATTTGGATTGGGATTTGGGTTGGGATTTGATTTGGATTGGAATTGGGATTTGGGATTGGATTGGGATTGGAATTGGGATTTGGAATTTGGATTGGATTTGGATTGGGATTGGGATTTGGGATTGGATTTGGGATTGGAATTGGGATTTGGGATTGGAATTGGGATTTGGGATTGGAATTGGGATTTGATTTGGGATTGGAATTGGGATTGGATTTGGAATTGGAATTGGGATTTGGATTGGAATTGGGATTTGGAATTGGGATTTGGATTGGGATTTGGATTGGATTTGAGTTCTTTTCCCACCCAAATCCTCCCGGAATTCCAGGAGTTTTGGGTCTCTCCACCCCGGGAAAGTCAGGAATACCCCCGTGGAGCAGGAAGGGATTTTTCCCACGGAAAAATCAGGGATTTTTGGAATTCGGGGCAGAAATCCTCCATTTTCCCAGGATTTGGGGTTTTTTTCCCATTTTTTTGGGATGTTTTTCCCTCAGGTTTTATCCCAACTCATCTCTGGCTGAAACTCAAAGGGAAGGGAGGAGGGAAAATTCCTGTCGGGATTGGGATCAGGGCAGAGCCTGGGGAGCTTCCTCCTCCTCCTCCTCCTCCTCCTCCTCCTCCTCCTGCTTTCGGCTGCCAAAATCCCGGGAAAAATCCACCACAATCCCAAGAAAAATCAGCCAAAATCCCAGGAAAAATCCGCCAAAATCCTGGGAAATATTCAGCCAAAATCCCAGGAAAAATCCGCCAAAATCCTGGGAAATATTCAGCCAAAATCCCAGGAAAAATCCGCCAAAATCCTGGGAAATATTCAGCCAAAATCCCGGGAAAAATCAGCCAAAATCCCGGGAAAAATCAGCCAAAATCCTGGGAAATATTCAGCCAAAATCCCGGGAAAATCCACCAAAATCCTGGGAAATATTCAGCCAAAATCACGGGAAAAATTCACCAAAATCCCGGGAAAAATCTGCCAAAATCCCGGGAAAAATCTGCCAAAATCCTGGGAAAAATCTGCCAAAATTCCAGGAAAAACAAGCGGATTTGGGGGAGATGTGGGAATGAGGAGAACCCTGATCGATCCAGGATTTCATTTGGAATTCCAGTTTTTAATTTGGAATTCCAAGCCCAGCTTTGATGCCAGTTGGAATTTGGACCCCAAAATTCCCAGGGGAAGCCCAAATCCAGGGAAAAAAAAAATAGGATTTTCCCAGCTTTTCCCAGAGCTCCCTCTTCTCCCAAACTCTGGGAATCTTTCCCACTTTTCCTGCTCCCGGGATGATCCCAAATCCCGGATTTTTTCCCCCAAAAAGAGGATCCTCAGACCCAAATCGGGATCAGGACGCTTTGGGATTTTCCCAAACATTTTTCCAGCCCCATTTTCCTTGTCCCGAAATTCCCGGGATTGTTGGGAACAGCGGGAAAAATGCTGCTTGTGGGGAGGGAAAAAACTTGGGATAATTCAGGTTTTCCACCCCAAATCCAAGCCGGGAAAACAGGGATTCGCATCCCGAGGGTTTTCCATGGATTTTTTACCCAAATCCCGACGTTTTTCCAGCATTTTTAGCTTCCCCCATCCAATGTTAAAATCGGGAATTTCAGGTCGCAATTCCCGTTTGATTTCGAGGGAAAAACCGGGAATTATCCAGGCTGGGAGAGGAGGGATTTCTGGGAATGTGGGATCGGGAAAATCCTGGGAAAATCCTGGGAAAATCCTGGGAAAATACTGGGAAAATCCTGGATTCCAGCCCGGGAAACTGAAAATAACGGGAATTCTGCCTCGAGCTTCCCTGGGGGAAAAAAAACCAACCTGGGATTAGGAAAAGGAGGAGGTTTGGAGAAGGAAAAAATTGGAAATAAATGGGAAAACAGCGGGAAAAGATCCCAAATCCCGGGAAAAATAGGGAGGGAGGAAGCGATTTATAATTCGGGGTGATCCCGAATTATCCCAAATGAATTCCAAAACAAATCCCGCGGGAGAAGCTTCCCCAGAAAATCCCAAAAATCTGCCAGGGATCGGGAGAAGCGAGGGGTTTGCGGGAGGGTCGGGATTTGGGATGAGAGGAGGAATTTCGGGATGAATTTCGGGAAACCCAAAACCCGGGAAAATCCCAGATTTCCAGAGGGGCTGGAATGTCCTTCCCGGCCGGGAATCGCCGGGAAAAGCGGGAATGTCGCCGGGAAAAGCGGGAATTCTGCCGGGAAAAGCGGGAATAGCGCCGGGAAAAGCGGGAATTCCGCCGGGAAAAGCGGGAATAGCGCCGGGAAAAGCGCTGGAAGGCGCGGAGGAGCTGAAAATCCCGGGATTCGGGCGGGGCTGGGAAGCTGCCGGGGTCCGATATTCCCGGGATTCCCGGAATTCCCGGGATTCACTCACCGAATCCCGGCGGCGCTCCCTGCTCCAGGCAGGACGGAGCTTCCTCGGGCTTCATCCCGGAGCTGCGGGGAGAGGAGACGGCGGGAGAACCGGGAATGGAGCGGGAATGGAGAGGGAAAACCGGGAAGACACTGGGAATGGAGAGAGAAAACCGGGAGGAGAGCGGGAATGGAGAGGGAAAACCGGGAAGAAACCGGGAATGAAGAGAGAGAACCGGGAGGAGAGTGGGAATGGAGAGAAAGAACCGGGAAGAAACCAGGAATGGAGAGAAAGAACCGGGAGGAGACCGGGAATGGAGCGGGAATGGAGCGGGAAAACCGGGAAGACGCCGGGAATGGAGAGGGAAAACCGGGAGGAGAGCGGGAATGGAGACGGAAAACCGGGAAGAAACCAGGAATGGAGCAGGAAAACGGGGAGGAGAGCGGGAATGGAGACGGAAAACCGGGAAGACACCGGGAATGGAGAGAAAGAACCGGGAGGAGACCGGGAATGGAGCAGGAAAACCGGGAGGAGACCGGGAACGGAGCGGCGGAAGCACCGGGAGAGAACCGCAGGGAGAGGAACCGTCGGGAGAGCGGCGATGGGAGAAGGGAAGGACCGGGAAGAGAGCGGGATTGACCGGGGAGAGACCGGGAACGGAGCGGGAAAACAGCGGAGGGGAGCGGAGAGAAGCGGGAGGAGAGCGGGATTGTACCGGGAGAGACCGGGAATGGAGAGGGAGAACACCGGGAGCGGAGCGGGGGAATCCGGTGAAGCCCCGGCTGCGGTGAAGCCCCGGTAAAGCCCCGATAAATCCCCGGTGAAGCCCCGGTAAAGCCCCGGTAAAGCCCCGGTGAAGCCCCGGTGAAGCCCCGGTGAAGCCCCGGTGAAGCCCCCGCCGCTCCCCGGGCTCTCCGCTCCCTCCCGGTCCCGAACGGCAACGAACCCGCGGCGGAGCTTCTGTCCCGATCCCTTATCGATCCCTTATCGATCCCGATCGATCCCGGTGGGCTCCGAACCCACCTCGGGCCGCTGCTTCCTCCTCCTCCTCCTCCTCGCCGAGACCCGACGGCTGGCCCGGAGCTCTCCTGGTTTTCTCCCGGTTCTCTCCCGGAGCTCTCCCGGTTCTCTCCCGGAGCTCTCCCGGTCCTCTCCCGGAGCTCTCCCGGTTCTCTCCCGCTGCTCTCCCGGTTCTCTCCCGCTGCTCTCCCGGTTCTCTCCCGCTGCTCTCCCGGTTCTCTCCCGCTGCTCTCCCGGTTCTCTCCCGCTGCTCTCCCGGTTCTCTCCCGCTGCTCTCCCGGTTCTCTCCCGCTGCTCTCCCGGAGCTCTGCCGGTGCTCTCCCGGTTTTCTCCCGGTTCTGTCTCGGAGCTCTCCCGGTCCTCTCCCGGCTCTCTCCCGCTGCTCTCCCGGCTCTCGCCCGGTTCTCTCCCGGTCCTCTCCCGCTGCTCTCCCGGTCCCCGCCCGGTTCTCTCCCGGTGTCCCCGCGGTGTCACCTCGGTGTCACCTCCGCCCTGCCCGCGCCAGGCGCTCACCGGGAGGTGACACCGGACCGGAGCGGCTGGAGGCACCGGAGGCACCGGACGGAGAGGAGAGGAGCGGAGCAGAGCGGAGCAGAGCCGAGCGGAGCGGAGCGGAGCAGCTCCAGCCGAGCCCGAGCGCGCCGCCGCCGCCGCGGGAGCGCGCGTGGGGAGGAGAGAGAGACGGGAGCGCGCGGGGGGGGGAGAGAGAGGGAAACCCCGAAAATGGGAAACTCCAAAAATGGGAAACCCTAAAAACGGGAATGGCTCAAAAAACGGGAAACGTCGAAAATCGGGAATCCCAGAAAACGGGAAACTCCGAAAATGGGAAACCCTAAAAACGGGAATGGCTCAAAAAAGGGGAAACCCTGAAAATCGGGAATCCCAGAGAATGGGAAACTCCAAAAACCGGGAAACCCGAAAAATGGGAAACTCCGAAAATGGGAAACCCCAAAAATGGGAAACTCCGAAAACGGGAATGGCTCAAAAAACGGGAAACCCCGAAAATCGGGAATCCCAGAAAATGGGAAACTCTGAAAATGGGAAACTCTGAAAATGGGAAACCCCAAAAATGGGAAACCCCAAAAATCGGGAAACCCCAAAAATGGGAAACTCTGAAAATGGGAAACCCCGAAAACGGGAATGGCTCAAAAAAAGGAAAACCCCAAAAATGGGAAACTCTGAAAATGGGAAACCCCGAAAACGGGAATGGCTCAAAAAAAGGAAAACCCCGAAAATGGGAAACTCCGAAAACCAGGAAACCCCAAAAGTGGGAATGGCTCAAAAAAAGGGAAACCCTGAAAATCGGGAATCCCAGAAAACGGGAAACTCCGAAAATGGGAAACTCCCAAAATGGGAAATTCCCAAAATGGGAAACTCTAAAAATGGGAATGGCTCAAAAAACGGGAAACCCTGAAAATCGGGAATCCCAAAGAATGGGAAAGTCCAAACACCAGGAAACCCCAAAAACCAGGAAACTCCAAGAAAGAGAAACTTCAAAAATGGGAAACCCCGAAAATGGGAAACCCCAAAAATCGGGAATCCCAGAGAATGGGGAAACTCCAAAAACTGGGAAACTCCAAAAACCAGGAAACCCCGAAAATGGGAAACTTCAAAAACCAGGAAACCCCAAAAATGGGAAATCCCCAAAATGGGAAATTCCGAAAACAGGAATGGCTCAAAAAAAGGGAAACCCCGAAAATCGGGAATCCCAGAGAATGTTTCCCAGGGAAACTCCAAAAACTTGGGAATCCCCCAAAATTGGGAGTCCCCCAAAAACCGGGAATCGCCAAAAATCGGGAAACCCCAAAAATGGGAAACCCCAAAAATGGGAAACCCCAAAAAATGGGAAACCCCAAAAATGGGAAACCCCAAAAATGGGAAACCCCAAAAACCGCAAATTCCCAAAAACTGGGAATCTCCCTAAAAAAAGGGGAAACCCCCAAAAATCGGGAATCTCCCTAAAAAACCGGAAGCCACCCCAGGACCTCTCCTTTCCCGGGATCAGAGGGGAATTGGGAATAATTGGGGAAATCCAGAGGGATTTGGGGAATCCAGGAAGGGAAGGACGAAATTCCCAAATCCCTGTGGATCCCAAAGCCATCCAGGACCTGAAACCCCATGGAGTTTTGCCTAAAAAACCCAAAATCCTGGGAATTTCAAATTGGGAATCCAAGCTGAACCTCCCCAAAAGTGGGGAAAACTTTGGGAAAACTTTGCTGATTTTGGGGGGAAAAGATGAAAAATTGGGAATTCCCAAATCCTAATTCCACCCTAAAGCACCGAATCCCGGGAATTCCCAACCCAAACCACCCCAAAAATCGGGAAAAATTGGGAATTTCCAAATCCCAGTTCCCAATTGGGAATTTCCAGCCCACAATTCCCAAATCCCAATTCCACCCTAAAGTACCAAATCCCAGGAATTCCCAACCCAAACCACCCCAAAAATCAGGAAAACTTTGGGAAGTTCTGATTTTTGGGGGGGAAAGATGGAAAATTGGGAATTCCCAAATCCCAGTTCCCAATTGGGAATTTCCAATCCACAATTCCCAAATCCCAATTCCACCCTAAAGCACCAAATCCCGAGAATTCCCAACCCAAACCACCCCAAAAATCAGGAAAACTTTGGGAAGTTCTGATTTTTGGGGGGGAAAGATGGAAAATTGGGAATTCCCAAATCCCAATTCCACCCTAAAGCACCAAATCCCGAGAATTCCCAACCCAAACCACCCCAAAAATCAGGAAAACTTTGGGAAGTTCTGATTTTTGGGGGGGAAAGATGGAAAATTGGGAATTCCCAAATCCCAGTTCCACCCTAAAGCACCGAATCCCAGGAATTCCCAAACCAAACCACCCCAAAAATCGGGAAAAATTGGGAATTTCCAAATCCCAATTCCCAACTGGGAATTTCCAGCCCACAGTTCCCAAATCCCAATTCCCAGTTGGGAATTTCCAATCCACCAATTGGAAAAGATGGAAAATTGGGAATTTCCAGCCCACAGTTCCCAAATCCCAATTCCACCCTAGAGCACCGAATCCCGGGAATTCCCAAAAATCGGGGAAAACTTTGGAAAAATCCCAATTCCCCCTCCAGATATCAACCCAAAGCAGAGCAGGAATCTCCTTTTATTCCGCAGAATTCCCCCAAATTCCTGATTTTTTTTTGGGAATTTGGCTGCCCGGCTGGGCGGGGAGCAGGAAAAGCGGGAATTTGGGAATCCAGATCCCGAAATTCAGTGGGAAAAGGGGATTTTCCTGGCCAGAGGTCTCTCGCAGATGAAGTAGCACTCGAAGGTGCAATGCACGTCGTTCCATTTCCCCGAAACCCAGAGGTGAGCACAGTCCTCGTTGTCGCCGCTGTTGTTGGGCTCTCCTTCCCGCCAGAACCTGGGAAAATTCGGGGAAAAAATTGGGAAAAAATTGGGAAAAATTTGGGGAAAATTTGGGGAAAATTTGGGGAAAATTTGGGAAAAATTCGGGGAAAATTCGGGGAAAATTCGGGGAAATTCGGGGAAAATTCGGGGAAAATTCGGGGAAAATTCGGGGGAAATTCGGGGGAAATTCGGGGGAAATTCGGGGGAAATTCGGGGGAAATTCGGGGGAAATTTGGGGGAAATTTAGGGAAAAATTTGGGAAAAGGGTGGGAGGGAATTCCCCAAAAAAATCCCAGTGATTGGGGTGGTTTGGGGGAGAGAATTGTGCAAAATCCCAATGTTTAGGGAGGAAAAATCCCCAAAATCCCAGTGTTTGGGATACAAAAAACCCCAAAATCCCAATGGTTGGGGAAGAAAAATCCCCAAAATCCCAATGGTTGGGATGGAAAAATTTTAAGAAAAGTGGGATTTAGGCTGGGATCCCAGGGATTTTGGGGGAAATTTTTTGAGGGAAATCCTGGGATTTGGGCTGGAATCCCAGGGTTTTGGGGGAAATTTCGGGATTTCGGGGGAAATTTTGGGATTTCAGGGGAAATTTTTGGGGGAAATCCTGGGATTTTGGGGGAAATTTTGGAGGGAAATCCCAGGATTTAAGCTGGAATCCCGGGATTTGGGGGAAATCCCAGGATTTTGGGGGAAATCCCAGGATTTTGGGGGAAATCCCAGGATTTTGGGGGAAATTTCAGATTTTGGGAGAAATTTTGGGGGAAATTTCCGGGATTTTGGGGGAAATTTCAGGATTTTGGGGGAAATTTCAGGATTTTGGGGGAAATTTTGGGGGAACCAGGATTTGGGCTGGAATCCAGGGTTTGGGGGGAAATCCCTGGATTTTGGGAAATTTTTGGGTGAATCCCACGGGTTTTGGGGGAAATTTGGGGAACCCTGGATTTTGGGGAAATTTTGGGGAAATCCCTGATTTGGGCTGGAATCCTGATTTTGGGGAAATCCCTGGATTTTGGGGGAAATTTTTTGGGGGAAATCCTGGGATTTTGGGGGAGATTTTGGGAAATCCCAGGATTTGGGCTGGAATCCCAGGGTTTTGGAGGAAATCCCAGGATTTTGGGGAAATCACAGGATTTTGGGGAAATTTTGGGGAAATTTCAGGATTTTGGGGGAAATTTTGGGGGAAATCCCAGGATTTGGGCTGGAATCCCGGGATTTTGGGGGAAATCCCAGGATTTTAGGGGACATTTTTTGGATTTTGGGGGAATTTTTTGGGGGGAAATCCCAGGATTTTGGGGGAAATTTCGGGATTTGGGCTGGAATCCCGGGATTTTGGGGGAAACCCTGGGATTTTGGGGGAATTTCGGGGTTTTTGGCTCACGTGAAGGCAGAGCTGTAGTCGCTCCCATCCACCCACTCCCAGTTCCCCTCGGAGTTCCCGTCGGTCAGGCCGATCCAGAATCGCTCGTTCCGCGTGCGCGACATCAGGAAACTCTGCGGGGTTTGGGGTCAGGGGGATTTGGGGTCAGGGGGATTTGGGGTCATTGGGAATGGATTTGGGATTGTGGGAATTGATTTGGGATCATTGGGAAATTATTTGGGATCAGTGGGAATTGATTTGGGATCAATGGGAATCAATTTGGGACCATTGGGGTTGGATTTGGGATCAATGGGAATTGATTTGGGATCGTTGGGGTTGGATTTGGGATCCTTGGGATTGGATTTGGGATCAATGGGAATCAATTTAGGATCATTGGGATTGGATTTGGGATTGTGGGAATTGATTTGGGATTGTGGGAATGGATTTGGGGTTGTTGGGGTTGGATTTGGGGTCGTTGGGAATGGATTTGGGATCGTTGGGAATGGATTTGGGATCAATGGGAATTGATTTAGGATCATTGGGATTGGATTTGGGATTGTGGGAATTGATTTGGGATTGTGGGAATGGATTTGGGATCAATGGGATTGGATTTGGGATCGTTAGGATTGGATTTGGTATCGGCGGAAATTTATTTGGGATCAGTGGGAATGGATTTGGGATCATTGGGGTTGGATTGGGGGTTGTGGGAATTGATTTGGAATAATGGGAATGGATTTGGGGTCGTGGGAAATGATTTGGGATCAGTGGGAATTGATTTGGGATCAATGGGATTGGATTTGGGATCAATGGGATTGGATTTGGGATCAATGGGATTGGATTTGGGATCAATGGGATTGGATTTAGGATCAATGGGAATTGATTTGGAATAATTTGGATTGCATTTGGGATCATTGGGATTGGATTTGGGATCAGTGGGGTTGGATTTGGGGTCGTGGGAATGGATTTGGGATTGTGGGAATGGATTTGGGGTCGTGGGAATGGATTTGGGATCATTGGGGTTGCATTTGGGATCAATGGGAATGGATTTGGGATCATTGGGAATTGATTTGGGATCGTTGGGATTGGATTTGGGATCAATGGGAATTGATTTAGGATCATTGGGATTGGATTTCGGATTGTGGGAATGGATTTGGGGTTGTGGGATTGGATTTGGGATCAATGGGATTGGATTTGGGATCGTTAGGATTGGATTTGGGATCGGCGGAAATTTATTTGGGATCAGTGGGAATGGATTTGGGATCATTGGGGTTGGATTGGGGGTTGTGGGAATTGATTTGGAATAATGGGAATGGATTTGGGGTCGTGGGAAATGATTTGGGATCAGTGGGAATTGATTTGGGATCAATGGGATTGGATTTGGAATAATTTGGATTGCATTTGGGATCATTGGGATTGGATTTGGGATCAGTGGGGTTGGATTTGGGGTCGTGGGAATGGATTTGGGGTCATTGGGAATGGATTTGGGATCATTGGGGTTGGATTTGGGATTGTGGGAATTGATTTGGGGTTGTGGGATTGGATTTGGGATCATTGGGATTGGCTTTGGGGTCCTTGGGATTGGATTTGGGATTGTGGGATTTGATTTGGGGTTGTGGGAATGGATTTGGGGTCTTGGGAATGGATTTGGGATCGTTGGGATTGGATTTGGGATTGGGGGAATTGATTTGGGGTCATTGGGGTTGGATTTGGGATTTTTGGGATTGGTGGGATCAATGGGAATTGATTTGGAACCATTTGGATTGCATTTGGGGTCATTGGGATTGGATTTGGGATCAGTGGGGTTGGATTTGGGATCAGTGGGAATTTATTTGGGATCAATGGGAATTGATTTGGGATCATTGGGAATTGATTTGGGATTGGGGGAATGGATTTGGAATTGTTGGGAATTGATCTGGGATTTTTGGGATTGGATTTGGGATCACGGGAAATGATTTGGGATCAATGGGAATGGATTTGGGATCATTGGGGTTGGATTTGGGATTGCTGGGATTGGATTTGGGATTGTGGGAATTGATTTGGTATCAATGGGAATGGATTTGGGATCGTTGGGATTGGATTTGGGAATTTGGGATTTGGGGATCAGAATTTGGGATTTGGGATTGGAATTTCGGGATTTGGGAATTCGGGATCAGGATTTGGGATTTCAGAATTCAGGATTTGGGAATTGGGATTTGGATTTGGGATTGAGATTCGGGATTTGGGATTTTGGGATTTTTTGGGGCTCACCTGCTCGGGGAAGCTGCTGATCACCGCTGGGATTCGGGATTTCGGGATTTGGGAATTGGGGATTTTGGGATTTTTTTGGGATCTTTTTGGGATCTCTTTTGGAATTTTTGGGGGGGATTTTTTTTGGGATTTTTGTGGGATTTTTGTGGGATTTTGGGGTTTTTTGGTGGGATTTTTTGGGGATTTTTTTGGGATTTTTTTTTAGAATTGGGAAATTGGGAATTTTTGGGGATTTTTTTAGGAATTTTTGGGGATTTTTTAGTAATTTGGAAGTTTTTTAAATTTTATTTTATTTTTTGGTGGATTTTTGGGGACTTTGAATGGATTTTTGGGGATTTTAAAATAATTTTGAAGTTTTAAAAATTTTATTTTATTTTTTGGTGGATATTTGGGGATTTTTTTAGGAATTTTTGGGGATTTTTTTAGGATTTTTTGGCATTTTTTGGGGCTCACCTGCTCGGGGAAGCTGCCGATCACTGCTGGGATTCAGGATTTTGAGATTTGGGATTTCGGGATTTTGGGATTTGGGATTTTTTGGGGATCTTTTTTGGGGGATTTTTTTTGGGATTTTTGTGGGGATTTTTGCGGGATTTTTGTGGGATTTTTGTGGGATTTTGGGGTTTTTTTGTGGGATTTTTTGTGGATTTTTTTGGGATTTTTTGGGAATTGGGGATTTGGGATTTTTTTAGGAATTTTTTAGGATTTTTTTAGGATTTTTTGGGGCTCACCTGCTCGGGGAAGCTGCCGATCACTGCTGGGATTCAGGATTTTGGGATTCGGGATTCAGGATTTGAGGATTTTAGGATTTTTTTGGGATCTTTTTGGGGGATTTTTTTGGGGATTTTTGTGGGATTTTTGTGGGATTTTGGGGATTTTTTTAGGATTTTTTGGGGATTTTTTGGGGATTTTTGGGGGAATTTTTTAGGATTTTTTTAGGATTTTTTGGGGCTCACCTGCTCGGGGAAACTGCCCACCACGGCCAGCTGAGCTCTCCTCTATTTGGGATTTTGGGATTTTTTTTGGATTTTTTGGGGGATTTTTTTGGGATCTTTTGGGGATTTTTTTGGGATATTTTTTGGGGATTTTTTGGGGGATTTTTTTTGGATTTTTTGGGGATTTTTTGGGGAATTTTTTAGGATTTTTTTAGGATTTTTCAGGCTCACCTGCTCGGGGAAACTGCCGATCATGGCTGGGATTCAGGATTTTGGGATTCGGGATTTTGGGATTTT
Source organism: Lichenostomus cassidix (assembly GCF_008360975.1). NCBI lineage: Eukaryota > Metazoa > Chordata > Aves > Passeriformes > Meliphagidae > Lichenostomus > Lichenostomus cassidix. The sequence continues at coordinate 1,989,413 of NW_028147446.1, forward strand.
TTTAGGACTTGTTTTGGGTTTTTTTTTTGGATTTTTTTAGGATTTTTTGGGGCTCACCTGCTCGGGGAAACTGCCCACCACAGCCAGCTGAGCTCTCCTCTATTTGGGATTTTGGGGATTTTTTTTGGATTTTTTGTGGGATTTTTGGGGGATTTTTTTTGGATATTTGTGGGATTTTTTGGGGGAATTTTGTTCGGATTTTTTGGGGATTTTTTTAGGAATTTTTTAGGATTTTTTTAGGATTTTTCAGGCTCACCTGCTCGGGGAAACTGCCGATCACTGCTGGGATTCGGGATTTCAGGATTCGGGATTTCGGGATTTTGGGATTTTTTTAGGACTTGTTTTGGGGTTTTTTTTGGGATTTTTTTAGGATTTTTCAGGCTCACCTGCTCGGGGAAACTGCCCACCACGGCCAGCTGAGCTCTCCTCTATTTGGGATTTTGGGGATTTTTTTGGGATTTTTTGGGGGATTTTTTGGGGATTTTTTTTGGATTTTTTTTGGATTTTTTTGGGATTTTTTTGGATTTTTGTGGGATTTTTGGGGGTTTTTTGGGGGATTTTTGGGGGGATTTTTTGGGGATTTTTTTGGGATTTTTTGGGGGATTTTTGGGGGATTTTTCAGGCTCACCTGCTCGGGGAAACTGCCCACCACGGCCAGCTGAGCTCTCCTCTCCTCGCACTGCTCCTTGGCTCTCTGCCAGCTCATCCTCGCCAGCGAGAAATAATAACAATTCCCAGAAAAATATTCCCATTCCCGGGAATTCGCCCCACACGGGAACACTGCAAATAGGGGAAATCATCTGTGACCCCAAAAGGGGATTGTCCTGGGAAATTTGGGGTTTTTCACCGGATTTTTCACCCTAAAATTGGTGGGATTTGGAGGATTTTTCTCCCCGTAAATCCCCTGAATTGGGATTTTTATCCCTAAAAAAATCCATCCAGATGTTGGGATTTGGGATTTTGGGATTGGGATTTGGGAATTTGGGATTTGGGGATTTTGGGATTGGGATTTTGGGATTTTGGGATTTGGGATTTTGGGATTTGGGAATTTGGGATTTTGGGATTTTTGGGAATTTGGGAGTTTTGGAGGATTTTTCTCCCTGTAAATCCCCTGAATTGGGATTTTTATACCAAAAAAAATCCATCCAGATGTTGGGATTTGGGGAATTGGGGATTTTGGGATTTGGGATTTGGAAATTTGGGATTTTGGGATTTTGGGAAGTTTTGAGGATTTTTCTCCCTGTTAATCCCCTGAATTGGGATTTTTATCCCTAAAAAAAATCCCTGCAGATGTTGGGATTTGGGAATTGGGGAATTTGGGATCAGGATTTGGGATTTTGGGAATTTGGGAATTTGGGGATTTGGGATTTTGGGATTTTTGGGAATTATTTGGGAGTTTTGGAGGATTTTTCTCCCCGTAAATCCCCTAAATTGGGATTTTTATCCCTAAAAAAATCCCTGCAGATGTTGGGATTTGGGATTTGGGGATTTTGGGATTTTTGGGAATTTGAGATTTGGGAATTTGGGAGTTTTGGAGGATTTTTCTCCCCGTAAATCCCCTAAATTGGGATTTTTATCCCTAAAAAAATCCCTGCAGATGTTGGGATTTGGGGAATTGGGGATTTTGGGATTTGGGAATTTGAGAATTTGGGATTTAGAAATTTGGGATTTTGGGAATTCAGGATTGGGATTTGGGAATTTGGGAATTCTGGAGGATTTTTCTCCCCGTTAATCCCCTAAATTGGGATTTTATCCCCCAAAAAAATCCCTCCAAACGTTGGGATTTGGAGGAATTTTAGCTGAAAAAAACCCCAAAAATTGGGATTTTTCTCCCCCAAAGTGTTTGTTGGGATTTAGGGAATTTTCTCCCCCAAAATATTGATTTTTTTTCCCTCAGAAAACCTCCAATTCCGAGGGAAAAAAAGGAATTTTTCCAAACGATTCAAGTGGGATTTGGTGGGAAAACCTCCGGAAGGAACTTTCTGGGGGAATTTTTGGGGAAATTCCCAGGAATTTTGGGAATTTTCAGGAATTTTGGGAATTTTCAGGACTTACGGAATGAATCCCAATCGGAAAAATTCTGCTCCACATTTTTCTGGCTGAGCTGGGAGGAAAGTGAGGAAACTGCAGGAAAAATGGGAAAAAATGGGATTTGTTGGTGATTTTCCAGGTTGGGAAAAATTCCCAAAAAATGGGAATTGTTGGTTTAGGATTTGGGGAATTGCAGGGGATTTGGGATTTGGGGTGGAAGGAGGGAATTCGGGGATTTTGGGGGAATTTTTGGGATTTTTTGGGGATTTTTTTTGGATTTTTTGGGGATTTTTTGGGGATTTTTGGGGGAATTTTGGGGATTTTTTTTGAATTTTTTGGGGAATTTTGGAATTTTTGGGGGAATTTTTTGGGGGATTTTTTTTGGGGATTTTTTGGGGCTATTTTGGGGATTTCTTTGGGAATTTTTGGGGGTTTTTTTGGGAATCCTCACCTCTGGACAGAGCCAGGCAGCTCAGGGATTTGGGATGGATGGAATTCTAGTGGTTTTTTGGGATTTTTCTTTTATTTTTTTGGGATTTTAAAAAATTTTTGGGGGAAATTTTAGGAATTTTTTTGATTTTTTAAAAATTTTTTTGGATTTTTGTGAATTTAAAAATTTTTTTGATTTTCTGGGAATTAAATTTTTGGTTTTTTTTTTTGGGGAATTTTTAAAAATTTTTTTGGGATTTTTTGGGAATTCTCACCTCTGGACAGAGCCAGGCAGCTCAGGGATTTGGGATGGATGGAATTCTGGGGTTTTGGGGATTATTTTGGAATTTTTGGGGGAATTTTGGGGATTTTTTTGGGATTTCAGGGGAATTTTGGGGAATTTTTTGGTTTTTAGGGGAATTTTAGGGGATTTTTTTGGGATTTTTAAAAATTTTTTGGGGATTTTTTGGGGATTTTTTGGGCATTTTTTGGGGATTTTTTTGGGAATTCTTTTGGCAATTTTTTGGGAATTTTTTTTTTCTTTTTTGGGGATTTTTTTGGGATTTTTTTGGGATTTTTTTGGGGAATAGTTTGGGGTTTTTTTTGGGAATTCTCACCTCTGGACAGAGCCAGGCAGCTCAGGGATTTGGGATGGATGGAATTCTGGGATTTTTGGGGATTATTTTGGAATTTTTGGGGGAATTTTTTGGGATTTTTTTGGGAATTTTTGGGGAATTTTTGGGGGATTTTTTGGGGATTTTTTTGGGATTTTTTTTGGGAATATTTTGGGGTTTTTTTTTGGGAATTCTCACCTCTGGACAGAGCCAGGCAGCTCAGGAGCAGCAGCAGCAGAGAGAGAAATCCCAAAGTGAGATAAACAGCAGGGAAGGAGAAGAACCAGCGGGGAGGGAGGGAGCGACCTGGAATGAGAGGGAAAAATGGGAAAAAAATGGGAAAAACGGGAAAAAAATGGGGAAAAAAACAGGGAAAATTGAGGGGAAAAACTGGGGAAAAATGGGGGGAAAATACAGGGGGAAAAAAGGGAAAAACAGGAAAAAAAAACCAGGGGAAAACCAGGGAAAAACTGGAGAAAAATGGGGGAAAATTCAGGGGAAAAATTGGGATAAATTGGGGAAAAACTGGGAAAAAAACCCGGGAAAACCAGGGAAAAACTGGGGAAAAATGGGGAAAAATGGGGGAAAAAATCCCAGGGAAAATACAGATGAAAAACTGGGGAAAAATGGGGGAAAAATCCAAGGAAAAATCAAGGGAAAATCAAGAGGAAATCAAGGGGAAAATGGGAAAATCCAAGGAAAATAATAGGAAAATCAAAGGAAAAGAATCACGAAAATAATAGGAAAATCACAAAAATCAAAGGAAAAGAATCAGGAAAATCAAAAGAAAATCCAAGGAAAATCCAAGGAAAATCTCAAAGGAAAATCTCAAAGGAAAATCCAAGGAAAATCAGGAAAATCCAAGGAAAATAATCAGGAAATTCAAAGGAAAATCAGGAAAATCAAAGGAAAATCAGGAAAATCAAGAAAATAGAAGGGAAATCAGGAAAATCCAAGGAAAATAATCAGGAAAATCCAAGGAAAATCAGGAAATTCAAAGGAAAATCAAAGGAAAATCAAGGGAAAATCCAAGAGAAAATCCAAGGGAAATCCAAAGAAAATCAGGAAAATCAAAGGAAAAGAATCAGGAAAATCAAAAGAAAATCAGGCAAATAAAAAGGAAAATCAGGAAAATCAAAGGGAAAAACAAAAGAAAATCAGGAAATTCAAAGGAAAATCAGGAAAATCCAAGGAAAATCCAAAGAAAATCAGGAAAATAATAGGAAAATCAGGAAAATCCAAGGAAAATCTCAAAGGAAAATCAAAGGAAAATCCAAGGAAAATCCAAGGGAAAATCAAAGGGAAAATCAAAGGGAAAAACAAAGGGAAAAACAAAGGGAAAAACAAAGGGAAAAACAAAGGGAAAAACAAAGGGAAAAACAAAGGGAAAAACAAAGGGAAATCAGGAAAATCCAAGGAAAATCCAAAGAAAATCAGGAAAATAATAGGAAAATCAAAGGAAAAGAATCAGGAAAATCAAAAGAAAATCAGGAAAATCAAAAGAAAATCAGGAAAATCAAAAGGAAATCCGGAAAATCAAAAGGAAAATCAGGAAAATCCAAGGAAAATCCAAGGAAATTTAGGATAAAATCCAGGGAAATCGAAGGGAAATTCCAGGGAAAAGCAGGAATTTTGGGAAATCAGGAATTCCCAGGATTTCTCATCCCTTTTCCCGCTGTGTTTATCCAAAGGTTAATCAATAACCAGATCAGGTTGGGATTTGATCCAAGAGGGAAGAATTTGGGGAGAATTCCTGGGATTTTGGGGTCTTTGGGGAGGATTTGGTTTGGATTATTTCGGGAATTTTTTGGGATTTATTCGTTTTTTGGGGTTTGTCGAAGAATTAATTATTTGGGAAGAATTTTGGGAATTTATTTTGGGATTTAAAATAAATAAAAATTATTTCCTGATTGTTTTATTGGATTATTTCAGGAATTTTTTTGGGATTTATTATTTTTTTTTGGGGGATTGTCGAAGAATTAATTATTTGGGAAGAATTTTGGGGATTTATTTTGGGATTTAAAATAAATAAAAAAAATCATTTCCTGATTGTTTTATTGGATTATTTCAGGAATTCTTTGGGGATTTATTTCCTGATGGATGATTTTTTTTTTTTTTTGGCTCATCGAAGAATTAATTATTTGGGAAGAATTTTGGGGAAAATTTCGGATTTTTTAAAAAATTAAAAAAAATCCTGATTATTTTCTTGAATTATTTCCAGGATTTTTCAGGAATTTTCCCCAATTTCTTCCCAAGGATTTCGAATTCCCAGCAGCCAAATTTTGGGGATTTTGGGGATTTTTGGCATCACCCGAATTCCCCATCAGGGGGAAGGAAAAACCTTTGGAAAAACCTTTGGAAAAACCTTTGGAAAAACCTCCAAACCCGCCAGGAAAATCGGGAATTTCACCTCGGAAAGTTCGCAGATCATCCTGCAGCTCCTCCTCCTCCTCCATCCGGTTTTCGGGGGGAATTTGGGGATTTTCCGAGGGAATTTTGGGATTTTTTTCGGGCTCAGGAGAGGATTTCCAACCCCAAATCTGCCGCTGTGACCTCAGGGATTCTGCAGCTCCTCCCGGAGGAGTTAAAATTTAACTCAAGTTCGATTTTTTTTTTAAATCCAGGATTTTTTTTTGGGTGGATTTTTGGGGATTTTTTAATAATTTGGAGGATTTTTTAAATTTTGTTTTATTTTTTGGTGGATTTTTGGGGACTTTGAATGGATTTTTGGGGATTTTAAAATAATTTAGAAGATTTATTTTGTGGATTTTTGGGGATTTTTTAGTAATTTGGAAGTTTTTTTAAATTTAATTTTTTTTTTTTTGTGGATTTTTGGGGACTTTTCATGGATTTTTGGGGAATTTTTATAATTCTGAAGATTTTTTTAAATTTTATTTTTGTGGATTTTGGGGATTTTTGGTAATTTGGAAGTTTTTAATTTTAATTTTTTTTTTGTTGGATTTTTGGGGACTTTGAATGGATTTTTGGGGATTTTTTAATAATTTGGAGGATTTTTATATAAAATTTTATTTTATTTTTTGGTGGATTTTTTGGGGACTTTGAATGGATTTTTTTATAATTTGGAGGATTTTTAAAATTTTGTTTTATTTTTTGTTGGATTTTTGGGGACTTTGAATGGATTTTTGGGGATTTTTTAATAATTTAGAAGATTTATTTTGTGGATTTTTGGGGATTTTTTAGTAATTTGGAAGTTTTTTTAAATTTAATTTTTTTTTTTTTGTGGATTTTTGGGGACTTTTCATGGATTTTTGGGGATTTTTTTATAATTTGGAGGATTTTTATATAAAATTTTATTTTATTTTTTGGTGGATTTTTTTGGGGACTTTGAATGGATTTTTGGCGATTTTTTTTTATAATTTGGAGGATTTTTAAAATTTTGTTTTATTTTTTGTTGGATTTTTGGGGACTTTTCATGGATTTTGGGGGATTATTTTATAATTCTGAAGATTTAAAAAAATTTTTTGTGGATTTTTGGGGATTTTTAATAATTTGGAGGATTTTTTAAAATTTTATTTTATTTTTTGTTGGATTTTTGGGGACTTTGAATGGATTTTTTGGGGATTTTTCTATAATTCTGAAGAATTTTGAAATTTTACTTTTTGTGGATTTTTGGGGACTTTGAACGGATTTTTGGGGATTTTTTTATTTTTAATTTTTGTGGGATTTTAATGCATTTCCTTGAGGGTTTTTGTGGGATTTTTTTTTTTTTTTTTTAATTTTTGGGGATTTTGGGAAGAATTCCATGGAATTTTTGGGGAATTCTTGTGGATTTTCATGGATTTTCATGGATTTCCTCATCCTTTCAGCTCAAAAAAGGAGGAAAAATCCTCAAAACCGCAGAGCTGCTGCTCGAAATAGGGAAAGAAAAATCACAAAAATTGGGAATTATCCCCAAAAATTGGGAATTTCCTCCCAAAAATTGGGAATTATCCCCAAAAAAAGTTGGAATTTCCCCACAAAAAGTTGGAATTTCCCCACAAAAATTGGGAATTACCCCCAAAAAAATCGGAATTTCCCCCAAAAATTGGGAATTGCCTCCCAAAAAATTTGAATTACCCCTCAAAAAAGTTGGAATTTCCTCCCAAAAAATGGGAATTATCCCCCAAAAAATTGGAATTACCCCAAAAAATTGGAATTATCCCCAAAGAAAGTTGGAATTTCCCCCCAAAAATTGGGATTTTCCCTCCAAAAGAGTTGGAATTACTCCAAAAAACTTGGAATTATCCCCAAAAATTGGGAATTACCCCCGAAAAGATTGGAATTATCCCCAAAAAGTTGGAATTATCCCCAAAGAAAGTTGGGATTTCCCCCCAAAAATTGGGAATTACCCTGAAACACTTGGAAATTATCCCCCAAAAATTGGGAATTACCCCAAAAAATTGGGAATTACCCCCAAAGAAAGTTGGAATTTCCCCCAAAAATTGGGAATTATCCCCCAAAAGAGTTGGAATTACCCAAAAAAACCTTGGAATTACCCCCCAAAAATTGGAAATTTACCCCCCAAATATTGGAATTATCCCCAAAAAATCGGGAATTACCCCCAAAAATTGGGAACTGTCCCCCAAAACTTGGAATTACCCCCCAAAAATTGGGAATTTCTCCCCAAAAATTGGGAATTGCCTCCCAAGAAATTGGAATTATCCCCCAAAAAAGTGGAATTTCCCCCAAAAATTGGAATTTTACCCCCCAAAAATTCGGAATTACCCCCCAAAAATTGGGAATTACCCCAAAAAAAGTTGGAATTGCCCCCCAAAAATTGGGAATTACCCCAAAATAATCGGAATTATCCCCCAAAAACCAGAATTTGGCAACAAACCCCTCAACTCCCGGGGCTCAGCCACCCGGCAGCGTCACCGGATTTGGTCACCTCCAGGTCATCCCAGCACAAATTCCCGCTTTTCCCGCCCGGAATTCCCGAGGATTTGGGATCCAAACCATCCCAAACGACCCCAAATCGCTCCCAGTCAACACCCGCCGCCGCCATCTTGCCGTTGCTAACAACAAACGCCGTTGCTATGCAACACTTCCGGGAACGCCGAGAGCCACTTCCGGCTCGCCGTGACGTCACTTCCTGCCCCCGCCGGCTGAGGGGAGCTGGAGGTACCGGAGAGGTTTCTGAGGTACCGGAAAGGTTCCTGAGGTACCGGAGAGGCTCCTGAGGTACCGGAGAGGTTCCTGAGGTACCGGAGAGGTTTCTGAGGTACCGGAGAGGCTCCTGAGGTACCGGAGAGGTTCCTGAGGTACCGGAGAGGTTTCTGAGGTACCGGAGAGGCTCCTGAGGTACCGGAGAGGTTCCTGAGGTACCGGAGAGGTTCCTGAGGTACCGGAGAGGCTCCTGAGGTACCGGAAAGGCTCCTGAGGTACCGGAAAGGTTTCTGAGGTACCGGAGAGGCTCCTGAGGTACCGGAAAGGCTCCTGAGGTACCGGAAAGGTTTCTGAGGTACCGGAGAGGCTCCTGAGGTACCGGAGAGGTTTCTGAGGTACCGGAGAGGCTCCTGAGGGCCCCGGAAGGCTCCGGACGTACCGGAAAGGCTCCGGAGGCACCGGGAGACTCCTGAGGGCCCTGGAAAGGCTCCGGAGCCACCGGGAGACTCCTGAGGGCCCCGGAAAGGCTCCGGAGCCACCGGGAGACTCCTGAGGGACCCGGAAGTACCGGAGAGGTTCCCGAGGCACCGGGAGGAGCCTGAGGGGTCTCGGGAAGTCTCCGGAGGTCCCCGGGGAGGCTCCGCACCCCGAGCCCTCATCCCCGCAATTCCCCGACCTCGCTCGCCATTCATTCCTGCTGCGGATGAGACACACGGCGGCGCTCCCGGTGTCCGCCGGTACCTCCCGTTATCCCCGCCATTCCCGGTTCTCGCCCTCCCACCTGCGCTGTGAGCGAACTGGCGCCGCGCTGAGGCTCCAAACCGGCCGTGCGCCTCCTGGAGCTTTGGATTTATTGGCAATAAAGCTGGTTGTGGAGGCTCCGGTGGTCCCGCGGCTCCGGTGGGGATGTTTACCGGAGCTTTGAGTTCGCGCTAATATTGTCCCCGCGCGGCCACCGTCCCGCCGCTCCGCCTCACGCGGCCGCGGCGCCCCTTCGGGCTTCACCGCGCGCCTGATTGACGGGCGGCTCCACCAATGGCAGCGCGCGGAGGACGGCGCGGGTTCTCCGCCGACCAATGGGAGCGCGGGAGGGTCGCCTAGCCCCGCCCTCCCCGCGCGCCGGCGGGGGCGGGCCGAGCGGGCCGGGCTCAGGGAAGGGAAGATGGCGGAGGAGGAGAAGCTGCCCGCGGGCTGGGAGAAGCGCATGAGCCGCAGCTCCGGTGAGGGCCTGAGGGCGAGGGGCGGCCCGGGGGGCACCCGGCGGGCGCGGGGAGGGGGCGGCGGGAGCGGGGGAGATGCGGAGGGGGCGCGGCTGGGCCTGGCGGGGCTGAGGGGGCGTGAGGGGGCGGGCGGGGAGCACCTGCGTGAGGGGAATTTGGGGATGGGGGTCACCCGGATGGGGGGCAGAGCCGCCGTGAGGGGGATTTTGGGGGGTCTTCGCCTCAGGGAGGGGCGGGCAGCCGATTGAGGGGAGTCCTGAGGGGCTGTCCCCTCAGTGAGGAGGTCTTGAGGGGGACATCGCCTCAGGAAGGGAGGGACACCCTCGTGAGGGGAATTTGGGGGTGGTCGTCGCTTCCGTGAGGGGAATTTGGGGGGAAATCACCCAGCTGAGGGGGTCTTGAGGGGAACATCGCCTCAGGAAGGGAGGGACATCCTAACTGAGGGGGGGCGCCTTCGTGAGGAAATTTGGGGGAAATCACCCAATTGAGGAATTTGGAAAATCACCTCAATTAGGGGAATTTGGGGAAATCACCTTCGTGAGAGGAATTTGGAAATCGCCTCGTGAAGGGAATTTGGGGGAAATCACCCTCATGAAGGGAATATGGAAATCACCTTCGTGAGGGAGAACTTGAAATCACCCTCATGAAGAAATTTGGAATCACCTCATGGGGGAAGGGAAATCACCCTCATGAGGGGAATTTGGAGGGAAATCACCTCCATTAGGGGAATTTGGGGGGAAATCACCTTCGTGAGGGGAATTTGGGGGCAAAACCATCTCCGTGAGGGGAATTTGGGGGGAAATCACCTCAGGGAGGGAAATTTGGAGGGGAAATCACCTCAATTAGGGGAATTTGGGGGCAAATCACCCTCATGAAGAGAATTCGGGAGGGAAATCACCTCCGTGAGGGGAATTTGGGTCAAAATCACCCAACTGAAGAGAATTTGGGGGGAAATCATCCTCATGAGGGGAATTTGGAGGGAAATCACCCTCATTAAGGGAATTGGGGGGAAAAATCACCCAATTGAGGGGTATTTGGAAATCACTTCAGTGAAGGGAATTTGAAATCACCTCAGTGAGGGAATTTGGGGAAATCACCCTCATGAGGGGGATGAAATGACCTAGGGAGGGAAATTTGAAATCACCTGAATTGAGGGGAATTTGGGGGGGAAATCACCTCAATTAGGGGAATTTGGGGGGAAATCACCTCAGTGAGGAGAATTTGGGGGGAAATCACTTCAGTGAAGGGAATTTGGGGGAAAATCACCTCAGTGAGGGGAATCTGGGGGGGAAATCACCCTCATGAGGGGAATTTGGGGGGAAATCACCTCAGTGAGGGGAATTTGGGGGGGAAATCACCTCAATCAGGGGAATTTGGGGGAAAGGCACCCAATTGAGGGGAATTTTGGGGGAAAATCACCTCAGTGAGGGGAATCTGGGGGGAAATCACCTCAGTGAGGGGCTGAGGATGAGGAGGTTTTGGGGGACAGAAGCTGATTTTTGGGGGCCACAAAGCACCATTTTGCTCCAGAAAGCCGGGGTTTGGAGTCAAGAACCCTATTTTGGGGAAAAAATCTGTGGCTTTGGGGTCAGGAGGTGGTTTTGGGGTCAGAAGGGTGGGTTTGGGGTCAATAAGATGGGTTTTGGGGTTAATCGATTGGTGATCAATAACCGATACCGATCAATAACCCTCAGGGTGGGTGTATTCCTTCAACCACCTGATCGACACGAGCCAGTGGGGCCTATCAATGGATTTTTGGGCTTTATAAACTGTTGTTTTGGTGCCGATCAATAACCAATAACCGATCAATAACCAATACCGATCAATAACCCCCCAGGGAGGGTGTAGTACTTCAACCACCTGGCAAACGCCAGCCAGAGGGGTCGATGAGCTGCTTTGGGGGGTCTATAACCTGTATTTTTGATACCAATCAGTAACTGATCAGTGAGCAATAACCGATACTGATCAATACCTCCCCAGGCAGGGTGCACTACTTCAAACACCTGACGAACGCCAGCCAGTGGGATCTGTGAGGTGGTTTCTGGGATCACTATAACCTGTTTTACGTTACCAATCAATAACTGATAACCAATCAATAACCAACAACCGATCAATACCCCGCAGGCAGGGTGTACTACTTCAACCACCTGACAAACGCCAGCCAGGGAGGTCCATCAGTGGCTATTTGGGGTGGATAAACTGGGGTTTCAGTGTCGATAACCTGGTTTTATGTTCCCAATCAATAACCGATAACGGATCAATAACCAATACCGATCAATAACCCCCCAGGCAGGGTGTACTACTTCAACCACCTGACGAACGCCAGCCAGTGGGATCTGTGAGGTGGTTTCTGGGATCACTATAACCTGTTTTACGTTACCAATCAATAACCAATAACCGATCAATAACCGATACCGATCAATAACCCGCAGGCAGGGTGTACTACTTCAACCACCTGACGAACGCCAGCCAGTGGGATCTGTGAGGTGGTTTCTGGGATCACTATAACCTGTTTTACGTTACCAATCAATAACCGATAACGGATCAATAACCGATACCGATCAATACCCCGCAGGCAGGGTGTACTACTTCAACCACCTGACGAACGCCAGCCAGTGGGAGCGGCCCAGCGGCGTGTCGCGCTCGGAGCCGGGCCGAGTGCGCTGCTCACACCTGCTGGTGAAGCACAACCAGTCGCGGCGTCCCTCCAGCTGGCGGCAGGACAGGATCACCCGCACCAAGGAGGAGGCACTGGAGCTCATCAACGGTCAGAGTTTGGGATTAATTTGGGAATTTGGGGAGTTTGGGAATTCTGGGAATGGGATCTGGGGGTTTGGGATCAATGGGATCAATGGGATGTGGGGTTTGGGCAGAGCTGGCGGCAGGACAGGATCACCCGCACCAAGGAGGAGGCGCTGGAGCTCATCAACGGTGGGAATTTGGGATTAAATCTGGGAATTTTGGGAATTCTGGGAGTTTGGGAACTCTGGGAATGGGATCTGGGAGTTCCAAGGGATTTGGGATCAATGGGGTGAGGGATTTGTGGGATTTGGTATCAGTGTGTTTATGTTTTAATTTCCGTTCATTAATATATGTGGAGATGTGTTCATAATGCTGGTCGGAGCTCATGTATGGCAAGTGGGGATCCCAGGAATTCTGGAATGAAATCTGGGAATTTGGGAATGAAATCCGGGAATTTGGGAGTGAAATCTGGGAATTCCAGGGGGTTTGGGATCATTGGGATGTGGGGTTTGTTACATTTTTTAGATATATATTTTTATATAATCTGTGATTATTAACGTCTATAATTATTCATCAATAATCCTGTATGGAGATCATCAGTGGCAAGTGGGGATGGCAGGAATTCTGGGAATGAAATCCAGGAATTTGGGGATGAAACCCGGGAATTCTGGAGGATTTGGGATCGTTGGGATGTGGGGTTTATGGGGTTT
>NW_028147446.1:2002761-2073209 GCF_008360975.1 Lichenostomus cassidix
TGGGGACGTCCCGTTGGCCCTATAACCTCCCCGGGCTGGGGGATTTTTGGGAAATTTGGGGAGAAGGATTTGGGGAGATTTGGGGGGAATTTGTGTGGATTTGGGGATTTGGAATTTGGGGGATCAGTTTGGGATAAATTTGGGTCTAATGGGATCGATTTGGGATCAATTTGGGATCAGTTTGGGATCAGTTTGGGATCAATTTGGGATCAGTTTGGGATCAATTTGGGATCAATTTGGGATCGATTTGGGATCAATTTGGGATCAGTTTGGGATCAGTTTGGGATCAGTTTGGGATCAGTTTGGGATCAGTTTGGGATCAATTTGGGATCAATTTGGGATCAACGGGATCGATTTGGGATCAATGGGATCAGTTTGGGATCAGTTTGGGATCAATTTGGGATCAATGGGATCAGTTTGGGATCGATTTGGGATCAATTTGGGATCAGGATCATCCCAAGGCATTTGGGATCCCCAAATTTGGGGTTTCCACCCCAAAATCCCCAATCCCTCCATCCCATGGAAACCCCAATCTAATCCCACAGCAATTCCCCATTTTTGCCCCAAAAATCCTCATTTTTTTTTCCCCCCAAAAATCCCTTGTTCTTCACGGATTTTTTATGGAAAAATATTCCAAAAAATATCCCAAAAATCCCGGATGGTTTTTCCAAATCCCTAAACCTTTGGAAGGTGGGAATTCCCAAAAAAAAAACCCGGATTTGGGTAATTCCCAACAAACCTGAGCCTCATCCCGCTTTTTCCTGCTCCAAATCCCGGGAAAAAAACCCCAAATTTTTTTGGGAATTCCCGAATTTCCACACCTCAGCTTCCCTGGGTTTACCTCCTGACTTCCCTCTGCTATTCCAGGTGATTTTCCCGCTGGAATTCGGGAGGTTTTTAATGGAGTCGTAACCATGGCAACCAACTTTGCTCCGGGATTTTCGCCTGGAATAACCAGGAAAAAGGGAAAGTGAGAGGAATTCGGGATTTGGGATTTTTGGGGATCACGGGGAGGAGATTTGGATTTTTTCCGGCTGGAAAATGGGAATTTTGGGGGGAAAAAAATTGCATTTTTATTAAATAAATCTCATATTTGCTATTAATAAATCCCATTTCTTCATTAAATAAATCCTGTATTTCCTATTAATAAATCCTGTATTTCCTATTAATAAATCCCATATTTCCTATTAATAAATCCCATTTTTCTCATTAAACAAATCCCATATTCCCTATTAAAAAATCCCACATTTCCTACTAAATAAATCCCATTTTTCTCATTAAATAAATCCTGTATTTCCTATTAATAAATCCCATTTTTCTCATTAAATAAATCCTGTATTTCCTATTAAATAAATCCCATATTTCCTATTAAAAAATCCCACATTTCCTATTAATAAATCCCATTTTTCTCATTAAATAAATCCCACATTCCCTATTAAACAAATCCCAGAAAACCCAACCAAAAAACCAGGATAAAAAAAAAAATAATTAAAAATTCCCAATTTAACTCCAATTCAAACCTTTTTTTTTTTCCCCTCCCCACTTTAAGCTCCAAACCCACCAAAAAAAACCTCCAAAATTTTCCTTTTTTTCGGTGATTCCCAGAGAAATTAGGGGAGAAAGAAGGAGAAAGAATTCCCAGGAATTCCACTGGAGAGGATTTATTTCTGCAGGAAGAGCAGGGGCTTTACAGCTTCGTGGTTTCTGCACGGATCCAAGCTGGGATTTGGGGGATTTTGGGGGATTTTGGGGATTTTGGGGGATTTTTGTTTCTCCAACGGAAGCGACGCGAACCGGAAAACGACGAGGGGAAGGAAAAACCTCGGGAGAACAACCCCAAATTTAAGGTTTTTTACCCCAAATTGGGAATCCACAACCCCGGAATGGCGGGAAAAAGAATTTCCCAAATTCCCGATTTCCCAAATTCCCAGGAATTTGCCCCAAAAATGAATGGAGTTTGGAAGGCTGGAAGGCCAAGGAGGGAAATTCCCGGGAGAATTCGGACGGAGGGAGCTGCCTGGGTTGATGTTAATGAATGAATTAAGGGCTAATTAATGAATTAAAGGCTAATGAATGAATGGCCTGAGTGGGGCAGTTCTGCCCGGATGGAGGGAATTTTGGGGAGAAAAGAGCAGGAATGAGTTAAATAAACGTGCAGGGAGGGGCTGTGTCACCTCGGGGTGGCATTGGTGACATTGGTGACATTGTCAGTGTCATTGTCATTGCCCTCGGTGGCGTTGTCATCGTTGTCATTGTTGTCATCGTTGTCACTGTCGTTGTTCTATCATCATCATCATCATCACTGTGTCATCATCATCATCACCATTGTCATTGTCACCACAGTCACCGTTGTCATCATCGTTGTCACTGTCATTGTCATTGTCACCTGTTGGCCACCATTGGCACTGGGCAGCTGTTGTCGCTGTCATTGTCACCGTTGTCACTGTCACCATCTCCAATGTCATCATCTTCATCATCATCATTGCTGTCAATGTCATCGTTGTCACTGTCACTGTCACCATCTCCAATGTCATCATCTTCATCATCATCATTGCTGTCAATGTCATCGTTGTCACTGTCACTGTCACCATCTTCACCGATGTCATCATCTTCATCAATGTCATCATCATCATCATCACTGTCATCGTCATTATTGTCACTGTCGCCATCTTCATCACTAGCCAATGTCATTGTCACCATCATTATCACTGTCATGGTCATCATGGTCATCACTGTCATCATTGTCACAGTCACTGCCATCATCTTCATCACTGGCCGATGTCATTGTCACCATCATCATCATCATCATCATCATCATCATTATCATCACTGTCATGTCATCTTTGTCATTGTCATCATATTCATCACAGGTCAATGTTACTGTCACCATCATCATCATCGCTGTCATGTCATCGCTGTCATTGTCATCATCTTCATCACTGGCCGATGTCATTGTCACAGTCATTGTTATCACTGTCATCATCGTCATCGTTGTCACTGTCCTCACTGTCATCGTTGTCACCATTGTCATTGGTCATTGTCCTCACTGTCCTCACTGTCATCATTGTCACCATAGTCACCATTGTCATTGGTCATTGTCCTCACTGTCCTCACTATCATCACTGTCACCATAGTCACCATTGTCATTGGTCATTATCCTCACTGTCCTCACTGTCACCACTGTCATTGGTCACTGTCCTCACTGTCATCAGTGTCATTGTCATTGGTCATTGTGGTCATTGTCCTCACTGTCCTCACTGTCACCATAGTCACCATTGTCATTGGTCACTGTCCTCACTGTCCTCACTGTCACCACTGTCATTGGTCACTGTCCTCACTGTCCTCACTGTCACCACTGTCATTGGTCACTGTCCTCACTGTCATCATTGTCACCATTGTCATTGGTCATTGTCCTGTCATCATTGTCACCATTGTCATCGCTGTCCTCACTGTCATCATTGCCACCATTGTCACCATTGTCATCATTGTCATTGGTCACTGTCCTCACTGTCCTCACTGTCAGTCAATGACATCATCACTGGTCGATGTCACTGTCAGTCATCACCACCATTGTCACAGTCCTTGTCCCCACTGCCCATTGTCATCACTGTCACCGTCACTGTCACCACTGCCATGGCCGCCATGGCTCAGGCTGTCACTGTCCCCAAGGCCATCACCACTGCCACCACGGCAGGGAATTCTGGGAATTTGGGGACAGCCAGCCGACATTCCCCAAAACCTTCGGAATTCCCCTGGATTGTCCCACCCAGGGAACACCAGCGCCACCCATTTGGGGTTTTCCTGCCCGTTTTGGGGCAATTCCCGCCCATTTTGGGGCAATTCCCACCCATTTTGGAGTCATTCCCACCTGTTTTGGGGTTTTCCTGCCCCTTTTGGGGTTTTTCCACCCCTTTTGGAGCAATTCCTGCCCATTTTGGGGCAATTCCCGCCCATTTTGGGGCCATTCCGGGGCCATTCCTGCCCGTTTTGGGGTTTTCCTGCCCGTTTTGGGGTTTTCCCGTGTGGAATGCCGGAGGTTCAGTGGGATCAGGAGGAAGGTCTGGAGTTTGTGGTGTGGAGTGCGGGGCAGGCTGGAGTCCCGCGGCTGATGGTTCCCGAGGGTTTCTCTCCCGGAATTCCCGGAATTCCCAAGATTTCTCTCCCGGATTTCCCGAGTGTTTCTCTCCCGGAATTCCCAGGATTTCTCTCCCAGATTTCCCAGTATTCCCGAGGGTTTCTCTCCCGGAATTCCCAGGACTTGTTTCCTGGATTTCCTGGAATTCCCGAGGGTTTCTCCCCAGAATTCCCGGGATTTCTCCCCTGGAATTCCCGGATATCCTGAGGGTTTCTCTCCTGGATTTCCCGGAATTCCCGAGGGTTTCTCTCCCGGAATTCCTGAGGGTTTCTCTCCCGGATTTCCCGGGATTCCTGGATTTCCTGGAATTCCTGGATTTCCCGGGATTCCCGCCCCTGGGCCCCAAGGCACTTCACTCGGTGCGCAGGATGATGTGGATCCCCGAGTCGGTGAACACCGGGCCGCTCATCTCGCCGGCGCGCAGCGCGAACGACGCGTCCTCGAAGGGCTTCTGCATCTGCCCTGGGGAGCACAACCCAAAAACTGTCAGAACCCCAGAGCAGAACCCAAAATCCCACAGCAGAACCCCAAATCCCGTCAGAACCCCGGAGCACAACCCCAAAAACTGTCAGAATCCCGGAGCACAACCCCAAATCCTGTCAGAATCCCAGAGTACAGCCCGAACTCCTCTCAGAATCCCAGAGCAGAATCCCAAAATCTCATCAGAATCCCGGAGGAGAACCCCAAATCCCCTCAGAATCCCAGAGCAGAATCCCAAATCCCATCAGAATCACAGAGCAGAATCCCATATCCCCTCAGAATCCCAGAGCAGAACCCCAAAAACTGTCAGAACCCCAGAGCAGAACCCAAAATCTCATCAGAATCCCAGAGCAGAATCCCAAATTCTGTCAGAATCCCAAAGTTTGGGGTGTTTGACACCTGATTCCCGGGAAAAAACATGGAGTTTGGGGTGTTTTCCCCAGAATTCCCATCAAAATCCCAGCATTTCCCCATGATTCCCACAAAAAACAAGAATTTTGGGGCATTTCCCTGCAATTCCCATGAAAAAACATGGATTTTTGGGGAATTTCCCTGCAATTCCCACAAGAAAACAAGGATTTTGGGGAATTTCCCTGCAATTCCCACGAGAAAACAAGGATTTTGGGGAATTTCCAAACTCCTGTTTCCTCCTCCAGGATTTCTTTCAGTCGAATTTCCATCATTTCATTTTTAATAATTTAAGATTTTTAATTTAGAAGAACCAAAGCTCCCAGTGCTAAGAAAACGACCAAAAAATGACTAAAACTGTGATTTTTAGCCCAAAAAAAAAGCAGGAATGAGGGGGTGGAAGGAGGGAGGCACTGCCATCTAGTGGGAACAAAATTTCATGGAATTTCTTGGGATTTTGGCGCAGAGAATTAAAAAAATATCAATTTTCCAGTCGCTCTGCAAGGAGTTGAGTTTAAAAATACCCAAAATACCACATAAAACACCCCAAAATCCAGAAAATGTCCTTTTTTTATCCCATTTTTTATCGGAGGAAACAACTGGAATTCTGGGTTTTAATCCAAAAAGGGATTAAATAGCAAAAATTGTGATTTTTAACCCCAAAAAGGGATGAAATCACCAAAAAGAAGTGGTTTGGTAAGGGGAAAATTTTGGGATTTTCCTCTCAGAGTTCCTGGGATTTTGGGGTTTGACTTCCAAGAAAAAATTGGATTATTTCTAGAATAATATTAGAAATAAATGATAAATCATAAAATAGACCTTATTATAAATAATATAAAATAAACTATAATCAAGCCTAAACCACAAAAAACTAATAAATAAATCTAAGAATCATATAAAATCAATAAAATAATTTATTCCTCCCTGGCAAGAGCTTTTTTTTTTTCCCCTTTTCCCAAGAAATTCCAAGGTTTTGAGGAGATTTGGGGCAATTTTGGGACATTTCAGTTGCCAACAGGACAGAATTTGGGATTTCCCTTCCCTGTGGGGAATGACTGTGAAAAAAGGTGGAAAATCCACCAAAAAAAGTGTTTAATTCCCAAATTTTTCCTCCCAAACTCAGCAATCTTATTTTTAAGGAAAAATCCAGCAGTTTTGGTGTCATTCCAAACCCAATCCATCAAAAACCATGGAAAAAATCTTTCCCAACATCGTTTTTTGGAGGAATTTATTCCAATTTTTTACACTTTAATGTTGGGAAGTTTCTGGGGAAATAAAACCCCAAGCTGGGTGGTTTTGGGGATAAATCTCTGGATTTGATGATTTTTTGGGATAAATCCCTGGAATCAGTGATTTTTTTGGGATAAATGCCTGGAATTGATGGGTTTTTTTGGGATAAATTCCTCAATTTGATGATTTTTGGGGATCAATCCCTGGAATAAGCAGACTTTTTGGGATAAATCCCTAGAATCAGTGATTTTTTGGGATAACTCCCTGGATTTTTTGGGATAACTCCCTGGATTTGGTGATTTTTTGGGATCAGTCCCTGGAATCAGTGATTTTTTGGGATCACTCCCTAGATTTGGTGATTTTTTGGGATCAACCCCTGGATTTTTCGGGATCACTCCCTAGATTTGGTGATTTTTCAGGATCAATCTCTGGATTTGATGATTTTTTGGGATAAACCCCTGGATTTGATGATTTTTTGGGATCAACCCCTGGATTTGATGATTTTTTGGGCTCAACCCCTGGATTTTTTGGGATAAATCCCTGGATTTGATGATTTTTTGGGATCAATCCCTGGATTTGGTGATTTTTCGGGATCACTCTCTAGATTTGGTGATTTTTTGGGATCACTCCCTGGATTTGATGATTTTTTGGGATCACTCCCTGGATTTGGTGATTTTTTGGGATCAACCCCTGGATTTTTGAGATCAAGCCCTGGATTTTTCAGGATCAATCCCTAGATTTGGTGATATTTCAGTATCAATCCCTGGATTTGATGATTTTTTGGGATAACTCCCTGGATTTTTTGGGATCAATGCCTGGATTTGGTGATTTTTTGGGATCAATGCCTGGATTTGGTGATTTTTTGGGATCAACTCCTGGGTTTTTTGGGACAATCCCTGGATTCAGTGATTTTTTGGGACAATCCCTCACCTCTCCCGAAAGCTCCCAGGTCTCCTCCCGCCTTGGCCGAGCTGCAGTCGCTGAACTGAGAAGCCAAAGACTCAAAATCTTCCTCTCCCGATTTGATCTTCTGGATGTAACCTGGAAAATCAGAGAAAAAAAACCAGGATTAGGGAAAAAAAACATCCCAGGAATTCTCTGGATGCTGCAAATCCCTCGGGAAAGGAGAGAGAGACCCCAAAACACCCCAAAAACATCCCAAAAAACCACAATTTTCAGGGGTTTCCCAAAATTCCAGCATCCCCAGGGATTTTTTTCCAGAAAAACCACCATTTCCAGGGGTTTTTTCCTCAAAAATCACCATTTCAGGGATTTATTTTCCCTCAAAATGGGGGAAATTGGGGATAAGAACCTTCAAGGGAGGGAATTTTGGGATGAATCCCAGCGGATTGGGGGAAAAGAAGATTTCAGGGATGAATTTGGGGTTTAATTCCAGGAGGTTATGGAATTTTGGGGTTTTATCCTGGGAAATGGTGGAATTTTGGGGCTCAATCCTGGGAAATTGGGGAATTTTGGGGTTTTATCCTGGGAAATGATGGAATTTTGGGGCTCAATCCTGGGAAATTGGGGAATTTTGGGGTTTTACCCTGGGGAATTGGGGAATTTTGGGGTTTTATCCTGGGAAATTGGGGAATTTGGGGGTTTTATCCTGAGAAATGGTGGAATTTTTGGGTTTTATCCTGAGAAATTGGGGAATTTTGGGGCTGAATCCTGGGGAATTGGGGAATTTTGGGGTTTTATGCTGGGAAATTTTGGGGCTGAATCCTGGGAAATTGGGGAATTTGGGGGTTTTATCCTGGGGGATTCTGCCCAGGAAGCTGCCAGGGATGGAACTTTGGGCTGTTTTTCCAAGGAATTGGGGCACAAAAAGGAGGACAAGAAGGGAAAAGAAGGAATTTGGGTGAAAATCCCGGGAATGGAGGTGGGGGGAGAGCAGAGGGCAAAGGAATATCCTGGGAGAAGGAGGAGCTTGGAGTTAATTTGGGATTTTTCCGAGCGTTTGAAGCTCTGTGGGATTAATTGGAAGTGAAAAGCGAAGAGCAGCAGCTCAGGAATGACCTAGATTGGATTAGGGAGGGGAAAAAACTGGGAATTCCAGCCTGAAAAAATCCTGGAAAAATCCCCAGATCCTCGGGAATTCCAGGAGAATTTAATTTATGGAGAGATGAAAGAGGAAAAGAGGGGAAAAGGGGATTTTAGAGGGAATTTAGGGGGGAAATGGGGATAATTTGGGATAATTTGGGATAATTTGGGATAATTATTTTGGGTCTGGAGAAGCTCCCAGTGGGAATGGAGAGGATTTGGGAAGCTGGAATTCCAATTTGGGATCAAATCCCAAATTTCTTTAAGTGTCAATGAAAAGCTTAATACAGACAGAATTATAAATATGTCAAAATTATATCAAAAGGATATTAAATTATATTAAAATGATACCAAAAATACAAAACCACATCCCTGAATCCCAACTATCCCAAATCCCTGAATTCCCTCTCCTGGGAATCACTTCCATATATAAATATAAATTACTCTGTATCTATTTATATATAAACACAGACATTAAAAATTGATAAAAAATAGATTTATAAAGTACATTTACAGGAATGAACCACATCCCTCAATCCCAGCTGATCCCAAATCCCATGGGAATTCCCATTCCCAGAATTCCCACTTGCCATGGATGAGCTCCACAGACCACACCCAGTGCATTTATATCAATTCACTATAAATTATAGAATTCAACAACAATTAAATTATCCAGAAATGTGTTGTATAAAACCCCATAAACCCCACATCCCAGCGATCCCAAATCCTCCAGAATTCCCGGGTTTCATCCCCAAATTCCTGGATTTCATTCCCAGAATTTCTGCCATCCCCACTTGCCGCTGATGAGCTCCACACAGGATTATTGATGAATAATTATAGACATTAATAACCACAGATTATATAAAAATATATATCTAAAGAATGTAACAAACCCCACATCCCAATGATCCCAAACCCCCTGGAATTCCCAAATTTCATTCCCAAATTCCTGGATTTCATTCCAGAATTCCTGGGATCCCCACTTGCCATACATGAGCTCCGACCAGCATTATGAACACATCTCCACATATATTAATGAACGGAAATTACACATAAACACACTGATATCAAATCCCACAAATCCCTCACCCCATTGATCCCAAATCCCTTGGAACTCCCAGATCCCATTCCCAAGTTCCAAAATTCCCAGAATTCCCAAATTCCCGGATTTATTCCCAAACTCCCACCATTGATGAGCTCCAGCGCCTCCTCCTTGGATTGAGTGATCCTGTCCTGCTGCCAGCTCTGCCCAAACCCCACACCCCATTGATCCCAAACCCCCAGATCCCATTCCCAAATTCCCAAAATTCCCGGATTTCTTCCCGAATTCGCACCATTGATGAGCTCCAGCACCTCCTCCTTGGTGCGGGTGATCCTGTCCTGCCGCCAGCTCTGCCCAAACCCCTCATCCCATCCATCCCAAACCCCCAGATCCCATTCCCAAATTCCCAAACCCCCAGATCCCATTCCCAGAATTCCCAAACTCCCCAAATTCCCAGATTTATTCCCAAACTCCCACCGTTGATGAGCTCCAGTGCCTCCCCCTTGGTGCGGGTGATCCTGTCCTGCCGCCAGCTCTGCCCAAACCCCACATCCCATTGATCCCATTGATCCCAAACCCCCAGATCCCATTCCCAGAATTCCCAAACTCCCAGAATTCCCCAAATTCCCGGATTTAACCCCAAATTCGCACCGTTGATGAGCTCCAGTGACTCCTCCTTGGTGCGGGTGATCCTGTCCTGCCGCCAGCTCTGCCCAAACCCCTCATCCCATTGATCCCATTGATCCCAAACCCCCAGATCCCATTCCCAGAATTCCCAAACTTCCCGGATTTAACCCCAAATTCGCACCGTTGATGAGCTCCAGTGCCTCCTCCTTGGTGTGGGTGATCCTGTCCTGCTGCCAGCTCTGCCCAAATCCCACACCCCATTGATCCCATTGATCCCAAACCCCCAGATCCCATTCCCAGAATTCCCAAACTCCCCGAATTCCCAGATTTAACCCCGAATCCGCACCGTTGATGAGCTCCAGTGCCTCCTCCTTGGTGCGGGTGATCCTGTCCTGCCGCCAGCTGGAGGGACGCCGCGACTGGTTGTGCTTCACCAGCAGGTGTGAGCAGCGCACTCGGCCCGGCTCCGAGCGCGACACGCCGCTGGGCCGCTCCCACTGGCTGGCGTTCGTCAGGTGGTTGAAGTAGTACACCCTGCCTGCGGGGTATTGATCAGTATCGGTTATTGATTGGTTATTGGTTATTGATTGGTAACGTAAAACACGTTATAGTGATCCCAGAAACCACCTCAGTGACCCCCCTGGCTGGCATTCGTCAGGTGGTTGAAGTAGTGCACCCTGCCTGGGGGGTTATTGATCGGTATTGGTTATTGATCCGTTATCGGTTATTGATTGGGAACATAAAACCAGGTTATCGACACTGAAACCCCAGTTTATCCACCCCAAATGGCCACTGATGGACCTCCCTGGCTGGCGTTTGTCAGGTGGTTGAAGTAGTACACCCTGCCTGGGAGGTTATTGATCAGTATTGGTTATTGATCACTGATCGGTTATTGATTGGGAACATAGAACAGGTTACAGTGATCCCAGAAACCACCTCAGAGATCCCACTGGCTGGCGTTCGCCAGGTGGTTGAAGTAGTGCACCCTGCCTGGGGAGGTATTGATCAGTATCGGTTATTGATCACTGATCAGTTACTGATTGGTATCAAAAATACAGGTTATAGACCCCCCGAAGCAGCTCATCGACCCCTCTGGCTGGCGTTTGCCAGGTGGTTGAAGTACTACACCCTCCCTGGGGGGTTATTGATCGGTATTGGTTATTGATCGGTTATTGGTTATTGATCGGCACCAAAACAACAGTTTATAAAGCCCAAAAATCCATTGATAGGCCCCACTGGCTCGTGTCGATCAGGTGGTTGAAGGAATACACCCACCCTGAGGGTTATTGATCGGTATCAGTTATTGATCACCAATCGATTAACCCCAAAACCCATCTTATTGACCCCAAACCCACCTTTCTGACCACAAAACCACGTCCTGACCCCAAAGCCACGGATTTTTGCCCCAAAATAGGGTTCTTGACTCCAAACCCCGGCTTTCTGGAGCAAAATGGTGCTTTGTGGCTCCCAAAAATCAGCTTCTGTCCCCCAAAACCTCCTCATCCTCAGCCCCTCACGGAGGTGATTTCCCCCCAGATTCCCCTCACTGAGGTGATTTTCCCCCAAATTCCCTTCACTGAAGTGATTTCCCCCCAAATTCTCCTCACTGAGGTGATTTCCCCCCAAATTCCCCTAATTGAGGTGATTTCCCCCCCAAATTCCCCTCATGAGGGTGATTTCCCCCAGATTCCCTCACTGAGGTGATTTTCCCAAATTCCCTCACTGAGGTGATTTTCCCCCAAATTCCCTTCACTGAGGTGATTTCCCCCAAATTCCCTAATTGAGGTGATTTCCCCACCAAATTCCCTCACTGAGGTGGTTTCCCTCCAAATTCCCTTCACTGAAGTGATTTCCACCCCAAATACCCCTCAATTGGGTGATTTTTCCCCCCAATTCCCTTAATGAGGGTGATTTCCCTCCAAATTCCCCTCATGAGGATGATTTCCCCCCAAATTCTCTTCAGTTGGGTGATTTTGACCCAAATTCCCCTCACGGAGGTGATTTCCCTCCCGAATTCTCTTCATGAGGGTGATTTGCCCCCAAATTCCCCTAATTGAGGTGATTTCCCCTCCAAATTTCCCTCCCTGAGGTGATTTCCCCCCAAATTCCCCTCACGGAGGTGGTTTTGCCCCCAAATTCCCCTCACGGAGGTGATTTCCCCCCAAATTCCCCTAATGGAGGTGATTTCCCTCCAAATTCCCCTCATGAGGGTGATTTCCCTCCAAATTCCCCTCATGAGGGTGATTTCCCTCCAAATTCCCCTCATGAGGGTGATTTCCCCCCAAATTTCCTTCATGAGGGTGATTTCCCCCCATATTCCCTTCACGAGGGTGATTTCCCCCCAAATTCCCCTAATTGAAGTGATTTCACCCCAAATTTCCCTTCCTGAGGTGATTTTCCCCCCAAATTCCCCTCACGAAGGTTATTTCACCCCAAATTCCCCTAATTGAGGTGATTTTCCCCCAAAATTCCCTTCATGAGGGTGATTTCCCCCCAAATTCCCCTCACGAAGGAGATTTCCCCCAAAATTCCCCTAATTGAAGTGATTTCAAATTTCCTTCCTGAGGTGATTTTCCCCAAATTCCCTCACGAGGTTTTTCACCCAAATTCCCTAATTGGGGTGATTTTCCCCAAATTCCCTCAATTGGGTGATTTCCCCCCAAATTTCCCTCACGAAGGCGTCCCCCCCCTCAGTTAGGATGTCCCTCCCTTCCTGAGGCGATGTCCCCCTCAAGACCCCCTCAGCTGGGTGATTTCGCCCCAAATTCCCCTCACGGAAGCTACGACCACCCCCAAATTCCCCCCAGTTGGATGTCTCTCCCTCCCTGAGGCGATGTCCCCCTCAAGACCCCCTCACTGAGGGGACAGCCCCTCAGGACTCCCCTCAATCGGCTGCCCGCCCCTCCCTGAAGCGAAGACCCCCCAAAATCCCCCTCACGGCGGCTCTGCCCCCCATGCGGGTGACCCCCATCCCCAAATTCCCCTCACGCAGGTGCTCCCCGCCCGCCCCCTCACGCCCCCTCAGCCCCGCCAGGCCCAGCCGCGCCCCCTCCCCATCTCCCCCGCTCCCGCCGCCCCCTCCCCGCGCCCGCCGGGTGCCCCCCGGCCGCCCCTCGCCCTCAGGCCCTCACCGGAGCTGCGGCTCATGCGCTTCTCCCAGCCCGCGGGCAGCTTCTCCTCCTCCGCCATCTTCCCTTCCCTGAGCCCGGCCCGCTCGGCCCGCCCCCGCCGGCGCGCGGGGAGGGCGGGGCTAGGCGACCCTCCCGCGCTCCCATTGGTCGGCAGAGAACCCGCGCCGTCCTCCGCGCGCTGCCATTGGTGGAGCCGCCCGTCAATCAAGCGCGCGGTGAAGCCCGAAGGGGCGCCGCGGCCGCGTGAGGCGGAGCGGCGGGACGGTGGCCGCGCGGGGACAACATTAGCGCGAACTCAAAGCTCCGGTAAACATCCCCAGCGGAGCCGCGGAACCACCGGAGACTCCACAACCAGCTTTATTGCCAATAAATCCAAAGCTCCAGGAGGCGCACGGCCGGTTTGGAGCCTCAGCGCGGCGCCGGTTCGCTCACAGCGCAGGTGGGAGGGCGAGAACCGGGAATGGCGGAGATAACGGGAGGTACCGGCGGACACCGGGAGCGCCGCCGTGGGTCTCATCCGCAGCAGGAATGAACGGCGAGCGAGGTCGGGGAATTGCGGGGATGAGGGCTCGGGGTGCGAAGCCTCCCCAGGGACCTCCGGAGACTTCCCGAGACCCCTCAGGGTCCTCCCGGTGCCTCGGGAACCTCTCCGGTACTTCCGGGGCCCTCAGGAGTCTCCCGGTGCCTCCGGAGCCTTTCCAGGGCCCTCAGGAGTCTCCCGGTGCCTTCGGAGCCTTCCGGGGCCCTCCGGAGCCTTTCCGGTACCACCGGAACCTTCCGGGGCCCTCAGGAACCTCTCCGGTACCTCAGGAACCTCTCCGGTACCTCAGGAACCTCTCAGGTACCTCAGGAACCTCTCCGGTACCTCAGGAACCTCTCCGGTACTTCCGGGGCCCTCAGGAGCCTCCCGGTGCCTCCGGAGCCTTTCCGGGGCCCTCAGTGGTCTTCCGGTGCCTTCGGAGCCTTCCGGGGCCCTCCGGAGCCTTTCCGGTACCTCCGGAGCCTTTCCCGAACCCCTCAGTGGTCTCCCGGTGGCTCCGGAGCCTTTCCGGTACGTCCGGAGCCTTCCGGGGCCCTCAGGAGCCTCTCCGGTACCTCAGGAGCCTCTCCGGTACCTCAGAAACCTCTCCGGTACCTCAGGAACCTCTCCGGTACCTCAGGAGCCTCTCCGGTACCTCAGAAACCTCTCCGGTACCTCAGGAACCTCTCCGGTACCTCAGGAGCCTCTCCGGTACCTCAGAAACCTCTCCGGTACCTCAGAAACCTCTCCGGTACCTCCAGCTCCCCTCAGCCGGCGGGGGGCAGGAAGTGACGTCACGGAGAGCCGGAAGTGGCTCTCGGCGTTCCCGGAAGTGTTGCATAGCAACGGCGTTTGTTGTTAGCAACGGCAAGATGGCGGCGGCGGGTGTTTGCTGGGAGCGATTTGGGGTCGTTTGGGATCGTTTGGATCCCAAATCCTCGGGAATTCCGGGCGGGAAAAGCAGGAATTTGTGCTGGGATGACCTGGAGGTGACCAAATCCGGTGACGCTGCCGGGTGGCTGAGCCCCGGGAGTTGAGGGGTTTGTTGCCAAATTCTGGTTTTTGGGGGGATAATTCCGATTATTTGGGGTAATTCCCAATTTTTGGGGGGTAATTCCAAGTTTTTTTGGGTAATTCCAACTCTTTTGGGGGATAATTCCCAATTTTTGGGAGGAAATTCTAACTCTTTTTGAGGGTAAATTTCCAATTTTTGGGGAGGTAATTCCATTTTTTTGGGGGATAATTCCCATTTTTTGGGAGGAAATTCCAACTTTTTTTGGGAGGCAATTCCAATTTTTTGGGAGGCAATTCCCAATTTTTGGGAGGAAATTCCCAATTTTTTTGGGGTAATTCCAATTTTTGGGGGGTAAATTTCCAATTTTTGGGGGGTAATTCCAATTTTTGAGGGGCAATTCCAAGATTTTTTGGGGTAATTCCGATTTTTTGGGGGTAATTCCCAATTTTTGGGGATAATTCCAAGTTTTTTGGAGTAATTCCAACTCTTTTGGAGGGAAATTCCCAATTTTTGGGGGCAAATTCCAACTTTCTTTGGGGACAATTCCCAATTTTTGGGGATAATTCCCAATTTTTGTGATTTTTCTTTCCCTATTTCGAGCAGCAGCTCTGCGGTTTTGAGGATTTTTCCTCCTTTTTTGAGCTGAAAGGATGAGGAAATCCATGAAAATCCATGAAAATCCACAAGAATTCCCAAAAAATTCCATGGAATTCTTCCCAAAATCCCCAAAAATTTAAAAAAAAAAAAAATCCCACAAAAACCCTCAAGGAAATGCATTAAAATCCCACAAAAATTAAAAATAAAAAAATCCCCAAAAATCCGTTCAAAGTCCCCAAAAATCCACAAAAAGTAAAATTTCAAAATTCTTCAGAATTATAGAAAAATCCCCAAAAAATCCATTCAAAGTCCCCAAAAATCCAACAAAAAATAAAATAAAATTTTAAAAAATCCTCCAAATTATTAAATCCAAAAATCCACAAAAATTTTTAAATCTTCAGAATTATAAAATAATCCCCCAAAATCCATGAAAAGTCCCCAAAAATCCAACAAAAAATAAAACAAAATTTTAAAAATCCTCCAAATTATAAAAAAAAATCGCCAAAAATCCATTCAAAGTCCCCAAAAAAATCCACCAAAAAATAAAATAAAATTTTATATAAAAATCCTCCAAATTATAAAAAAATCCCCAAAAATCCATGAAAAGTCCCCAAAAATCCACAAAAAAAAAAAAATTAAATTTAAAAAAACTTCCAAATTACTAAAAAATCCCCAAAAATCCACAAAATAAATCTTCTAAATTATTAAAAAATCCCCAAAAATCCATTCAAAGTCCCCAAAAATCCAACAAAAAATAAAACAAAATTTTAAAAATCCTCCAAATTATAAAAAAAAATCGCCAAAAATCCATTCAAAGTCCCCAAAAAAATCCACCAAAAAATAAAATAAAATTTTATATAAAAATCCTCCAAATTATTAAAAAATCCCCAAAAATCCATGAAAAGTCCCCAAAAATCAACAAAAATAAAATTAAAATTAAAAAAACTTCCAAATTACCAAAAAATCCCCAAAAATCCACAAAAATAAAATTTAAAAAAAATCTTCAGAATTATAAAAAAATTCCCCAAAAATCCATGAAAAGTCCCCAAAAATCCACAAAAAAAAATTAAATTTGAAAAACTTCCAAATTACTAAAAAATCCCCAAAAATCCACAAAATAAATCTTCTAAATTATTAAAATCCCCAAAAATCCATTCAAAGTCCCCAAAAATCCAACAAAAAATAAAACAAAATTTTAAAAATCCTCCAAATTATTAAAAAATCCCCAAAAATCCACCCAAAAAAAAATCCCGGATTAAAAAAAAAATCGAACTTGAGTTAAATTTTAACTCCTCCGGGAGGAGCTGCAGAATCCCTGAGGTCACAGCGGCAGATTTGGGGTTGGAAATCCTCTCCTGAGCCCGAAAAAAAAATCCCAAAATTCCCTCGGAAAATCCCCAAATTCCCCCCGAAAACCGGATGGAGGAGGAGGAGGAGCTGCAGGATGATCTGCGAACTTTCCGAGGTGAAATTCCCGATTTTCCTGGCGGGTTTGGAGATTTTTCCAAAGGTTTTTCCAAAGGTTTTTCCAAAGGTTTTTCCTTCCCCCTGATGGGGAATTCGGGTGATGCCAAAAATCCCCAAAATCCCCAAAATTTGGCTGCTGGGAATTCGAAATCCTTGGGAAGAAATTGGGGAAAATTCCTGAAAAATCCCGGAAATAATTCAAGAAAATAATCAGGATTTTTTTTAATTTTTTTTTTTTTAAAAATCCCGAAATTTTCCCCAAAATTCTTCCCAAATAATTAATTCTTCGATGAGCCAAAAAAAAAAAAAAAAATCATCCATCGGGAAATAAATCCCCAAAGAATTCCTGAAATAATCCAATAAAACAATCGAGAAATGATTGTTTTTTTATTTTAAATCCCGAAATAATTCCCCAAAATTCTTCCCAAATAATTAATTCTTCGACAATCCCAAAAAAAATAATAAATCCCAAAAAAATTCCCAAAATAATCCAAACCAAATCCTCCCCAAAGACCCCAAAATCCCAGGAATTCTCCCCAAATTCTTCCCTCCTGGATCAAATCCCAACCCGATCTGGTTATTGATTAACCTTTGGATAAACACAGCGGGAAAAGGGATGAGAAATCCTGGGAATTCCTGATTTCCCAAAATTCCTGCTTTTCCCTGGATTTTATCCTGAATTTCCTTGGATTTTCCTTTGATTTTCCTTTGAATTTCCTGATTTTCTTTTGATTTTCCTCATTATTTTCCTTTGATTTTCCTGAATTTTCCTTTGATTTTCCTGATTTTCCTTGGATTTTTCTTGGATTTTCCTTGGATTTCCCTGGAATTTTATCTTAATTTTCCTTGGATTTTCCTTGGATTTTCCTGATTTTCCTTTTGATTTTCCGGATTTCCTTTTGATTTTCCTGATTTTCTTTTGATTTTCCTGATTCTTTTCCTTTGATTTTCCTATTATTTTCCTGATTTTCTTTGGATTTTCCTTGGATTTTCCTGATTTCCCTTTGTTTTTCCCTTTGTTTTTCCCTTGGATTTTCCTTGGATTTTTTCCTTGGATTTTTCTTGGATTTTCCTTGGATTTCCCTGGAATTTTATCTTAATTTTCCTTGGATTTTCCTTGGATTTTCCTTTGATTTTCCTTTGAGATTTTCCTTGGATTTTTCCTTTGATTTTTCCTTTTTATTTTCCTGATTTCCCTTTGATTTTCCTTTGATTTTCCTGATTTTCCTTTGAATTTCCTGATTATTTTCCTTGGATTTTCCTTGGATTTTCCTGATTTTCCTTTTTATTTTCCTGATTTTCTTTTTATTTTCCTGATTTTCTTTTGATTTTCCTGATTCTTTTCCTTTGATTTTCCTGATTTTCCTATTATTTTCCTGATTTTCTTTGGATTTTTTCCTTGGATTTTTTCCTTGGATTTTCCTTGGATTTCCCTTTGAGATTTTCCTTGGATTTTCCTGATTTTCCTTTGATTTCCCTTGGATTTTCCTTTGATTTTCCTGATTTTCCTATTATTTTCCTGATTTTCTTTTGATTTTCCTGATTCTTTTCCTTTGATTTTCCTGATTTTCTTTGGATTTCCCTTGGATTTTCTCTTGGATTTTCCCTTGATTTTCCCTTGATTTTCCTTTGATTTTCCTGATTTTCCTTGGATTTTCCTGATTATTTTCCTTGGATTTTCCTGATTTCCCTTCTATTTTCTTGATTTTCCTGATTTTCCTTGGATTTTCCTTTGAGATTTTCCTTTGAGATTTTCCTTGGATTTTCCTTGGATTTTCTTTTGATTTTCCTGATTCTTTTCCTTTGATTTTTGTGATTTTCCTATTATTTTCGTGATTCTTTTCCTTTGATTTTCCTATTATTTTCCTTGGATTTTCCCATTTTCCCCTTGATTTCCTCTTGATTTTCCCTTGATTTTTCCTTGGATTTTTCCCCCATTTTTCCCCAGTTTTTCATCTGTATTTTCCCTGGGATTTTTTCCCCCATTTTTCCCCATTTTTCCCCAGTTTTTCCCTGGTTTTCCCGGGTTTTTTTCCCAGTTTTTCCCCAATTTATCCCAATTTTTCCCCTGAATTTTCCCCCATTTTTCTCCAGTTTTTCCCTGGTTTTCCCCTGGTTTTTTTTTCCTGTTTTTCCCTTTTTTCCCCCTGTATTTTCCCCCCATTTTTCCCCAGTTTTTCCCCTCAATTTTCCCTGTTTTTTTCCCCATTTTTTTCCCGTTTTTCCCATTTTTTTCCCATTTTTCCCTCTCATTCCAGGTCGCTCCCTCCCTCCCCGCTGGTTCTTCTCCTTCCCTGCTGTTTATCTCACTTTGGGATTTCTCTCTCTGCTGCTGCTGCTCCTGAGCTGCCTGGCTCTGTCCAGAGGTGAGAATTCCCAAAAAAAACCCCAAAATATTCCCCAAAAAAATCCCAAAAAAATCCCCAAAAACCCCAAAAAAAAAAATTCCCAAAAAAATCCCAAAAAATTCCCAAAAATTCCCAAAAATTCCCAAAAGAAAAAAATCCCAAAATTCCCAAAACCAAAACCCCAAAAATTCAAAATTCCAAAATAATCCCCAAAACCCCAGAATTCCATCCATCCCAAATCCCTGAGCTGCCTGGCTCTGTCCAGAGGTGAGAATTCCCCAAAAAATCCCCTAAAAATTCCCAAAAAATTCCCAAAGAAATCCCAAAAAATTCCCCAAAAAATTCCCAAAGAAATCCCAAAAAATTCCCCCAAAAATTCCCCAAAAATTCAAAAAAAATTCCCAAAAAAATCCCAAAAAATTCCCCAAAAATTCCAAAAAAATTCCCAAAAAATCCCAAAAAAATCCCAAAAATTCCCCAAAAATCCCCGAATTCCCTCCTTCCACCCCAAATCCCAAATCCCCTGCAATTCCCCAAATCCTAAACCAACAATTCCCATTTTTTGGGAATTTTTCCCACCTGGAAAATCACCAATAAATCCCATTTTTTCCCATTTTTCCTGCAGTTTCCTCACTTTCCTCCCAGCTCAGCCAGAAAAACCTGCAGCAGAATTTTTCCGATTGGGATTCATTCCGTAAGTCCTGAAAATTCCCAAAATTCCCAAAATTCCCAAAATTCCTGGGAATTTCCCCAAAAATTCCCCCAGAAAGTTCCTTCCGGAGGTTTTCCCACCAAATCCCACTTGAATCGTTTGGGAAAATTCTTTTTTTTCCCTCAGAATTGGAGGTTTTCTGAGGGAAAAAAAATCAATATTTCGAGGGAGAAAATTCCCTAAATCCCAACAAACACTTTGGGGGAGAAAAATCCCAATTTTTGGGGTTTTTTTCAGCTAAAATTCCTCCAAATCCCAACGTTTGGAGGGATTTTTTTGGGGGATAAAATCCCAATTTAGGGGATTAACGGGGAGAAAAATCCTCCAGAATTCCCAAATTCCCAAATCCCAATCCTGAATTCCCAAAATCCCAAATTTCTAAATCCCAAATTCTCAAATTCCCAAATCCCAAAATCCCCAATTCCCCAAATCCCAACATCTGCAGGGATTTTTTTAGGGATAAAAATCCCAATTTAGGGGATTTACGGGGAGAAAAATCCTCCAAAACTCCCAAATTCCCAAATCTCAAATTCCCAAAAATCCCAAAATCCCCAAATCCCAAATCCCAACATCTGCAGGGATTTTTTTAGGGATAAAAATCCCAATTTAGGGGATTTACGGGGAGAAAAATCCTCCAAAACTCCCAAATAATTCCCAAAAATCCCAAAATCCCAAATCCCCAAATTCCCAAATTCCCAAAATCCCAAATCCTGATCCCAAATTCCCCAATTCCCAAATCCCAACATCTGCAGGGATTTTTTTTAGGGATAAAAATCCCAATTCAGGGGATTAACAGGGAGAAAAATCCTCAAAACTTCCCAAAATCCCAAAATCCCAAATTTCCAAATCCCAAATCCCAAAATCCCCAATTCCCCAAATCCCAACATCTGGATGGATTTTTTTTGGTATAAAAATCCCAATTCAGGGGATTTACAGGGAGAAAAATCCTCCAAAACTCCCAAATTCCCAAAAATCCCAAAATCCCAAATTCCCAAATCCCAAAATCCCAAATC
Organism: Lichenostomus cassidix; assembly: GCF_008360975.1. Lineage (NCBI taxonomy): Eukaryota > Metazoa > Chordata > Aves > Passeriformes > Meliphagidae > Lichenostomus > Lichenostomus cassidix. Next base: position 2,023,530 of record NW_028147446.1, read on the forward strand.
CCAAAATCCCAAAATCCCAATCCCAAAATCCCCAAATCCCAAATTCCCAAATCCCAATCCCAAAATCCCAAATCCCAACATCTGGATGGATTTTTTTAGGGATAAAAATCCCAATTCAGGGGATTTACGGGGAGAAAAATCCTCCAAATCCCACCAATTTTAGGGTGAAAAATCCGGTGAAAAACCCCAAATTTCCCAGGACAATCCCCTTTTGGGGTCACAGACGATTTCCCCTATTTGCAGTGTTCCCGTGTGGGGCGAATTCCCGGGAATGGGAATATTTTTCTGGGAATTGTTATTATTTCTCGCTGGCGAGGATGAGCTGGCAGAGAGCCAAGGAGCAGTGCGAGGAGAGGAGAGCTCAGCTGGCCGTGGTGGGCAGTTTCCCCGAGCAGGTGAGCCTGAAAAATCCCCCAAAAATCCCCCAAAAAATCCCAAAAAAATCCCCAAAAAATCCCCCCAAAAATCCCCCAAAAAACCCCCAAAAATCCCACAAAAATCCAAAAAAATCCCAAAAAAATCCAAAAAAAATCCAAAAAAAATCCCCAAAAAATCCCCCAAAAAATCCCAAAAAAATCCCCAAAATCCCAAATAGAGGAGAGCTCAGCTGGCCGTGGTGGGCAGTTTCCCCGAGCAGGTGAGCCTGAAAAATCCTAAAAAAATCCCAAAAAAAACCCCAAAACAAGTCCTAAAAAAATCCCAAAATCCCGAAATCCCGAATCCTGAAATCCCGAATCCCAGCAGTGATCGGCAGTTTCCCCGAGCAGGTGAGCCTGAAAATCCTAAAAAAATCCCCCAAAAATTCCCAAAAAAATCCCCAAAAAATCCCCAAAAAATTCCCCCAAAAAATCCCACAAATATCCAAAAAAAAATCCCAAAAAAAATCCCCCAAAAAAATCCCAAATCCCAGCCATGATCGGCAGCTTCCCCGAGCAGGTGAGCCCCAAAAGTCAAAAAAAAAATCCCCAAAAAAATCCCCCGAAAAATCCCAAAAAAATCCCCAAAAAATCCCAAAAAAAATCCCAAAAAAATCCCCAAAAAAATCCAAAAATCCCAAATAGAGGAGAGCTCAGCTGGCCGTGGTGGGCAGTTTCCCCGAGCAGGTGAGCCCCAAAAAATCCTAAAAAAATCCACAAAAAATCCACAAAAAATCCACAAAAAATCCACAAAAAATTCCCCCCAAAAATCCCCCCAAAAATCCCCCAAAAAAATCCCAAATCCCAGCCATGATCGGCAGCTTCCCCGAGCAGGTGAGCCTGAAAAATCCCAAAAAAATCCCCAAAAATCCCAAAAAAATCCCCAAAAATCCTAAAAAAATCCCAAAAAAATCCCCAAAAAAATCCCCAAAAAATCCCACAAAAAAACCCCAAAATCCCACAAAAATCCCGCAAAAATCCCAAGAAAATCCCCAAAAAAATCCCCCCAAAAAAATCTCCAAAAAAGATCCCAAAAAAATCCTAAAATCCCCAAATCCTGAATCCCGAATCCCAAAATCCTGAATCCCAGCAGTGATCGGCAGCTTCCCCGAGCAGGTGGAGCCCCAAAAATCCCAAAAAAAATCCCCAAAAAATCCCAAATCCCCAATTCCAAAAAAATCCCAAAAAAATCCCAAAATCCCAAATAGAGGAGATCTCAGCTGGCCGTGGTGGGCAGCTTCCCCGAGCAGGTGAGCCCCAAAAAATCCTAAAAAATTCCTAAAAAAATCCCAAATCCCCAATTCCCAAAAAATCCCAAAAAAAATCCCACAAAAAAACCCCAAAATCCCACAAAAATCCCGCAAAAATCCCACAAAAATCCCCAAAAAAATCCCCCCAAAAAAAATCCAAAAAAGATCCCAAAAAAATCCTAAAATCCCCAAATCCTGAATCCCGAATCCCAAAATCCTGATCCTGGTCAGCAGCTTCCCTGAGCAGGTGAGCCCAAAAAAATCCCAAAAAAATCCCAAAATCCAAAAAAAAAATCCCAAAATCCCAGTGATGATGGGCAGCTTCCCCAGGCAGGTAAGCAAAAATTCCCACGACCCCAAATCCAATCCCACTGATCCCAAATCCAATCCCAGCAATCCCAAATCAATTCCCATTGATCCCAAATCCATTCCCAAGACCCCAAATCCATTCCCATTATTCCAAATCAATTCCCACAACCCCCAATCCAACCCCAATGATCCCAAATCCATTCCCACTGATCCCAAATAAATTTCCGCCGATCCCAAATCCAATCCTAACGATCCCAAATCCAATCCCAATGATCCCAAATCAATTCCCAACGACCCCAAATCCAACCCCAATAATCCCAAATCCATTCCCACAATCCCAAATCAAATCCCACTGATCCCAAATCCATTCCCATGGTCCCAAATCCAACCCCAATGATCCCAAATCCATTCCCAACGATCCCAAATCCGATTCCCACTGATCCCAAATCCAATCCCAATGATCCTAAATCAATTCCCGTTGATCCCAAATCCAATCCAAACGATCCCAAATCCATTCCCACTGATCCCAAATAAATTCCCACTGATCCCAAATCCAATCCCAATGATCCCAAATGCAATCCAAATTATTCCAAATCAATTCCCATTGATCCTAAATCCAATCCCATTGATCCAAATCCATTCCCACTGATCCCAAATAAATTTCCGCCGATCCCAAATCCAATCCTAACAATCCCAAATCAAATCCCACGACCCCAAATCCATTCCCAACGATCTAAATCCATTCCCACGACCCCAAATCCATTCCCACGACCCCAAATCAAATCCCAACGATCCCAAATCCAATCCCACGACCCCAAATCAATTCCCACAATCCCAAATCCATTCCCACAATCCCAAATCCAATCCCACAATCCCAAATCCATTCCCAACGATCCCAAATCAATTCCCAATGATCCCAAATCCATTCCCATTGATCCCAAATGCAACCCCAATGATCCCAAATCCATTCCCACAATCCCAAATCAATTCCCACAATCCCAAATCCAACCCCAATGATCCCAAATCAATTCCCATTGATCCCAAATCAATTCCCACTGATCCCAAATAATTTCCCAATGATCCCAAATCCATTCCCACAATCCCAAATCCAACCCCAACGATCCCAAATCCATTCCCAATGACCCCAAATCCCCCTGACCCCAAATCCCCCTGACCCCAAACCCCCGCAGAGTTTCCTGATGTCGCGCACGCGGAACGAGCGATTCTGGATCGGCCTGACCGACGGGAACTCCGAGGGGAACTGGGAGTGGGTGGATGGGAGCGACTACAGCTCTGCCTTCACGTGAGCCAAAAACCCCAAAATTCCCCCAAAATCCCAGGGTTTCCCCCAAAATCCCGGGATTCCAGCCCAAATCCCAAAATTTCCCCCAAAATCCTGTGATTCCAGCCCAAATCCTGGGATTTCCCCCAAAAATTTCCCCCAAAATCCCGGAAATTTCCCCAAAAATTTCTCCCAAAATCTGAAATTTCCCCAAAAATCCTGGGATTTCCCCCAAAATCCTGAAATTTCCCTTAAATCCTGGGATTTCCCCCCAAAATTTCCCCCAAAATCCCAGGATTTCCCCCAAAATTTCCCCCAAAATCCTGGGGTTCCAGCCCAAATCCCAAAATTTCCCCCAAAATCCAGGGATTCCCGCCAAAATCCCAAAATTTTCCCCAAATCCCCAAATTTCCCCCAAAATCCTGGGATTTCCCCCAAAATCCCAGGATTCCAGCCCAAATCCAGGGATTTCCCCCAAAAATTTCCCCCAAAATCCCAGGATTTCCCCCCAAAATTTCCCCTGAAATCCCGAAATTTCCCCCAAAACCCTGTGATCCCAGCCCAAATCCCAGGATTTCTCCCCAAAATTCCCCCCAAATCCTGGGATTCCAGCCAAAATCCCGAAATTTCCCCCAAAATCCAGGGATTCCAGCCAAAATCCCAAAATTTTCCCCCAAAATCCTGGGATTTCCCCCAAAATTTGCCCCAAAATCCCAAAATTTGCCCCAAAATCCCAAAATTTGCCCCAAAATCCTGGGATTTCCTCCAAAATCCTGGGATTCCAGCCCAAATCCTGGGATTTCCCCCAAAATCTCCCCCCAAAATCCCAGGATTTCCCCCAAAAAATTTCCCCCAAAATCCAGGGATTTCCCCCAAAATCCCAGGATTCCAGCCCAAATCCTGGGATTTCCCTCCAAAATTTCCCCCAAAATCTTGGGATTTCCCCCAAAAATTTCCCCTGAAATCCCAAAATTTCCCCCGAAATCCCGAAATTTCCCCCAAAACCCTGGGATTCCAGCCCAAATCCCAGGATTTCCCTCAAAAAATTTCCCCCAAAATCCCTGGGATCCCAGCCTAAATCCCACTTTTCTTAAAATTTTTCCATCCCAACCATTGGGATTTTGGGGATTTTTCTTCCCCAACCATTGGGATTTTGGGGTTTTTTGTATCCCAAACACTGGGATTTTGGGGATTTTTCCTCCCTAAACATTGGGATTTTGCACAATTCTCTCCCCCAAACCACCCCAATCACTGGGATTTTTTTGGGGAATTCCCTCCCACCCTTTTCCCAAATTTTTCCCTAAATTTCCCCCAAATTTCCCCCGAATTTCCCCCGAATTTCCCCCGAATTTCCCCCGAATTTCCCCCGAATTTTCCCCGAATTTTCCCCGAATTTTTCCCAAATTTTCCCCAAATTTTCCCCAAATTTTCCCCGAATTTTCCCCAAATTTTCCCCAAATTTTCCCCGAATTTTCCCCGAATTTTTCCCAAATTTTCCCCGAATTTTCCCAGGTTCTGGCGGGAAGGAGAGCCCAACAACAGCGGCGACAACGAGGACTGTGCTCACCTCTGGGTTTCGGGGAAATGGAACGACGTGCATTGCACCTTCGAGTGCTACTTCATCTGCGAGAGACCTCTGGCCAGGAAAATCCCCTTTTCCCACTAAATTTCGGGATCTGGATTCCCAAATTCCCGCTTTTCCTGCTCCCCACCCAGCCAGACAGCCGAATTCCCAAAAAAAAATCAGGAATTTGGGGGAATTCTGCGGAATAAAAGGAGATTCCTGCTCTGCTTTGGGTTGATATCTGGAGGGGGAATTGGGATTTTTCCAAAGTTTTCCCCGATTTTTGGGAATTCCCGGGATTCGGTGCTCTAGGGTGGAATTGGGATTTGGGAACTGTGGGCTGGAAATTCTCAATTTTCCATCTTTTCCAATTGGTGGATTGGAAATTCCCAACTGGGAATTGGGATTTGGGAACTGTGGGCTGGAAATTCCCAATTGGGAACTGGGATTTGGAAATTCCCAATTTTTCCCCATTTTTGGGGTGGTTTGGGTTGGGAATTCCTGGGATTTGGTGCTTTAGGGTGGAATTGGGATTTGGGAATTGTGGATTGGAAATTCCCAATTGGGATCTGGGATTTGGGAATTCCCAATTTTCCATCTTTTCCCCCCAAAAATCAGCACTTCCCAAATTTTTCCTGATTTTTGGGGTGGTTTGGGTTGGGAATTCCTGGGATTTGGTGCTTTAGGGTGGAATTGGGATTTGGGAATTCCCAATTTTCCATCTTTTCCCCCCAAAAATCAGCACTTCCCAAAGTTTTCCCCATTTTTGGGGTGGTTTGGATTGGGAATTCCCGGGATTCAGTGCTTTAGGGTGGAATTGGGATTTGGGAATTGTGGATTGGAAATTCCCAATTGGGATCTGGGATTTGGGAATTCCCAATTTTCCATCTTTTCCCCCAAAAAATCAGAACTTCCCAAAGTTTTCCCCATTTTTGGGAAGGTTTGGATTGGGAATTCTCGGGATTCGGTGCTTTAGGGTGGAATTGGGATTTGGGAATTGTGGATTGGAAATTCCCAATTGGGAACTGGGATTTGGAAATTCCCAATTTTTCCCGATTTTTGGGGTGGTTTGGGTTGGGAATTCCCGGGATTCGGTGCTTTAGGGTGGAATTAGGATTTGGGAATTCCCAATTTTTCATCTTTTCCCCCCAAAATCAGCAAAGTTTTCCCAAAGTTTTCCCCACTTTTGGGGAGGTTCAGCTTGGATTCCCAATTTGAAATTCCCAGGATTTTGGGTTTTTTAGGCAAAACTCGATGGGGGTTCAGGTCCTGGGTGGCTCTGGGATCCACAGGGATTTGGGAATTTCGTCCTTCCCTTCCTGGATTCCCCAAATCCCTCTGGATTTCCCCAATTATTCCCAATTCCCCTCTGATCCCGGGAAAGGGGAGGTCCTGGGGTGGCTTCCGTTTTTTTAGGGAGATTCCCGATTTTTGGGGGTTTCCCCTTTTTTTAGGGAGATTCCCAGTTTTTGGGAATTTGCGGTTTTTGGGGTTTCCCATTTTTGGGGTTTCCCATTTTTGGGGTTTCCCATTTTTGGGGTTTCTCGATTTTTGGCGATTCCTGGTTTTTGGAGGACTCCCGAATTTTGGGGATTCCCAAGTTTTTGGGGTTTCCCATTCTCTGGGATTCCCGATTTTTGGGGTTTCCCTTTTTTTGAGCCATTCCTGTTTTCGGAATTTCCCATTTTGGGGATTTCCCATTTTTGGGGTTTCCTGGTTTTTGAAGTTTCCCATTTTCGGGGTTTCCTGGTTTTTGGAGTTTCCCAGTTTTTGGAGTTTCCCCATTCTCTGGGTTTCCCGATTTTTGGCGTTTCCCATTTTTGAAGTTTCTCTTTCTTGGAGTTTCCTGGTTTTTGGAGTTTCCCATTTTCTGGGATTCCGATTTTCGGGGTTTCCCGTTTTTTTAGCCATTCCCGTTTTCGGAGTTTCCCATTTTCGGGGTTTCCTGGTTTTTGGAGTTTCCCATTCTCTGGGATTCCCGATTTTCGGGGTTTCCCGTTTTTTGAGCCATTCCCGTTTTTGGGGTTTCCCATTTTCAGAGTTTCCCATTTTTGGGGTTTCCCGATTTTTTGGGTTTCTCATTTTTGGGGTTTCCCATTTTCGGAGTTTCCCATTTTCAGAGTTTCCCATTCTCTGTGATTCCCGATTTTCGGGTTTCCCGTTTTTTGAGCCATTCCCATTTTCGGGGTTTCCCATTTTCGGGGTTTCCTAGTTTTTGGAATTTCCTGGTTTTTGGAGTTTCCCATTTTTTGAGCCATTCCCGTTTTCGGAATTTCCCATTTTGGGAGTTTCCCATTTTCAGAGTTTCCCATTCTCTGGGATTCCCGATTTTCAGGGTTTCCCGTTTTCTGAGCCATTCCCGTTTTTAGGGTTTCCCATTTTTGGAGTTTCCCATTTTCGGGGTTTCCCTCTCTCCCCCCCCCGCGCGCTCCCGTCTCTCTCTCCTCCCCACGCGCGCTCCCGCGGCGGCGGCGGCGCGCTCGGGCTCGGCTGGAGCTGCTCCGCTCCGCTCGGCTCGGCTCGGCTCTGCTCCGCTCCTCTCCTCTCCGTCCGGTGCCTCCCGTGCCTCCGGTGCCTCCAGCCGCTCCGGTCCGGTGTCACCTCCCGGTGAGCGCCAGGCGCGGGCAGGGCGGAGGTGACACCGCGGGGACACCGGGAGAGGACCGGGAGAGAACCGGGAGAGGACCGGGAGAAAACCGGGAGAGCTCCGGGAGAGGACCGGGAGAGCAGCGGGAGAGGACCGGGAGAGCTCCGGGAGAGCTCCGAGACAGAACCGGGAGAGAGCCGGGAGAGAACCGGGAGAGGACCGGGAGAGAACCGGGAGAGAGCCGGGAGAGCAGCGGGAGAGGACCGGGAGAGCTCCGGGAGAGGACCGGGAGGAAACCGGGAGAGCTCCGGGCGAGCCGTCGGGTCTCGGCGAGGAGGAGGTGGAGGAAGCAGCGGCCCGAGGTGGGTTCGGAGCCCACCGGGATCGATCGGGATCGATAAGGGATCGATAAGGGATCGGGACAGAAGCTCCGCCGCGGGTTCGTTGCCGTTCGGGACCGGGAGGGAGCGCAGAGCCCGGGGAGCGGCGGGGGCTTCACCGGGGCTTTACCGGGGCTTTACCGGGGCTTCACCGGGGATTTATCGGGGCTTCACCGGGGCTTCACCGCAGCCGGGGCTTTACCGGATTCCCCCGCTCCGCTCCCGGTGTTCTCCCGCTCCATTCCCGGTCTCTCCCCGGTCAATCCCGCTCTCCTCCCGGTCCTTCCCTTCTCCCATCGCCGCTCTCCCGACGGTTCCTCTCCCTGCGGTTCTCTCCCGGTGCTTCCGCCGCTCCATTCCCGGTCTTTTCCCGGTTTTCCTGCTCCATTCCCGCTCCATTCCCGGTCTCCTCCCGGTTCTTTCTCTCCATTCCCGGTTTCTTCCCGGTTTTCCGTCTCCATTCCCGGTTTCTTCCCGGTCTCCTCCCGGTTTTCCCTCTCCATTCCCACTCTCTTCCCGGTTTTCCGTCTCCATTCCCGGTCTCCTCCCGGTTTTCCCTCTCCATTCCCGGTCTTTTCCCGGTTTTCCTGCTCCATTCCCGCTCTCCTCCCGGTTTTCTCTCTCCATTCCCGGTGTCTTCCCGGTTTTCCCGCTCCATTCCCGCTCCATTCCCACTCTCCTCCCGGTTCTTTCTCTCCATTCCCGGTCTCCTCCCGGTTTTCCCTCTCCATTCCCAGTGTCTTCCCGGTTTTCCCTCTCCATTCCCGCTCCATTCCCGGTTCTCCCGCCGTCTCCTCTCCCCGCAGCTCCGGGATGAAGCCCGAGGAAGCTCCGTCCTGCCTGGAGCAGGGAGCGCCGCCGGGATTCGGTGAGTGAATCCCGGGAATTCCGGGAATCCCGGGAATATCGGACCCCGGCAGCTTCCCAGCCCCGCCCGAATCCCGGGATTTTCAGCTCCTCCGCGCCTTCCAGCGCTTTTCCCGGCGGAATTCCCGCTTTTCCCGGCGGCATTCCCGCTTTTCCCGGCGGCATTCCCGCTTTTCCCGGCGGAATTCCCGCTTTTCCCGGCGATTCCCGGCCGGGAAGGACATTCCAGCCCCTCTGGAAATCTGGGATTTTCCCGGGTTTTGGGTTTCCCGAAATTCATCCCGAAATTCCTCCTCTCATCCCAAATCCCCACCCCTCCCGCAAACCCCTCGCTTCTCCCGATCCCTGGCAGATTTTTGGGATTTTTTGGGGAAGCTTCTCCCGCGGGATTTGTTTTGGAATTCATTTGGGATAATTCGGGATCACCCCGAATTATAAATCGCTTCCTCCCTCCCCATTTTTCCCGGGATTTGGGATCTTTTCCTGTTTTCCCGCTGTTTTCCCATTTATTCCCAATTTTTTCCTGCTCCAAACCTCCTCCTTTTCCCAATCCCAGGTTGGTTTTTTTTCCCCCAGGGAAGCTCGAGGCAAAATTCCCGTTATTTTCAGTTTCCCGGGCTGGAATCCAGGATTTTCCCGGGATTTTCCCGGGATTTTCCCGGGATTTTCCCAGGATTTTCCCAGGATTTTCCCGATCCCACATTCCCAGAAATCTCTCCTCTCCCAGCCTGGATAATTCCCGTTTTTTTCCCCTCGAAATCAAACGGGAATTGCGACCTGAAATTCCCGATTTTAACATCGGATGGGGGAAGCTAAAAATGCTGGAAAAACGTCGGGATTTGGGTAAAAAATCCATGGAAAACCCTCGGGATTCGAATCCCTGTTTTCCCGGCTTGGATTTGGGGTGGAAAAACTGAATTTTCCCAAGTTTTTTCCCTCCCCACAAGCAGCATTTTCCCCGCTGTTCCCAACAATCCCGGGAATTTCGGGACAAGGAAAATGGGGCTGGAAAAATGTTTGGGAAAATCCCAAAGCGTCCTGATCCCGATTTGGGTCTGAGGATCCTTTTTTTGGGGGAAAAAATCCGGGATTTGGGATCATCCCGGGAGCAGGAAAAGTGGGAAAGATTCCCAGAGTTTGGGAGAAGAGAGAGCTCTGGGAAAGGCTGGGAAAATCCGGTTTTTTTGGGGTTTTTTTCCCTGGATTTGGGCTTCCCCTTGGAATTTTGGGGTCCAAATTCCAACTGGCTTCAAAGCTGGGCTTGGAATTCCAAATTAAAAACTGGAATTCCAAAAGAAATCCTGGATCGATCAGGGTTCTCCTCATTCCCACATCTCCCCCAAATCCGCTTGTTTTTCCTGGAATTTTGGCGGATTTTTCCCGGGATTTTGGCGGATTTTTCCCGGGATTTTGGCAGCCGAAAGCAGCAGCAGCAGGAGGAGGAGGAGGAGGAAGCTCTCCAGGCTCTGCCCTGATCCCAATCCAACAGGAATTTTTCCCTCCTCCCTTCGAGTTTCAGCCAGAGATGAGTTGAGATAAAACTTGAGGGAAAAACATCCCAAAAAATGGGAAAAAAACCCCAAATCCCCGGAAAATGGAGGATTTCTGCCCTGAATTCCAAAAAATCCCTGATTTTTCCGTGGGAAAAAATCCCTTCCTGCTCCACGGGGATATTCCTGACTTTCCCGGGGTGGAGAGACCCAAAACTCCTGGAATTCCGGGAGGATTTGGGTGGGAAAGGAACTCAAATCCAATCCCAAATCCAACCCAAATCCAATCCCAAATCCAATCCAAATCCCAATTCCAATCCAAATCCCAATCCCAATCCAAATCCCAATCCAAATCCCAATCCAAGTCCCAATTCAAATCCCAATTCCAATCCCAATTCCAATCCCAAATCCAATCCAAATCCCAATCCTAATCCCAATTCCAATCCCAAATCCAATCCAAATCCCAATTCCAATCCAAATCCCAATTCCAATTCCAAATCCAATCCCAATTCCAATCCCAACCCAAATCCCAATCCAAATCCCAATCCAAGTCCCAATTCCAATCCCAAATCCCAATTCCAATCCCAAATCCAATCCCAATCCCAATCCAAATCCAAATCCCAATTCCAATCCAAATCCAATCCAAATCAAATCCCAACCCAAATCCCAATCCAAATGCCAATTCCAATCCCAAATCCAATCCAAATTCCAAATCCCAATTCCAATCCCAACCCAAATCCCAATCCAAATCCAAATCCCAATTCCAATTCCAATCCCAATTCCAATCCAAATCCAATCCAAATCAAATCCCAACCCAAATCCCAATCCATTCCCAATCCAACCCCATATCCAAATCCCAAATTTCCCAATCCCATCCAACTTCCATCCCATTCCCAACTGAATTCCAACCCCAATCCATGGCCAACGACGATTTCCCATCCCGGAGGAATGAGGAATTCCCTTCCCAATTCCCAATCCCAAGGAATTTCCTTCGCCAACCTTCCCTTGGCCACTTCCATCCCAAAAACCCCAAAAATCCCACAATTCCCCCCAGAAATCCGTTCCCATCCTTTCCCTCAATCCCTCCAGGAATTCCCCATGGATTTTCCCTCTCCTAACGGGATTTTTTCCAGGAATTCCAGGCAAAATCCCTTATGGATTTCCCCTCTCCTAACAGGATTTTTTCCAGGAATTCCAGCTAAAATCCCCCATGGATTTCCCCTTTCCTAACGGGATTTTTTCCAGGAATTCCAGGCAAAATCCCTTATGGATTTCCCCTCTCCTAATGGGATTTTTCCCAGGAATTCCCCACTATCTCCCCTATTGATTTCCCCTCTCCTAACAGGATTTTTTCCAGGAATTCCAGCTAAAATCCCCCATGGATTTCCCCTTTCCTAATGGGATATTTTCCCGGATTTCCAGCTAAAATCCCCTAGGGATTTCCCCTCTCCTAATGAGATTTTTCCAGGAATTCTCCACGATCTCCCCCATGGATTTTCCCTCTCCTAACGGGATTTTTTTCCCGGATTTCCAGCTAAAATCCCCTATGGATTTCCCCTCTCCTAACGGGATTTTTCCCAGGAATTCCAGGTTTAATCCCCTATGGATTTCCCCTCTCCTAATGGGATATTTTCCCGGATTTCCAGCTAAAATCCCCTAGGGATTTCCCCTCTCCTAATGGGATTTTTCCAGGAATTCTCCACGATCTCCCCCATGGATTTCCCCTCTCCTAACAGGATTTTTCCCAGGAATTCCAGGTTAAATCCCCCATGGATTTCCCCTCTCCTAATGGAATTTTTCCAGGAATTCCCCACAGTCTCCCCTATCGATTTCCCCTCTGCTAACAGGATTTTTTCCCGGATTTCCAGGTTTAATCCCCCACGGATTTCCCCTCTCCTAACCGGATTTTTTCCAGGAATTCCAAATGCTCTGCCCCATAGGTTTCCCCTCTCCTAACAGGATTTTTCCAGGAATTCCCCACAGTCTCCCCTATGGATTTCCCCTCTCCTAACAGGATTTTTTCCAGGATTTCCAGGTTTAATCCCCCACGGATTTCCCCTCTCCTAACAGGATTTTTTCCAGGAATTCCAGGTTTAATCCCCCATGGATTTCCCCTCTCCTAACGGGATTTTCCCCTCATTCCAGGCTCCCCGCGGGCAGTGTGCGCGGGCTGCAATTCCCCAAAATCCCCCATGGATTTCCCCTCTCCTAATGGGATTTTTCCAGGAATTCCCCACAGTCTCCCCTATCGATTTCCCCTCTCCTAACAGGATATTTTCCCGGATTTCCAGCTCAAATCCCCTCTCCTAACGGGATATTTCCCCTCATTTCCAGGCTCCCCGCGGGCAGTGTGCGCGGGCTGCGATTCCCCAAAATCCCCTATGGATTTCCCCTCTCCTAACAGGATATTTTCCCGGATTTCCAGCTCAAATCCCCTCTCCTGACGGGATATTTCCCCTCATTTCCAGGCTCCCCGCGGGCAGTGTGCGCGGGCTGCGATTCCCCAAAATCCCCTATGGATTTCCCTTCTCCTAACAGGATTTTTTCCCGGAATTCCAGGTAGAATTCCCCTCTCCTAAGGGGATATTTCCCCTCATTTCCAGGCTCCCCGCGGGCAGTGTGCGCGGGCTGCTCCTCGCCCATCGCGGACCGTTTCCTGCTGAAGGTGGATGAGCTCTCGTGGCACGAGCGCTGCCTGCGCTGCTCGGTGTGTCTGCAGCCGCTCTCGGGGAGCTGCTTCTGGCGCCACTGCCAGCTCTACTGCCGCCCCGACTACGAGAAGTGAGTTTTCCTGGGAATTTCCCTGCTTGGCTGGGATTTGTCCCGGTTTTTCCGAATTTTTCCCCGTTTTTTTCTCATTTTCCCTCATTTTTCCCATTTTTCCCCCTTTTTTCTCCATTTTTTCACCATTTTTTCCCCTTTTTCCCCCATTTTTTCACCATTTTCCCCATTTTTTCTCCATTTTTTCTCCTCTTTTTCCCATTTTTTCACCATTTTCCCCATTTTTTCCCCTTTTTCCCCCATTTTTTCCCCATTTTTCCCCTTTTTCCCCCATTTTTTCCCCATTTTTTTCCCATTTTTTCACCATTTTCTCCATTTTTTCCCCATTTTTCTCCACTTTTTCCCTATTTGTCCCCTTTTTTCTCTCCATTTTTTTCCCCATTTTTTCCCATTTTCCCCCCATTTTTCCCCCATTTCCCCCATTTTTTCCCTTTTATCTTTTTTCCCCTTTCTCCCCTTTCCCCTTTCCTTCCCCATTTCCTTCCCTTCCCAAAGCTGCACAATCCCTGGATTTCCACCCTGGGCACAGATCGATCCCAGAACCCCAAAATCCCACAAAATCCCCTAAAAATCCCCTAAAAACCCCACAAAATCCCATTAAAATCCCATAAAAACCCCACAAAAACCCCACAAAACCCCACGAAATCCCACAAAATCCCCTAAAACCCCACAAAACCCCACAAAATCCCATAAAATCCCATAAAATCCCGTACAATCCCATAAAATCCCATAAAAACCCCACAAAACCCCACAAAACCCCACAACCCCAAAGGGCATTTTTAGCACATTTTCCCCACAAAAACCCCCCAAACCCCAGGATTTCCCACGGAATTCTCCCCACTTTTCCCCCACAAACCCCCGACGAGCATTTTATGGAATTTTCCCCAAATCCCAAAAGCTTTTTTCCCGGAATTCTCCCTCCCCGGGGCCCTCCGGAGCCACCTGCGCCATAAATCCCCCCGGGGGAGGGAAAAAGGGAGGAAAACTCCCGGAATCCCTTTGAAGTTGGATTTGTGGGAATTCGGGAGGATCCCAAATCCTTGGATCCTTTCCCAGCTCTCTCCTCCTCCACCCCGAGCTCTTCTCCTCCCTTTTTGGGGAATTTTTTTTTCGGGATGAACTCAACTCGAACTTCACTTCCACCTTTTTTTGTTTTTTTCCTCCTTTCCCGAGGTTTTTCCAGGGATTTTCCAGGGTTTTTTTTTCGGGATGAATCCAAATCCCAATCCCAAATCCCAAATCCCAATCCCATTCCGTTCCCTCCAACTCGGGATTTTCCCGACGATTGGGAAAACTTCGGGAATTTCGGTTGGGAAATCCTTGGGAAAACCAAATTCCCATATTTTTCTCCCAGTTTTTCACTCTTTTCCCACCTTTTTTTTCCACTTTTCCCCCTTTTTTTCCACTTTTCCCACCTTTTTTTCCACTTTTCCCACCTTTTTTTCCACTTTTCCCACCTTTTTTTCCCGATTTCTCCCACTTTTCTCCCCATTCTTCCACTTTTCCCCCCATTTTCCCCCCATTTTTCCCATTTTCCCCCCATTTTTCCCCATTTTTCTCCCATTTTTCCCACTTTTCCCCATTTTTTCTCATTTTCCCTCCACTTTTCCCACTTTCTTTCCCATTCCTCCCCATTTTCCCCACTTCTCCCACATTTCTCCCACTTTTTCCCCACTTTTCCCATTTTTTTTACCCATTCTTCCCACTTTTCCACCATTTCTCCCCTTTTTCCTCCTTTTCCCCCTTTTTCCTCCTTTTTTTCCCACTTTTCCCCACTTTTTCCCCTTTTTCTCACTTTTTCCCACTTTTCCACCATTTCCCCCAATTTTCCCCATTTTTTCCCAATTTTCCCCCTTTTTTCACCCCTTTTTCCTCCTTTTTCCCCCACTTTTCCCACTTTTTTCCCAATTTTCCCCATTTTTCCCCCTTTTTCTTCCTTTTTTTCCCCTTTTTTCCCCACTTTTTCCCCATTTTCTCACTTTTTCCCACTTTTTCCCCATTTTTTCCCCATTTTTTCTCACTTTTCCACCATTTTTCCCCATTTTTCCCCATTTTTTCCCCATTTTCCCCCATTATTTTCCCCATTTTTTCCCCAATTTTTCCCCATTTTTCCCCATTTTCCCACCCCAAACCCCAAACCCCACAATCCCCAGGATGCCTTTTGGGGTTAAACTCCTGGGATTTGGGATTCCTGGGAAGCTCCGGAGCGAATCGTTAATTAACTAATTAATCCTTTCCTGGTTAATGTTTAATTCCCTGGAATTCCCGGAAAATTCCGGAGCCAGAAGTGCGGAAAACTCCAGGATTGGGGTCAGAAATCCTACAAATCTGAGCCTTTTGGGGTTTTTTCTGCTTTTTTCCCCTCTGTTTTGGGGTTTTTTGGGATTGGGGTTTTCCTTCCCATCCCGGGGAAAGTTGGGAATTTGGGAATTTTTGGGGAAATTTGGGGGAAAAATCAGGATTTTGTGGGATGAGGGGAAAGGAAAATGGGGCTGGAGGTGGAATTGGTTTGGGAAATTTGGGATTTGGGGGAAAAACAGAGAGAAAGGTGAGGGATTTGGGATTTGGGGGATTTTGGGATTTGGGGGGTTTTAGGATTTTGGGATTTGGGGTGTTTTGGGATTTGGGGTGTTTTGGGGATTTTGGGGTTTTGGGGATTTGGGATTTGGGGGATTTTAGGATTTTGGGATTTTGTGGATTTTAGGATTTTGGGGATTCAGGGATTTTTGGGATTTTGGATTTTGGGGATTTTGGGGATTTGGGATTTTGGGATTTTTGGGATTTTTGGGATTTTTGGGACTCTAGGATTTTGGGATTTGAGGATTTTTGGGATTTGGGGATTTTTGGGATTTGGGGCTCTGGGGTTTGAGGATTTTGGGTTGGGGATTTTGGGATTTTGGGGGTTTGAGGATTTGGGATTTTGGGGATTTTGAGGTTTTGGGGATTTTTGGGATTGGGGATTTTGGGATTTTAGGATTTTGGGATTTTGGGGATTTTAGGATTTTGGGATTTGGGATTTTGTGGATTTTGGTGATTTGGGGATTTGGGATTTTGGGGTTTTGGCATTTTGGAATTTTGGGATTTTGGGGATTTTGGGGTTTTGGGGATTTGGGGATTTGGCAATTTTGGGATTTTGGGATTTTGGAGATTTGGGGTTTTGGGGATTTTTGGGATTGGGGATTTTGGGATTTTAGGATTTGGGGATTTTGGGGATTTTAGGATTTTGGGATTTGGGGATTTGGGGATTTTTAGGATTTTGGGATTTGGGATTTTGTGGATTTTGGGGGTTTTGGGGATTTTTGGGGTTTTGGGATTTTGGATTTTGGGGGTTTGGGATTTGGGGTTTTGGGGTTTGAGGATTTGGGGATTTTGGGGATTTTGGAATTTGGGGATTTTGGGGGTTTGAGGATTTGGGATTTTGTGGATTTTGGGGATTTTTGGATTAATTACTTCCCAATTAATTCCCCAATCCCATTCATTCCCTCAATCCCATTAATTTCTCACCATTCTCAGCCAACGAAGGCAAAATGCAAATGAGGCCAATTAGGGATCATCCGGATCCTTTTCCTGCCGGGAATTGGGAATTCTTCTCCAAAAGGGAATTTTCTCCATTAGGATTTCTCTACTTTGGGGGATTTTTTCCTTCTTTCCCTATTTTTCCCAATTTTTCCCTATTTTTTCCCAATTTTTCCCTATTTTTTCCCTATTTTTTCCCAATTTTTCCCTATTTTTTCCCTCTTTTTTCCTAATTTTTCCCTATTTTTTATGTATTTTTCCCTATTTTTTCCCTCCTTTTTCCCAATTTTTCCCTATTTTTTTCCCAATTTTTCCCTCTTTTTTCCTAATTTTTCCCAATTTTTCCCAATTTTTCCCAATTTTCCCCAATTTTTCCCAATTTTCCCTTCATTTCCTCCACACTTTCAGCTCCCAATTCCCGATTTTCCTGCAATTCTCAGGGAGTTTTCCCCAAATTTCGGATTTTTCCTGAGTTAGTTCAGGAATTCCCGAGGGAAATTTGGAGCCAAAAAAAGAGAGAAATCAAAGGAAACCGGAAATTATTATTATTATTATTATTATTATTATTATTATTATTATTTTCAATTTGTATTTTTATTTATATTTATGTTTCTATTGAATTATGACTTTTACACTCATTTTTATTACTTAAAAATCGTTATTAACATTAACATTAATTTTTATTTATTAAGTGTTTTATTTTTCTCATTATTATTTTATCATTCTTTTCATTCCTCTATGTTTAATCATTATTATTTTTATTAATAATCGTGGGTCATAATTATTCCTTCAAGCCGTTTTTAATATCAAAAAATAATAATCACTGTTATATATTTATTGATAAATATTAATACTTGGAATGCAAATATTCATTAATAATAATAATAATGATAAAAACCCAGCGATAATTATAACTGTTGCTCACAATTGTTATTATTAATTCTTGTTTTTCAATAATAGTAATAATAAAAATATTAATATTTTAATAAGAATTCTAATAATAATGAGAATAATAATTAAAATATCTCCCAGAATTATTAATATTCATTATAATTTACGAGAATTATTTAAATTATTATTTATAAATTCTATTTATAACAGAATTATTTATTTGCAGCAATAATGATAATAATAATTCTTGATAAAGCTAATAATAATTAGTGTGGATTGTTATTGTCATTAATGAGAATTGAGTTTAACAAAAAATTGAAATGTAATAACAATAACGCTAATATTTTTGAATAATTTTAAATAACAGAATTATTTTAATAATAATTTCAATAATGATAATAAAAAGTTTTAAGAGTTTTAATTATTTTAATGTTAATGATGATAAAAGTTATTAATATAATAACAATAATAACAACAATAATAATAACAACAATAACAATAATAATAACAATAATAGTAAAAATAACAAAAATAATAATAACTTAATCTGTTCAATAAATCCAATCAATCGACTAAAATAATCCCAATAATTCCCATTTTTTAACCAATTCCTTCCAAAGCCAATAATTCACTCATTTCCCCAATTTATCCATTTTATCAATTTTCCCATTTTCCATTCTCTCCAAGGATTTCTTCCAGAAAATCCCAAAGGGAATTTCCCAAAAATTCCATCTCCCCATTCCCTTTTTTTCTCCTCAATTTCCCCTTTTTCGCCAATTTTTCCCCCAATTTTTCCCCCAATTTCCCCCTCTTTTTTCCCCAATTTTCCCCCTAATTTTTCCTCTTTTTCCCCAATTTTCCCTCTTTCTTTTTCCCATTTTTCCCCTGATTTTTCCCCATTTTTCCCCCAATTTTCCCTCTTTCTTGTTCCCATTTTCTCCCCTTTTCCCCGATTTTTCTCCCTTTTTGCTCCAATTTTCCTCTTTCTTTTTCCCATTTTCCCCCATTTTTTCCCTGATTTTTCCTCTTTTTTCCCCCAATTTTTGCCCCTTTTTTCCCCCCAACTTTTCCTCTTTCTTTTTCCCCTGATTTTTCCCCATTTTTCCCCCAAATTTTCCTCTTTCTTTTTCCCATTTTCCCCCTTTTTTCCCCTGATTTTTCTGCTTTTTTCCCCAATTTTCCCTCTTTCTTTTCCATTTTCCTGATTTTCCCCTTTTTTCTCTAATTTTTTCCATTTTTTCCCCAATTTCCCTTTTCCCCCAATTTTCCCCAAATTTTTCCCTCTTTTTCCCCAATTTTTCTTTCTTTTTCCCATTTTTCCCGATTTTTCCATTTTTCTCTAATTTTCTTCTTTTTCCCATTTTCCACTTTTCCTCTTTTCCCAATTTTCCCTCTTTCTTTCTCCCATTTTCCCTTTTTTTCCCTGATTTTTCTTCTTTTTTTCCCCATTTTTGCCTTTTTTCCAATTTTCCCCTTTTTTCCCCAATTTTTCCTCATATTTTCACCAATTTTCCCCAATTTTTCCCCAATTTTTCCCCAATTTTTCCCCAATTTTTCCCCAATTTCCCCCCAATTTTCCCCAATTTTTCCCTTAATTTCCTGCCAATTTTCCCCAATTTTTCCCCAATTTTCCCCATTTTTATGTCCCAAATTTTCCCCCAATTTTCCCCATTTTTCCCCATTTTTCCCCAATTTTCCCCAATTTTCCCCAAATTTCCCCCAATTTTCACAATTTTTCCCAATTTTCCCCAATTTTCCCCAATTTTCCCTCTTTCTTTTTCCCATTTTCCCCCTTTTCCTCTTATTTTTCCCATTTTTTCCCATTTTTCCCTTTTTCCCCTTTTTCCCCCAATTTTTCCCTCTTTCTCTCCCCTCTCCTCTCCCCTATTTCCCCTCCTCCTCTCCTCACCCCCAACTTTAATTAAATCCTCCTAATGAATCTTTAATGAGCTCTTTAATTAAATCCTCTCCCCCCATTCCCGATTTTCCCAACCTTTTCCTTTCGCTGGAAAAAAACAGGAAATTGGAAAAGGAGAAACCGGAAATTGGTTTTGGGATCAGATTGGGATCGAGGATGGCAGAGAGAATTCCTGCCTGGAATGTTAATGGGGCTCGGGGCTGGAAAGCCCAAAAAACACATAAAAATGGCCAAAAAAAATCCCAAAAAAATCCCAACAAAATTTTTAAAAAATCCCCCCAAAAAATCCCACAAAAATCCCCCAAAAACCCACAAAAAATCCCCCAAAACCCACCAAAAATAGCAAAAATTACCAAAAATCACAAAAAATCCCAAAAATCCACCCAAAATCCTACAAAATTTAAAATCCCCAAAATCTCCCAAAATTCCCCCAAAATCACCCAAAAAAATCGCAAAAAATTCACCAAAAATCCCAAAATCCACCAAAATCCTAACAAAATTTTAAAAATCCCCCCAAAAAACCAAAAAATCCCCAAAACCCCACAAAAAGAGCAAAATCCCAAAATCCACCCAAAATCCCCCAAAATCCACCAAAAATCCTAACAAAATTTAAAAAAATCCCCCCAAAACCAAAAATCCCTAAAAACCCCACAAAAATCGCAAAAAAAATCCCAAAAAATCCACCAAAAATATCTCCCAGAAATCCCAAAAAAATCCCCCAAAAACCCACAAAAATGGCCAAAAAAATCCCAAAAAATCCCCCAAAAAATCCCAAAAAATCCAACAAAAAATCCCAAAAAATCCACCCAAAAATCCCAAAAAATCCACCAAAAATCCTAACAAAATTACTAAAACATCCTCCAAAAAACACAAAAATCCCCAAAAATCCCCAAAATCCCCAAAAATAGCCAAAAATCTAAAAAGTACAAAAATTAAAAATCCCAAAACCCCACCAAAAATCCCCCAAAATCCGCAAAAAAATCCCCCAAAAATCCCAAAAAAATCCCCAAAAAAATCTGGAAAAAAATCCACAAAAATCCCCAAAAAATAGCAAAAGAAATCCCAAAAAATCCACCAAAAATCCACAAAAAATCCACAAAATCATGGATTTGGGTTTTGGTGAATGGAAGGAGGAAAAACCGTTTTTTTCCTGGTTTTCCTCCCCAAAAACTCCAAATCCAGAAGGAAATTATCCCAAAAAACCCATAAAACTAGGAGGATCCATAAATATGGAACAGGAGTGGGAAAACCTCTGGAAAATTGAATTCCAAACTGGTGGGAATTATCCCAAATCCTCCTTTTCCCCATTTTTTCACCCTAAAAACCCCCAAATTTCAGGATTTTCAACCCCAAAAATTCCCCAACCGAGGGTTATCCAGGATTTCCAGAGGAGCATCCGGAAAATCATCCCAAATCCTCATTTTCCCACCCTAAAAACCCCAAAATTTTAGGATTTTTAACCCCAAAAATGCCCCAGCCGAGGGTTATCCAGGATTTCCAGGAGGAGCATCCGGATAATCATCCCAAATCCTCATTTTCCCCATTTTTTCATCCTAAAATCCCCAAAATTTTAGGGTTTTCAACCTCATTTTCCCACCCTAAAAACCCCAATTTTTTAGGATTTTTAACCCCAAAAATTCCCCAACCGAGGGTTATCCAGGATTTCCAGGAGGAGCATCCGGAATATCCAATTTCAAACCAGGAATTCCTTGTCTTTATCCCCATTTTTCATCCTAAAACCCCCAAAATTTTAGGATTTTTAACCCCAAAAATGCCCCAGCCCAGGGTTATCCAGGATTTCCAGTGGAGCATCCAGAATACTGAATTCCAAACCAGGAATTCCTTATCCTTTTCCTCATTTTTTCTCCTAAAAACCCCAATTTTTTAGGATTTTTAACCCCAGAAATGCCCCAGCCGAGGGTTATCCAGGATTTCCAGAGGAGCATCCGGAATATCGAATTCCAAATCCTCCTTTTCTCCATTTTTTCACCCTAAAAACCCCAAAATTTCCGGATTTTCAACCCCAAAAAAGGCTCATCCCAGGGTTATCCAGGATTTCCAGCAGGAGCATCCGGAAAATCATCCCAAATCCTCATTTTTTCACCCTAAAACCCCCAATTTTTTAGGATTTTTAACCCCAGAAATGCCCCAGCCGAGGGTTATCCAGGATTTCCAGAGGAACATCCGGAATATCGAATTCCAAACCTGGAATTCCTTATCCTGTTCCCCATTTTTCATCCTAAAAACCCCAAAATTTTAGGATTTTTAACCCCAGAAATGCCCCAGCCGAGGGTTATCCAGGATTTCCAGAGGAGCATCTGGAAAATCATCCCAAATCCTCATTTTCCCACCCTAAAAACCCAAATTTTTTAGGATTTTTAACCCCAAAAATGCCCCAGCCGAGGGTTATCCAGGATTTCCAGGAGCAGCATCCGGATAATCATCCTAAACCCTCATTTTCCCCATTTTTTCATCCTAAAACCCCACAATTTTAGGGTTTTCAACCGAATTTTCCCACCCTAAAAACCCCAATTTTTTAGGATTTTTAACCCCAGAAATGCCCCAACTGAGGGTTATCCAGGATTTCCAGCAGGAGCATCCGGAATATCCAATTCCAGACCAGGAATTCCTTGTCTTTATCCCCATTTTTCATCCTAAAACCCCCAAAATTTTAGGATTTTTAACCCCAAAAATGCCCCAGCCCAGGGTTATCCAGGATTTCCAGTGGAGCATCCAGAATACTGAATTCCAAACCAGGAATTCCTTATCCTTTTCCTCATTTTTTCTCCTAAAAACCCCAATTTTTTAGGATTTTTAACCCCAGAAATGCCCCAGCCGAGGGTTATCCAGGATTTCCAGAGGAGCATCCGGAATATCCAATTCCAAATCCTCCTTTTCTCCATTTTTTCACCCTAAAAACCCCAAAATTTCCGGATTTTCAACCCCAAAAAAGGCTCATCCCAGGGTTATCCAGGATTTCCAGCAGGAGCATCCGGAAAATCATCCCAAACCCTCGTTTTTTCACCCTAAAACCCCCAAAATTTTAGGATTTTTAACCCCAATTTTTTAGGATTTTTAACCCCAGAAATGCCGCAGCCGAGGGTTATCCAGGATTTCCAGCGGAGCATCCGGAATATCCAATTCCAGACCAGGAATTCCTTGTCTTTATCCCCATTTTTTCTTCTAAAACCCCCAAAATTTTAGGATTTTTAACCCCAAAAATGCCCCAGCCGAGGGTTATCCAGGATTTCCAGAGGAGCATCTGGATAATCATCCCAAACCCTCATTTTTTCACCCTAAAACCCCCAAAATTTTAGGTTTTTTAACCCCAATTTTTTAGGATTTTTAACCCCAATTTTTTAGGATTTTTAACCCCAGAAATGTCCCAGCCGAGGGTTATCCAGGATTTCCAGCAGGAGCATCTGGAATATCCAATTCCAGACCAGGAATTCCTTGTCTTTATCCCCATTTTTCATCCTAAAACCCCCAAAATTTTAGGATTTTTAACCCCAATTTTTTAGGATTTTTAACCCCAATTTTTTAGGATTTTTAACCCCAACTTTTTAGGATTTTTAACCCCAAAATTTTAGGATTTTTAACCCCAGAAATGCCGCAGCCGAGGGTTATCCAGGATTTCCAGAGGAGCATCCGGAATATCCAATTCCAGGCGGATTCCCGGCGCTCCGGGGGTTTCTCCCCCCGTTCCGGGCGGAAATTGCAGCCGCAGAGATCTCGGATAATCGGATGAGCTTCGTGATTAAATTTCCCACCTTCGCCTCCCTTTATTAAAATTCCCACAATTCCGAGCTGCGCCGCCGAAAGGGGAAAAAAAAATAATGAAAAAAGGGAATTTTTTTATGCTTTTTTGGGGTTTTTTTCTTCTCCCGTCCTTGTGGTTTTTCGGGGGAAATGTGGGATTTGTGATCGGAAAATTCCCGATTATTCCCTGGGTGGGAATTGCATCCGGAAAATGAGGATTTTCCAGGTTTTCCTGGTTTGTTTGTTTGGTTTTTGGGGCTTTTTTGTTTGTTTGTTTTTTGGGGTTTTTTAATTATTTTTTTGCTGGGATGTTCAGCTTTTCCCAAATCCTGCTGTTCCCGAAGGAATCCCAAAAAAAAAAAAAATGGGGAATTCCCTGGATTTCGGGAGGTTTTTTTCCTGCAGGAAAAGGAGGGATTTGGCTCCCAAAAATGAGGATTTTCCTGCTTTGGGGGGATTTTTCCATTTTTCCTTTTTCCTGGCCATTCCTTCTCCCAATTTCCCATTATTCCCAACTTCCCATTATTCCCAATTTCCCATTCCCAGTTTCCCATTCTCAATTCCTAATTTTCAATTCCCATTATTCCCAATTTCCCAATTCCCATCCCATTCCATTATTCCCATTATTCCCAATTTCCCATTATTCCCAGTTTCCCATTCCCATTCTCAATTCCCAATTTTCAATTCCCATTATTCCCAATTTCCCAATTCCCATTCCATTATTCCCATTATTCCCAATTTCCCATTATTCCCAATTTCCCAATTCCCATTATTCCCATTATTCCAGTTATTCCCATTATTCCCATTATTCCCAATTTCCCATTATTCCCAATTTTCCAATTCCCATCCCATTCCATTATTCCCATTATTCCCATTATTCCCAATTTCCCATTCTCAATTCCCAATTCTCAATTCCCATTATTCCCATTATTCCCAATTTCCCATTATTCCCATTACTCCCAATTTCCCATTATTCCCATTATTCCCAATTTCCCAATTCCCATCCCAGTCCATTATTCCCATTATTCCCAATTTCCCATTATTCCCATTATTCCCAATTTCCCATTCTCAATTCCCAATTCTCAATTCCCATTATTCCCATTATTCCCAATTTCCCATTATTCCCATTATTCCCAATTTCCCAATTCCCATCCCATTCCATTATTCCCATTATTCCCAATTCCCATTATTCCCAGTTTCCCATTCCCATTCTCAATTCCCAATTTTCAATTCCCATTATTCCCAATTTCCCAATTCCCATTATTCCCATTATTCCCATTATTTCCATTCCCATTCTCAATTCCCATTATTCCCATTATTCCCAATTTCCCATTATTCCCAGTTTCCCAATTCCCATTATTCCCAATTTCCCAATTCCCATCCCATTATTCCCATTATTCCCATTATTCCCAATTTCCCATTATTCCCAGTTTCCCATTCCCATTCTCAATTCCCAATTTTCAATTCCCATTATTCCCAATTTCCCAATTCCCATCCCATTATTCCCAATTTCCCATTATTCCCATTATTCCCATTATTTCCATTCCCATTCTCAATTCCCATTATTCCCATTATTCCCAAATTCCCATTATTCCCATTATTCCCAATTTCCCAATTCCCATCCCATTATTCCCATTATTCCAGTTATTCCCATTATTCCCATTATTCCCAATTTCCCATTATTCCCAGTTTCCCATTCCTATTCTCAATTCCCAATTTTCAATTCCTATTATTCCCAATTTCCCAATTCCCATTATTCCCATTCCATTCCATTATTCCCATTATTCCCATTATTCCCATTATTCCCATTATTCCCATTATTCCCATTATTCCCAGTTTCCCATTATTTCCCATTATTCCCATTATTCCCATCATTCCCATCATTCCCAAAATTCCTCCAGAAACCCAAAATCCCTGGAAAAACCCCCAAAAAAAACCCCAAAAACCCCCAAAAAACCCCCCAAAACCCCCAACCCCCCTCGCCGCCTTGCGTTGCCATGGAAACGCAAACGGAATTAGTTGGATTTAAACAAATTCCGCCGATATTAAAAACCTCCCGAGGCTCTCCGGGAATTCCAGAGTCGGGAAAAGGCTGGGAATGAGAATTCCCGGGAATTGGAGCTGACGTGCGATGCTCATTATTCCCAATTAACGCCGAAAACAGCAGGAAAAACCGGGAAAAATCCCTTTTTTTAAGGGAATTCTGACTCTTGAGAGGCTGGGAATTGCCAGAAAGTGGGAAAAATCCTTTTTTTTTAGGGAATTCTGGTGTTTGAGAGGCTGAGAATTGCCAGAGTTTGGGAAAAATCCTTTTTTTTAGGGAATTCTGGTGCTTGAGAGGCTGGGAATTGCCAGAAAGTGGGAAAAAAATCCCTTTTTTTAGGGAATTCTGACACTTGAGAGGCTGGGAATTGCCAGAAAGTGGGAAAAAAATCCCTTTTTTTAGGGAATTCCGGCTGCGATCACACCTGGAATTCACTCCCTGCCTTTTTTCACGGAATCCTAAAAATCAGAACATCCCAAAAAAAACCCAAATCCCGGGATGGGAAGGTCAGGAACATCCCAAAATCCCCCAAAATCCCCAAATCCCGGAGGATTTTCCCAGCCTCCTTCCCAATCCCTCTTGATGAGCTCCTCAGCAAATCCTGGGATTTCGGGAAAATCCCAACTAATCCTCATTTTATTGCTTTTCCAGCCGGAGGAGGGAGAAAAAAAAAATTCCCAAATTCCCTCTGGAATTCTCGACTCCCTGGAATTGTCCCTAAAATTCCCAAAATTCCTTGTGGGATTCCAATGGTGATTTTCCAACCCAAAAAACTCCGGAATTCCAGGAATTTTGGGGCAAATTCCTGCACGGAAAGGGTCGGGATGGAGCCAAAATCCTTGGAATTGCCCAAAAACCTGGGAAGTGACGCTCGGGAGCCAAAATTTGGGGGAAAATTGGGTGGAAATTCGGGGATTTTGGGGTCAAAGGTCTCCCCGGAAAACCCCAAACGATCTCCACCTCTACTCGGAGCTGTTTTTCTGTTTTTCCCCCTAAATCCTGGATTTTTTTTTTTCCGGATTTTTTCCTAAATTACATTTTTGCAGATCTCCCCTCGATTTTTTTTTTTTTTTCCCGGATTTTCCCCGTTTTTTCCCCGATTCTTTTCCCAATTTTCCCCCGATTTTTTCCCAATTCCTTTCCAGATTCCTCCCCTATTTTCCTCTATTCTTTTCCCAATCCCCCCTCGATTTTTCCTGTTCTTTTTCCCAATTTTCCCCCCGATTCTTTTCTTGATTCTTTTCCCGGTTTCCCCCCGATTTTTCCCCTGATTTTCCCAATTCTTACCCGATTCTTTCCCCCATTTTTTCCCCAATTTTCCCGGATTTTTCCCGATGTTCCCAGGCTGTTCCCCCGGCGCTGCAGCTGCTGCCTCTTTTCCTGATATTCCCAATTTTCCTGATATTCCCAATATTCCCGATATTCCCAATTTTCCCGGATTTTTCCCCAATTTCCCCGTTCCAGGCTGTCCCCCTGGCACTGCAATCACTGCCGCTTTTCCCCATATTCCCAGTATTCCCAATTTCCCCTGATTTTTCCCCATCCCAGGCTGTTCCCCCGGCACTGCAATCACTGCCTCTTTCCCCAATATTCCCAATATTCCCAATTTCCCCGGATTTTTCCCCATTTTTTCCCCATCCCAGGCTGTTCCCGCGCCGCTGCAGTAACTTCTGCTTTTTCCGATATTCCCGATTTTCCCAATTTCCCCTGATTTTTCCCCATTCCAGGCTGTTCCCCCACCGCTGCAATCACTGTCGCTTTTCCTGATATTCCCGATATTCCCGATTTTCCCAATTTCCCCGGATTTTTCCCCATTCTAGGCTGTTCCCCCGCCGCTGCAATCACTGCCTCTTTCCCCAATATTCCCAATTTTCCCCGATTTTTCCCCATCCCAGCCTGTTCCCCGGCCGCTGCAGTCACTGCCGCTTTCCCCGATATTCCCGATATTCCCGATTTTCCCAATTTTCCCATTTTTTCCCCATCCCAGGCTGTTCCCGCGCCGCTGCAGTAACTTCTGCTTTTTCCGATATTCCCAATATTCCCAATTTTCCCAGATTTTTCCCCATTCCAGGCTGTTCCCCGGCCGCTGCAGTAACTTCTGCTTTTCCCGATATTCCCAATATTCCCGATTTTCCCAATTTCCCCTGATTTTTCCCCATTTCTCCCAGGCTGTTCCCCCGGCACTGCAGTAACTTCTGCTTTTCCCCATATTCCCAATTTTCCCAGATTTTTCCCCAATTTCCCCATCCCAGGCTGTTCCCCCGGCACTGCAATCACTGCCTCTTTCCCCAATATTCCCAATATTCCCAATTTCCCCGGATTTTCCCCCATTTCTCCCAGGCTGTTCCCGCGCCGCTGCAGTAACTTCTGCTTTTCCCCATATTCCCGATATTCCCGATATTCCCAATTTCCCCGGATTTCTCCCCATTTCTCCCAGGCTGTTCCCGCGCCGCTGCAGCCGCTGCCTGCAGGCCGTGCGCAGCTCGGAGCGAATCCAGAAGGTTCTGGAAAGGATTTTCCACGAGCGCTGCCTGCAGTGCGGAGCGTGCGAGAAACCTCTGCGCCAGGGAGACCTGGTGCTGCTGCGCGGCGAGAAGCTGCTCTGCCGCCGCCACTTCCCGGGAAACCAGCCCGAATTCCCGGGAAATCCCCAATTCCCGGGAAATCCCGAATTCCCCGCGTCCCGAGCCGCCAGCCCCGCGCCCTCCGAATCCGGTAAAAACTGGGAATTCTGCCGGGAAAACTGGGGATGGGGAGGGTGGGAAAGGATTTTCCATTTTGGAAAATTCATTTTTAGAATGTTCCGGGAGCTCTCCCGGGGTCAATTCCCGGGAAATAATTCCGAATTCCTGGGAAATAATCCCGAATTCCTGGGAAATCAGCCCGAATTCCTGGGAAATAATGCTGAATTCCCGGGAAATCAGCCCGAATTCCCGGGAAATAATCCTGAATTCCCGGGAAATAATCCCGAATTCCTGGGAAATAATCCCGAATTCCCGGGAAATCAGCCCGAATTCCTGGGAAATAATCCCGAATTCCCGGGAAATCCCGAATTCCCCGCGTCCCTAGCCGCCAGCCCCGCGCCCTCCGAGTCGGGTAAAAACCGGGAATTCTGCGGGAAAACTGGGGATGGGGAGGGTGGGAAAGGATTTTCCGTTTTGGAAAATTCATTTTTGGAATGTTCCGGGAGCTCTCCCGGGATCAATTCCCGGGAAATCAGCCCGAATTCCCGGGAAATAATCCCGCATTCCCGGGAAATAATCCCGAATTCCCGGGAAATCCCGAATTCCCGGGAAATAATCCTGAATTCCCGGGAAATCCCGAATTCCCCGCGTCCCTAGCCGCCAGCCCCGCGCCCTCCGAGTCCGGTAAAAACCGGGAATTCTGCCGGGAAATGGGAATGGGGAGGGTGGGAAAGGATTTTCTGTGGTTCTGGGATGTTCTGGGAGCTCTCCCGGGGTCAGTTCCCGGGAAATCAGCCCGAATTCCCGGGAAATCAGCCCGAATTCCTGGGAAATAATCCTGAATTCCTGGGAAATAATCCCGAATTCCCGGGAAATCCCGAATTTCTGGGAAATAATCCCGAATTCCTGGGAAATAATCCCGAATTCCCGGGAAATTCGGCATTCCCGGGATCCCGAGCCGCCAGCCCCGCGCCCTCCGAGTCGGGTAAAAACCGGGAATTCTGCCGGGAAATGGGAATGGGGAGGGTGGGAAATGATTTTCCGTTTTGGAAAATTCATTTTTGGAATGTTCCGGGAGCTCTCCCGGGGTCAGTTCCTGGGAAATAATCCCGAATTCCTGGGAAATCAGCCCGAATTCCTGGGAAACAATGCTGAATTCCCGGGAAATCCCGAATTCCCGGGAAATAATCCTGAATTCCCGGGAAATAATCCCGAATTCCTGGGAAATAATCCCGAATTCCCGGGAAATCAGCCCGAATTCCTGGGAAATAATCCCGAATTCCCGGGAAATCCCGAATTCCCCGCGTCCCTAGCCGCCAGCCCCGCGCCCTCCGAGTCGGGTAAAAACCGGGAATTCTGCGGGAAAACTGGGGATGGGGAGGGCGGGAAAGGATTTTCCGTTTTGGAAAATTCATTTTTGGAATGTTCCGGGAGCTCTCCCGGGGTCAATTCCCGGGAAATCCTCCCGAATTCCCGGGAAATCCTCCCGAATTCCCGGGAAATCCTCCCGAATTCCCGGGAAATAAGCCCGAATTCCCGGGAAATCAGCCCGAATTCCCGGGAAATAATGCTGAATTCCTGGGAAATCCCGAATTCCCCGCGTCCCGAGCCGCCAGCCCCGCGCCCTCCGAGTCGGGTAAAAACCGGGAATTCTGCGGGAAAACGGGAATGGGGAGGGTGGGAAAGGATTTTCTGTGGTTCTGGGATGTTCTGGGAGCTCTCTCGGGGTCAATTCCCGGGAAAATAATTCCGAATTCCCGGGAAATAATCCCGAATTCCCGGGAAATAATCCCGAATTCCTGGGAAATAATCCTGAATTCCTGGGAAATAATCCCGAATTCCCGGGAAATTCGGCATTCCCGGGATCCGGAGCCGCCAGCCCCGCGCCCTCCGAGTCGGGTAAAAACCGGGAATTCTGCCGGGAAATGGGAATGGGGAGGGTGGGAAAGGATTTTCCGTTTTGGAAAATTCATTTTTGGAATGTTCCGGGAGCTCTCTCGGGGTCAGTTCCTGGGAAATAATCCCGAATTCCTGGGAAATCATCCCGAATTCCTGGGAAATAATCCCG
Organism: Lichenostomus cassidix; assembly: GCF_008360975.1. NCBI lineage: Eukaryota > Metazoa > Chordata > Aves > Passeriformes > Meliphagidae > Lichenostomus > Lichenostomus cassidix. The sequence goes on from NW_028147446.1 coordinate 2,053,336, forward strand.
AATTCCTGGGAAATAATCCCGAATTCCTGGGAAATAATCCTGAATTCCCGGGAAATCCCGAATTCCCCGCGTCCCTAGCCGCCAGCCCCGCGCCCTCCGAGTCGGGTAAAAACCGGGAATTCTGCGGGAAAAAGGGAATGGGGAGGGTGGGAAAGGATTTTCTGTGGTTCTGGGATGTTCTGGGAGCTCTCCCGGGAAATCATCCTGAATTCCCAGGAAATCAGCCCGAATTCCTGGGAAAGCCCAATCCCTGCTGTGGATCCAATCCCACATGCCGGGTGGATCCTTCCCTGAATTCCTGATTTCCCACTGTGGATCCTTTCCCCGAATTCCCATTTATTTCCCATTACGGATCCAATCCCACATCCCAGAATTCCCATTACGGATCCAATCCCACATCCCAGAATTCCCATTAATTTTTTCATGGATCCAAGTGGTCAGATCTTCCCAGAATTCCCATTATGGATCCAACCCCCCATCCTGGAATTCCCATTCATTTCCCATGGATCCAATCCCACATCCCAGCCAGATCCCCCCGGAATTCCCATGATAGATCCAATCCCATATTCTGGGATGATCCTCTCAGAATTCCCATTATGGATCCAACCCCACATCCCAAAATTCCCATTATGGTTCCAATCCCCCATCCCGGAATTCCCATTTATTTTTTCATGGATCCAACCCCACATCCCGGCATTCCCACCCCGTTCCAGCTCGGACCGAGGACGAGGACGGCGCCAATTCCCAGGGCAAAGCTTCCCAAGGGTCCCAGGAGGATCCCAAAGACCCCAAACGCTCCAAGCGGCCGAGAACCATCCTGACCACGCAGCAGCGGCGAGCCTTCAAGGCGTCCTTCGAGGTGTCGGCCAAGCCCTGCCGCAAGGTGCCAGTTATGGGATTTTATGGGATTTGGGATTTGGGATGGGGTTATGGGATTTGGGATTGATTTGGGATTTGGGATGGAGTTATGGGATTTGGGACTCAGAGCCTTCAAGGCGTCCTTCGAGGTGTCGGCCAAGCCCTGCCGCAAGGTGCCAGTTATGGGATTTTATGGGATTTTATGGGATTTGGGGTTTGGGATTTGGAATTTGGGATTTGGGATTGGGGATTTGGGATTTGGGATTCAGAGCCTTCAAGGCGTCCTTCGAGGTGTCGGCCAAGCCCTGCTGCAAGGTGGGATTGGGATTTGGGGTTTTATGGGATTTGGGATTGGGGATGGAGTTATGGGGTTTGGGGTTTGGGATTTGGGATTGGGGATGGAGTTATGGGATTTGGGATGGAGTTATGGGATTTGGGATTCCCGTTCCCAATCCCACTCCTGAGGAATTCCCATTCCCATTCCCAATCCCAAGGAATTCCCAACCCCAAGGAATTCCCATTCCCAATCCCAAGGAATTCCCATTCCCATTCCCAACCCCAAGGAATTCCCAATCCCAACCCCAACCCCAAGGAATTCCCGTTCCCAATCCCGAGGAATTCCTGTTCCCAATCCCAAGGAATTCCCAACCCCAAGGAATTCCCATTCCCAACCCCAAGGAATTCCCGTTCCCAATCCCAAGGAATTCCCAACCCCAAGGAATTCCCAACCCCGAGGAATTCCCGTTCCCAATCCCAAGGAATTCCCAACCCCAAGGAATTCCCAATCCCAAGGAATTCCCACCCCGAAGAATTCCCAATCCCGAGGGATTCCCGTTGCAGGTGCGCGAGACGCTGGCGGCAGAGACCGGCCTGACGGTCAGGGTGGTGCAGGTTTGGTTCCAGAACCAGCGAGCCAAGGTGCGAGTTGGGGTCGGGAATTTTCCGCGGGGATTCGGGAATTCCTCCCCAGAAGGGGTTTTTCGGGAACGCTGGGGTTTGTTCCCAGATGAAGAAGATCGCCCGGCGGCAGCAGCAGCAGCAGCAGCAGGAGGAGCAGCTCGGGAATTCCCGCAGGGCCGGCAGGAGCGGCAGGGAGGGGAACGAGGAGAGCGAGGGTGGGAATGGTGGGAATGGTGGGAATAGTGGGAAATAATGGGAATGGTGGGAAAATCGGGAATGGTGGGAATGTAGGGAATAATGGGAATATTGGGAACAGTGGAAATGGGGATGATGGGGATATCGGGAATGGTGGGAGAGTCGGGAATGGTGGGAATATCGGGAATGGTGGGAATGGTGGGAATATCTGGAATAATGGGAAAATCAGGAATGGTGGAAATATTGGGAATGATGGGAATATTGGGAATGGTGGGAATATTGGGAATAATGGGAATATCAGGAATGGGAATATCGGGAATGGCAGGAATATCTGGAATAATGGGAAAATTGGGACTGGGAAAATTGGGAATGGTGGGAATATTGGGAATGGTGGGAATATCAGGAGTGGGAAAATCAGGAATGGTGGGAATGTCGGGAATGGGAATATCAGGAATGGTGGGAAAATCAGGAAAATTGGGAACAATGGGAATATCAGGAATAATGGGAATATTGGGAATGGTGGGAATATCGGGAATGGTGGGAAAATCGGGAATGGGAAAATTGGGAATAGTGGGAATATCGGCGGGAATGGTCAGAAAATTGGGAATAATGGGAATATCAGGAATATCAGGAATATCAGGAATGGTGGGAATGGGAAAATTGGGAATGGTGGGAAATTTGGGAATGGTGGGAGAATCGGGAAGGGTGGGAAAATCGGGAAGGGTGGGAATGGTGATGGGATTGGGAAAATCGGGAATGGAAAAATCAGCAATGGGAAAATCAGCATTGGGAATAATGGGAATGGGGATGGGAAATGGGAATGGGAAATTGGGAATAATGGGAATTGGGATGGGAATGGGAATGGGCATGGGGGTGGATTTGGGATGCAGGGATTGGAAATGGGAATGGGAATGGATCTGGGATTTGGGGATGGGACACTGGGAAGCCCCACCATCCCAAATCCCAATATCCCGAATCCCAATCCCGATCCCAGAGCCCGGCGCCGCCCCAGCTCTGGAGGGAATTCTGCTCCCATATTCCCGAATTCCTCAGCCGCTGCTGCCCCTGGAGCCCAGCGGGTTTGGGATCAACCCCCCGGAGCAGCTGCAGCCCTACGGTAACCGGGAAACTGGGAATTTGGGAATTCCGGGAGTTCTGGGAATCATGGGGAATGGGATGGGATTGGGAATGAGGTTGGGATTGGGATGGGAATGGAATGGGATGGGAATGAAATGGGATTGGGAATAGGGTTGGGATTGGGAAGGGAATTTGGGATTGGGATGGGAATGGGAAAAGGGAATGAGATGGGATTGGGATGGGAAAATGGAATGGAAATGGGAATGGGAAAAGGGAATCAGATAGGATTGGGAATGGATTGGGAATGGGATGGGATTGGGAATGGAATGGGATTGGGACAGGGAATGGGATTGGGAATGAGATGGGAATATGGGATTGGAATGGGAATGGGAATGGGGAATGGGAATGAAATGGGATTGGGAATGGGAATATGGGGTTGGGAATGGGAATACGGGATTGGGATGCCGAGGCCTCACCCCTGTTTTCCCCTCTCCCCTTTTCCCACTTTTCCCCTTTCCCAGACTCAGAGGGAGTTTTCCAGGAGCTGGACGGAGAGGCTCTGGGGTCGCTGGGAGAGCTGCTGATCCCTGCAGATTCCCAAATCCTGCCGGGGCGCCTCGGGAATCATCCCATCGGGAATCATCCCATCGGGAATCCCATAGGAAATCCCATAGGGAATCCCATAGGGAATCCCATCGATCGCCTCTACTCCATGCAGAGCTCCTACTTCACCTCCTGACCTTCCCAGGAATTCCAGGAATTCCGTGGGAATCCCAAACCGGATTTGGGGCTGGGAAATCCTTCCGGGAATTCCCAGGAAATCCCGAGTGGGGAAAAGGGATGGAGCTGGAGATGAGGGTCTGGATTTTGGGATTTTCCATGGGGAGGGAGATTCCCGGCGGGAATTTTCCTGTTGTTTTCCAGGTGGGGATTTTCCATCAGGACCAGGAATTCTGGGCTGGAATCCCTCGGGATTTGGGAATTTCCCAGTGCTTTTCCATCGGGATTTGGGAATTCTGGGCTGGAATCCCTCGGGATTTGGGAATTTCCCAGTGCTTTTCCATCAGGATTTGGGAATTTCCCAGTGGTTTTCCATGGGAATTTGGGAATTTTGGGGTTGGAATCCCTCGGGATTTGGGAATTTCCCAGTGATTTTCCATGGGGATTTGGGAATTTCGGGAGCAGAACGCATCGATGTTCAGAATTCCCAACCGGAACCCAAAAGATGTTTTTAGGGAATGACCCGGAATATCCCGAAAATGCCTCATTCCAGCCCCAAATTTCCTGGGGGGAAAGGGAGGAAATTCCCAGGAAAAACTCCTGGAATGTTGGAATCTTTTCCCAATCCCGGAAATCTAGGATTTCGGGAGGGAAAAAGGGAATTTTTTTCCCCAAAAAACCAGAGATTCCTGAGGTTTTTGAGGAATTTTGAGGAAAAGCTCCAGAGGATCCCAAATCCCAGAATTCCCTGGCTTTGGGGTTGATGGAGTTTGCCAGGAATTTCTGAGGGAATTCCCAGCAGAATTGAGGCAAATTTGATGGTTTTTTGCCTTAAATTCCTGAGCTGGAATTCCTGGGATTTTCTCCTCCCTGTGGGTTTTTTTGGGAATTTTTTCGGGTGGAATTTTTTTGGGGATTCTTAATTCTTTTTTTTTTTTTAATTTTTTTTTTTCCGCATGTGTCTGTCGGGAAATAAATCCCAGGAAACAAAAAAAAAAAGAAAGAAAAAAATTCGGAAAAGTTTTGGGAATTTGTGGGAAAAAATAAGGGAAAAGATGGGAAAGAAAAGAGAGAAAAGGTGGGAAAGAAAAGAGGGAAAAGGTGGGAAAAAACAGGGAAAAAAAGAGGAAAAAATAAGAGGGAAAAGGCAATTTTTGGGTTTCATCCCAAAGATTCCCAAGGAGATCTCACAGGAATTTTTTTTAATTTATTTATCAAAGTTTTCAGGATAAAATCCTGGGAATTCCCAGGGAAATGGAGATCATTCCCACATCCTTTTCCAGGGGGAAAAATCCAAGGATTGGGAGATTCCAGAAGATTCCAGAAGATTCCAGAGGGATTTTAACTCCTGGGATTCTCTAGGGGGGGAAAAGAAAAAAGAGAAAAATCACTTTTTTATCCCAAATTTCCTTCCTAAAAATCCTTTTTTCCCTAATTTCCTGAGGCAGGAAGGAACCTGGGAGGAACCAGAGCCCAAAGTTGATCCCAAATTTCCATTTTTTTCAGGATTTCCTAAGGAAAAACAGACACATTTGGGGTCTCCTGATCCCATTTAATCCCAAATTTTTATTCATTTTTATCCCAAATTTTCTTTTTTCCAGCATTTCCTGAGGAAAAATAAGCACATTTGGGGTCTCCTGATTCCACTTGGAGCCCAAATTTGATCCCAAATTTCCATTTTTTCCAGGATTTCCTGAGGAAAAACAGACACATTTGGGGTCTCCTGATCCCATTTTAATCCCAAATTTTTATTCATTTTTATCCCAAATTTCCTTTTTTCAGCATTTCCTGAGGCAGGAGGGGACAGGCCTGGATTTGGGGCCATTTTTAGGGTTCATTTCTCACTTTTTTCCCCCCAATTTTTGCTCCAAACCCACTCCCAGGGGTTCCAGAGTCACCTCCAGAGGTGTCCCTGCGGTTGTCACCAGAGGGGACATCAGGGGTGACACCAAGGGTGACATTTTCAATGCACAGCAGGAAGGGACAGGGCCACATTATGGGGGAAATGGTCATTTTTAGGGTTCTTTTCCCACTTTTTTCCCCCAAATTTTTGCTCCACACTCACCTCCAGCACTATCCCCAGGGTTGTCACCCGAGGGGACACCAGAGGGGACACCAGGGTGACATTTTCAGTGCAGAACAGGAGGGGACAGGCCTGGATTTGGGGCCATTTTTAGGGTTTTATTCCCATTTCCCCCCAAATCCCAGCTCCACACTCACCTCCAGCACTGTCCCCAGGGCTGGCAGTGGGATTGTCACCCTTGGGGACACTAGAGGTGACATTTTCAATGCACAGCACGAGGGGACAGGCCTGGATTTGGGGCCATTTTTAGTGTTTTATTCCCATTTTTCCCCCAAATCCCAGCTCCACACTCACCTGCAGCACTGTCCCCAGGGCTGTCCCCAGGGTTGTCACCCGAGGGGACATCAGAGGTGACACCAAGGGTGACATTTTCAGTGCACAGCAGGAGGGGACAGTGCCACATTATGGGGGAAATAGCCGTTTTTAGGGTTTTATTCCCATTTTTCCCCCAAATCCCAGCTCCACACTCACCTCCAGCACTGTCCCCGGGGCTGGCACTGGGATTGTCACCCTTGGGGACAGCAGAGGTGACATTCTCGGCACAGAGCGGGAGGGGACAGTGCCACATTTGGGGCCATTTTTAGTGTTTTATCCCCATTTTTCCCCAAATCCCAGCTCCACACTCACCTGCAGCGCTGTCCCCAGGGCTGGCACTGGGATTGTCACCCTTGGGGACAGCAGAGGTGACATTTTCAATGCAGAGCACGAGGGGACAGTGCCACATTTGGGGCCATTTTTAGTGTTTTATTCCCATTTTCCCCCAAATCCCAGCTCCACACTCACCCGCAGCGCTGTCCCTGGGGTTGTCACTGGGTTTGTCACCCCTGGGGACAGCAGCGGTGACACTCTCGGCGCAGAGCAGGAAGGCGCTGACCTGCGGGTGGCACTGGGTGACATTGCCAGGGTGCTGCTGCAGGCAGAGCTCGAAGGCTGACAGCGACTCGGAGCAATCCTGCCGGATCTGCCGCACCAGCGGGCTGGGAACGGGCGGGAAATGGGGGGAAATGGTGGGGAAAATATTAGGAAAATATCAGGAAAGTATTGGGGAAATATCGGGAAAATATTGGGGAAATGTTGGGGAAATGTTGGGGAAATATCAGGGAAAATATTGGGGAAATATTGGGGAAATATGGAGAAAATATTGGGGAAAATATTGGGAAAAATATTGGGGAAATATCGGGAAAATATTGGGGAAATATCAGGGAAAATATTGGGGAAATATCAGGGAAATATTGGGAAACTATCGGGAAAATATCGGGAAAATATTGGGAAAATATTGGGGAAATATTGGGAAAATATTGGGAAAATATTGAGAAATATTGGGAGAATATTGGGGAAATATTGGGGAAAGATAGGAGAAATATCAGAAAAATATTGGGGAAATTTCGGGGAAAATATCGGGAAAATATTGGGGAAATATCAGGAAACTATTGGGAAACTATTGGGTAAATATTGGGAAACTATTGGGGAAACGTTGGGGAAATGTCAGGGAAAATATTGGGGAAAGATCAGGGAAATATTGGGAAGATATTGAGAAATATTGGGGGAATATTGGGAAACTATTGAGTAAATATTGGGAAACTATTGGGGAAATGTTGGGGAAATGTCAGGAAAACATCAGGGAAATGCCAGTGTCCCCAGTGACAATCCCAGTGTCCCCAGGGTGTCACTCCCAGTGTCCCCAGTGTCCCCATGTGTCACTCACTGGTCAGTGTCCCCACTGTCCCCAGTCAGTGTCACTCCCAGTGTCCCCAGTGTCCCCAGTCAGTGTCACTCACTGGTCAGAAGCACACCGGGCGATGCTGTCCCTCAGCCGGTGACAGTCCCAGTGTCCCCAGTGTGTCACTCCCAGTGTCCCCATGTGTCACTCACTGGTCGGAGGCGCACCGGGCGATGCTGTCCCTCAGCCGGTGACAATCCCAGTGTCACTCCCAGTGTCCCCAGTGTCCCCAGTCAGTGTCACTCACTGGTCGGAGGCACACCGGGCGATGCTGTCCCTCAGCCGGTGACAGTCACAGTGACAATCCCACTGTCCCCAGTGTCCCCATGTGTCACTCACTGGTCGGAGGCGCACCGGGCGATGCTGTCCCTCAGCCGGTGACAATCCCACTGTCCCCAGTGTCCCCAGTGTCCCCAGTCAGTGTCACTCACTGGTCAGAGGCGCACCGGGCGATGCTGTCCCTCAGCCGGTGACAGTCCCAGTGTCACTCCCAGTGTCCCCAGTGTCCCCAGTCAGTGTCACTCACTGGTCAGAAGCACACCGGGCGATGCTGTCCCTCAGCCGGTGACAATCCCGCTGCCAGCTCCCGGGACTCGCCGCCACGCAGCGCCCGTAGCGCTCCAGCTCTGCCCCGCAGTGCCGCGCCGTCAGCGCCAGCGCCTCCCTGCATGTCGCGACAGCGTCACCGCCGGCATGTCGCGACAGGGGCAGGGGCACGGCAGGGATATCGCGACAGGGGCAGGGCAGGGATGTCGCGACAGAGTCACAACCGGACAGAAGCGCGGAGACATCGGCGTGACAACCGGTGCGACACGAAGGGAGACGAAGAGATCCGAGAGGATCCGAGAGGATCCGAAGGGTTACGGAGAGACACGGAAGGACCCGAGGGGACACGGAGGGACACGAAGGGACACTGCACAACCGGAGGGACACTGCACGCCCCGAGGGGACACTGCACGCCCCGAGGGGACACGGAGGGACACGAGGGGACACGAGAGGACACGAGGGGACACGAGGGGACACCGCGCGATCCCGCCCCGGCCCGGCCCCGCCGCCCCTCACTCACATGGCGGCTCCTCCTCCTCCTCCTCCTCCTCCTCCGCCGCGGCACTTCCGCCACTCCTCCCCACCGCGCACGCGCCGCGCTCCGCTTCCGCCACTCCTCCCCAGCGCGCACGCTCCGCTCCCCGCCGGCGGAAGCGCGGGCTCGGCGGGGCGCAGCAAGATGGCGGCGGCCGCCGCGGAGGACGAGCTGGTCTCGTCGGTGACTCTGTACCGGCGGCGGCCGCGGCTGCTCCGCGGCACCGTGCTGCCCTTCGCCGCCGGGCTCTACCCCGCCTGGCTGTGGCTGTGGGGGCCGCGGCTGTGGGGGGAGGCGGCGGGGCAGCCCGAGGCGGCGCTGCTGGCGCTCGGCGCCATCGCGGCGCTGCAGCTGCTGACGGCGCTGGCCGGGATGTGGTCTGTGCACGCCGAGTGCGCGCTGAGCTGCGTCAGGGTGAGCGGGACGGGAACGGGGACAAGGACAGGGGCTGAGGGGTTCAGGGGCTGAGGGGATTTGGGGTCTAAAGGGAGATTTGGGGTGTGAGGGAGGTGAGGGGGCTGAGGGGATTTGGGTCCTGAGGGCTCTGAGGGGATTTTAGGGTCTGAGGGGATTTGGGCTCTGAGGGAGATTTGGGATCTGAGGGAGATTTGGGCGCTGAGGGGGTTTGGGGGCTGAAGGAGGTGAGGAGGATTTGGGTCTGAGGAAGGTTAAGGGGCTGAGGGGATTTGGGGTCTGAGGGAGTTTTGGGGTCTGAGGGGACTGAGGGGAATTTGGGCTCTGAGGGGAGGTTTGGGGTCTGAGGGGAATTTAGGGTCTGAGGGGATTTGGGGGCTGAGGGAGGTGAGGAGGATTTGGGGCTGAGGGGATTTTAGGGTCTGAGGGAGGTGAGGGAGGTTTGGGGTCTGAGGGGATTTGGAGGCGTTTAGGGTCTGAGGGGATTTGGGGTGTGAGGCAGTTGAGGGGAATTTGGGGTCTGAGGGGAATTTGGGGCTGAGGGGATTTGGGGTTTGAGGGAGATTTGGGCTCTGAAGGAGGTGAAGGGGCTGAGGGGATTTGGGGGATTTGGGTCCTGAGGGGTCTGAGGAGATTTGGGCTCTGAGGGGAATTTAGGGTCTGAGGGAGGTGAGGGAGGTTTGGGGTCTGAGGGGATTTGGAGGAATTTAGGGGCTGAGGGTGTTATAAGTAAAAACGAGTCAATCGAAAATTTAGCAGCAAAATCTTTACAGAAAGCAGATTACAAAATAGCAGCAATTGCATACATTCATTAAACCCCAGAATTCAGAATACAAGGCTGGAGGCAATAAGCAAACAGCGCTGGCTGTGCCTGGGAGTCTCTGCTCCCCCGACAAGCACACTTTCAGTTTAAACTTCCGCTTTTTATACAGCTTTTGGTTTCGTTTCTCAGAAATTCCCACTCCCTGGGTTCCCGGGTTGCACCTCCTGCTCTCTCTCCTGTGCTCACGTTCCCCTGTTGCTGATTGTTTCTGGGGCTGATTGGAGATGCTTTAGTTTTTTTGACATAAATAATACAATTATTTAATTGCCCTTGCAGATATTACAGGGGGAATTTGGGGCTGAGGGAGGTTCAGGCTCTGAGGGGGACTGGAGGGCTGAAGGGGATTTGGGGGCTGAGGGAAATTTGGGGGCATTTGGGATCTGAGAGAGATTTGGGGGCATTTGGGGTCAGAGAGAGATTTGGGAATTTGGGGTCTGAGGGAAATTTGGGGTCTGAGGGGATTTGGGGTCTGAGGGCATTTGGGGGCATTTGGGGTCTGAGAGAGATTTGGGGGAGTTTGGGGTCTGAGGGGATTTGGGATCTGAGGGAAATTTGGGGGCATTTGTGGTCTGAGAGAGATTTAGGGGCATTTGGGGTCTGAGGGGATTTGGGATCTGAGAGAGATTTGGGGGCATTTGGGGTCAGAGAGAGATTTGGGGGAATTTGGCATCTGAGGGGATTTGGGGGCATTTGGGGTCTGAGGGGATTTGGGATCTGATGGGGTTTGGGGGCATTTGGGGTCTGAGGGGATTTAGGATCTGAGAGAGATTTGGGGTCTGAGGGGATTTGGGATCTAGAGCGATTTGAGGTATTTCTGTATTAAATATGGAATATTCAAGGCGAATTCTTAAAATCTCGAACAGGAGCTGTTCAACATGGGATGTTAAATATGGGAAATGGGGAATGTTAGAGGAATAAAATATGGGATGTTAAATATGGGAAATGTGGGATTTTGGAGGTGTAAAGTTTGGGTTGTTGAGGAGGTGAATTGTGGCAGATAAAAGGTAAAAAAAATGGGATGTTTGGGAAGTAAAATGTGGGATATTGAGGGGATAAAATGTGGAATATTGGAGGTACAAAACGTGGATATTTCAGATTAAAAAGCAAGATATTCGAGGTGTAAAATGTGGGATATTGAAGAGCTAAAATATGGGATATTCAAGGTATAAAATAAGAGATTACAGTTAAAAAAGTGGGAAATGGATGGTGTGAAGTTTGGGGTGTTGAGGGTATAAAATGTGGGGTTTTGAAGAGATGAAATGTGGGAAATTTGGAGATTAAAAAGTGGGATGTTCAAGGTGTAAAACATGGGATATTGAAGGGATAAAATATTGGGTATTAGAGGTATAAAATATGGGATATTACAGATAAAAACTGGGATATTGAAGGTGTAAAATATGGGATATTAAGGGTATAAAATCCAGGCTATTGCAGGGATCAAACCTGGGCTGTTAAAGAGCTAAAATGTGGATTTTTTCCTGATTTTCTGCTGTTTTTCCTTTTTCCAGGAGCCTTGTCCCTCCAAAGCCACCTTGGCCAAAGTGGTGCCAACAGCCAACAATGGCAGCGTGGAGCTGGTGCCTCTGCACAGGGACCAGGTGAGAAACCCCAAAATTCACCCCAAAATAATCCCAAAAATCCCACTGATTCATTGGCACCATGGAGCTGGTGCCTCTGCACAGGGACCAGGTGAGGGAAATCCCAAAAAATCCCTGGGATTCATCCCAAAAAATCCAAAAAATCCCATTGATTCACTGGTGCCTCTGCACAGGGATCAGGTGAGAAATCCCAAAAAATCCCAAAAAAATCCCAAAAATCTGATTTATTCACTCTGCACAGGGACCAGGTGAGAAACCCCAAAAAATCCCAAAAATCCCATTAATTCACTGTAATCACACAAAACTGGGGATTTTTTGTGGATTTTTGTGGGGATTTTGGGATTTTTGTGGATTTTTGTGGATTTTTGGGGATTTTTGTGGGGATTTTGGGGGATTTTTTGGGATTTTTGTGGGATTTTTGGGGATTTGTGGGATTGGTGATTTGTGAATTTTTGGGATTTTCTGGTGATTTTTGTGATTTTGTGTGATTTTGTGATTTGGTGATTTTGTGATTTTTTTATTTTTGTGGGATTTTGGGGATTTTGATTGGGGATTGATTTTTGTGATTTTGGATTTTGTGGGGTTTTGGGGATTTTTTAGATTTTGGTGGGTTTTTGGGGGATTTTTATGGGATTTTTGGGATTTTCGGGTTTTTGTTGGATTTGTAGATTTTTTTTTGATTTTTAATTTTGTGATTTTTTGATGGGATTTTTGGGGGATTTTTGGGATTTTGGATTTTGGGATAATTTTGGATTTTTTCCCTGTTTTTCTGCAGGGTGAGGATGGACAGGAAGCTTTGTCCTTCGAGTTCCAGAAAATCAAATATTCTTACGAAATCCACGGGAAGAAACAATTCCTGCCTGTGGCTTTTCCAGTGGAAAATCCTCTGAGTTTCTACCAGAATTCCAGAGGATTCCAGGAGGACAAGGAAATCCGGGAAGCTGAGAGGAAATATGGGACAAACAAGTGAGGATTTGGGGGCTTTTTTGGGGGGAAAAATCCTGGAAAAATATGGGAAATGTTGGGAGAAAATATTCCGAGATATTGGCAAATATTGGGGGAAAATATTTTGGGGAAATATTGCAAAATATCCCCAAATATCCTGGGAAAATATTCCAAAATATTCCTAAATATGCCTGGAAAATATTGAAAAATATCTTGGGGAAATATTGCAAAATATCCTGGAAAAATATCCCAAAATATCCCCAGGATATTCTGGGAATATATTCCAAAATATTCTGGGGAAATGTTACAAAATGTCCTGGAAAGAAATGTAAAAATATCCCCAAATATCCCAGGAAAAAATTCCCAAATATTCCGGGAAAATATTGCTAAATATTCCAGAAAAATTTCCCAATGTATTCTGGAAAAATAAAATATTATCTTTCTGTATCCTTGGAAAATTTCCCAAAATATCCCAGTGAAAATATTCCAAAATATCCTGGAAAAATACTCCGAAATAACCCAGGAAAATATCCCCAAATAGCTCAGAAAAATATCCCAAAATATTCTGGGAAAAATGCAAAATATCCCCGAATATCCCAGGAAATTATCCTGAAATATCCCAGGAAATTATCCCAAAATATCCTGGGAAATTGTTCTAAAATATTCCAGGAAATTATCCCCAAATATCCCAGGAAATTATCCCAAAATATCCTGGGAAATTGTTCTAAAATATTCCAGGAAATTGTCCTAAAATATCCCAGGAAATTATCCCAAAATATTCTAGGAAATTATCCCAAAATATTCCGGGAAATTATCCCAAAATATCCTGGAAAATAATCCCAAAATATCTTGGCAAATTATCCCAAAATATCCTGGGAAATTATCCCAAAATATCCTGGGAAATTATTCTAAAATATTCCAGGAAATTATCCCAAAATGTCCTGGAAAATAATCCCAGAATATCCTGGGAAATTATTCTAAAATATTCCAGGAAATTATCCCAAAATATCCTGGGAAATTATCCCAAAATATCCTGGGAAATTATCCCAAAATACCCCAAAAATCCAAACTTGGAGCAAAACTTTCCCCCTGGATTTTGAATTTTTGCTTTTTCCTTTTAGAATTCCTTCAAGAACTGAAGGATTCTCCTCAGGAATTTTGGGAATTCATCCCAAACATCCCAAATTGGGTTGGAATTTTGGGGGAAAATGCAATAATTCCCAAATTTCTTGTTTTGCAGGGCGGAGATGGTGGTGCCAGAATTCCTGGAGCTCTTCAAGGAGAGAGCCACAGCTCCCTTCTTCGTTTTCCAGGTAAAAAATGGGAATTTTTTTTGGGAATTCTCCTCTTTTTCCTGGGATTTGCTGCTTTTCCAGCTGCCTGGAGGTTTGTTGGTTAAACCAGCTGGGAGAGGAAGAGGAGATTTGGGAAATTTGGGGAATTCTGGGCTGGATTGGGATGATTTTGGTACCAAATTCTGCTCCTAAATGTTCCCAAAAATTGAGGAATTCTGGATTGGATTGGGATGATTTTGGTCCCAAATTTTGGTCCTAAATTTTTCTAAAAATTGAGGAATTCTGGGCTGGATTGGGATGATTTTGGTACCAAATTTTGGTCCTAAATTTTCCTAAAAGTTGAGGAATTCTGGGCTGGATTGGAATGATTTTGGTCCCAAATTTTGGTCCTAAATTCTCAAAAAAATTGGGGAATTCTGGGCTGGATTAGGATGATTTTTGTTCTAAATTTTTCTCCTAAATTTTTCTAAAACTTGAGGAATTCTGGGCTGGATTGGGATGATTTTGGTCCTAAATTTTGCTCCTAAATTTTCCCAAAACTTCAGGAATTCTGGATTGGATTGGGATGATTTTGATTTCTTTTTTCCTGGAATTTCAGGAATTCTGGGCTGGATTGGAATGATTTGGTACCAAATTTTGCTCCTAAATTTTCCCTAAAATTGAGGAATTCTGGATTGGATTGGAATGATTTTCGTCCTAAATTTTCCTAAAAGTTGTGGAATTCTGGGCTGGATTGGGATCATTTTGGTCCTAAATTTTGCTCCTAAATTTTCCTAAAAGTTGAGGAATTCTGGATTGGATTGGGATGATTTTGGTCCCAAATTTTGCTCCTAAATTCTCAAAAAAATTGAGGAATTCTGGGCTGGATTGGGATCATTTTGGTCCCAAATTTTGCTCCTAAATTCTCCAAAAATTTGAGGAATTCTGGGCTGGATTGGGATGATTTTGGTCCCAAATTTTGGTCCTAAATTCTCCAAAAAATTGAGGAATTCTGGGCTGGATTAGGATGATTTTTGTTCTAAATTTTTCTCCTAAATTTTTCTAAAACTTGAGGAATTCTGGGCTGGATTGGGATGATTTTGGTCCCAAATTTTCCTCCTGAATTTTTTGGTTTGGTTGGTTGGGTGTTTTGTTTTTTTTTTGGTTTGGTTTGGGTGGTTGGTGTTTGGTTTTTGTTTTTTTTTGGGTTTGGGTGGTGGGTGTTTTGTTTTTTTTTTTTTGGGTTTGGGTGGTTGGGGTGTTTTGTTTTTTTTTTGGTTTGGTTTGGGTGGTTGGTGTTTGGTTTTTGTTTTTTTGTTGGGTTTGGTTGGTTGGTTTTTTGTTTTTTTTTAATTCTCCAAAAATTTGAGGAATTCTGGGCTGGATTGGGATGATTTTGGTCCCAAATTTTGGTCCTAAAATCTCCAAAAAATTGAGGAATTCTGGGCTGGAATGGAATGATTTTGGTACCAAATTTTCCTCCTAAATTTTCCTAAAACTTGAGGAATTCTGGCTCAGATTGGCATCATTTTCCTCCTTTTTTCCTGGAATTCCAGGAATTCTGGGCTCACTAATCAACTCAAACCCCAAAATTCCCCTTTTTTTTCCCCAAAATCTCACTCCAGCTTCCCTCTGCTCCTAATTCCTGCCGTTTTTCCGGGATTTTGGGGATTTTTTGGGGATTTTTTTGGGGATTTTTTGGGATTTTTGGGGATTTTTTGGGGATTTTTTGGGATTTTTGGCGGGATTTTGGGGGGATTTTTTAGGGATTTTTGGGGGATTTTTGGGCGATTTTTTTAGGGATTTTTATGGGATTTTTTTAGAGATTTTGTTGGGATTTTTGGGGGGACTTTTGGAGGGATTTTTTGGGGTGTTTTTAAGGGATTTTTGGGGGATTTTTTGGGGAGTTTTTGGTGCTTTTTGGGTTTTGAGGATTTTTAGGGGATTTTAAGGGGATTTTTTTTTAGGGATTTTTTAAGGGATTTTTTGGGGATTTTTTTTAGGGATTTTTAAAGCATTTTCTTAGGGATTTTAATGGGATTTTTTTAGGGATTTTTTGGGATTTTTTTTAGAGATTTTGTTGGGATTTTTGGGGGATTTTTTTAGGATTTTTGGGGATTTTTGTGGGATTTTTGTGGGATTTTTTTGGGATTTTTTGGTGATTTTTCGGGGATTTTTTTAGCGATTTTTTTGGGGATGTTTTGGGGGATTTTTTTGGGATTTTTCTGGGATATATTTTGGGATTTCCCAGGTGTGCTGTGTGGGTCTGTGGTGTCTGGATGAGTACTGGTACTACAGCGTGTTCACCACGGGATTTTATGGGGGATTTTTGGGAGATTTTTTTTAGGATTTTTATGGGATTTATTTGGGATTTTTTGGGGATTTCTCAGGGATTTTTTTGGGGATTTTTTTAGGGATTTTTATGGGATTTATTTGGGATTTTTTTGGGGTTTCCCAGGTGTTCTGTGTGGGTTTATGGTGCCTGGATGAGTACTGGTACTACAGCGTCTTCACCCTCTCCATGCTGGTGGCTTTCGAGGCGTCGCTGGTGCAGCAGCAGCTCAGGAATTTGGCAGAAATCAGGAAAATGGGCAACAGACCCTACATGATCCAGGTGGGTTTGGGGAAAATCCGTGGAATTTTGGGAATTTTGGGCTTTTTTTGGTGGGTTTGGGAATGAAAATGGGATTTTTCAGAGATTTTTTTTTTAATTTTCCTGTGGTTTTCCCGCTGGTTTTGTCACAAAAATGGGATTTTTTTTTTATTTTCCCCCAGATCCCATCCCAAAAATGGGATTTTTTGGGGAATTTTCACATGGTTTTCCTGCTAATTCCATCCAAAAAATGGGATTTTTGGGGTTTCCCTGCTGATTCCATCACAAAAATGGGATTTTGTCCCTTTTCCCATCATTTCCCAAAAATTGGTTTTTTGAGTTTAGGATTTTTTTGGGGATTATTTTGGGAAGTTTAGCTCATTTCTCATCCCTTTTCCCATGGTTTTCCTGCTGATCTCATCCCAAAAATGACATTTTTTAAGGTTTTCTCATCCCAAAAAAGGGATTTTTTAAGGTTTTCTCATCCCAAAAATGACATTTTTTTAGGTTTTTTCCCTCAGATCTCATCCCAAAAAAGGGATTTTTTTCCTTAGCTTTTCCCATCCCAAAAAGTGCATATTTTAGGTTTTTCCCTCCAATCTCACCCCAAAAACCCCAATTTTTTGGGATTCCCCTCTTTCCCGTGGTTTTTCCCTAATTCCAGGTTTTTTTGGGAATTCCAGGTCTACCGGAACCGGAAGTGGCGCCCGATCTGCAGCGATGACATCATCCCTGGTGACATCATCTCCATCGGTAGGAATCCACGGGAAACTCCCAAATTTTGGGAATTTTTCCCTAATTTTTATTGGAATTGAGGAGAACTTTGAGCTTTGAATTCCCATTTTCAGGGAAGTCCCGTTGGAATTTCCGTTTGTCCCAAAAAAAAGCTGGAAAAATCAGCTTGGAATTGCTCAGTTTTGGGGTTGGGAGGGAGAAAAATTCCCTTTTTTCCGTCGGAATTTTTGGGAATTTTGTGAGGATTTCCTGCAAATTTTGGGGGATTTTTCTGCAAATTTTGTGGGATGTTTTTGTGAATTTTGTAATAATGTTTTGCTGATTTCGTGAGGATTTTTTCCAAATTTTGTGGGATTTTTCTGTGAATTTTGTGATAATGTTTTGCTAATTTTGTGAGGATTTTTTCCGAATTTTGTGGGATTTTTTCTGTGAATTTTGTGAGGATTTCCTGCAAATTTTGTGGGATTTTTCTGTGAATTTTGTAATAATGTTTTGCTAATTTTGTGAGGATTTCCTGCAAATTTTGTGGGATTTTTCTGTGAATTTTGTAATAATGTTTTGCTGATTTCGTGAGGATTTTTTCCGAATTTTGTGGGATTTTTTCTGTGAATTTTGTGAGGATTTTTTTGGGTGAATTCTGTGAGGGTTTTCTGCAAATTTTGTGGGATTTTTGGGGGGATTTTGTGGGGATTTTTTGAGGATTTTTGGGGGAATTTTGTGGGATTCTGTGAGGGTTTTATGGGATTTTAGGAAGCTTTTAACAGGATTTTTTTGGGGTGATTTTTGTAGGATTTTCTGTGAATTTTGTGGAATTTTCTGCGAATTTTGTGATTTTTTTGGGGGGAATTTTTGTGGGTTTTTTTCTGAATTTCACGTTGATTTTTGGGGGGAATTTTGTGGGATTCCTGTGAGTGTTTTTGGGTGGATTTTGTGGGGTTTTTGTGGAATTTTTTTTGGGAATTCTGTGGGATTTTTTTTTTTGTGCTTCTGTGAGGTTTTTGTGTGATTCTGTGGGATTTTTGGGTGGATTTTTGGGATTTTGGGGTGGATTTTTGTGAGGATTTTTGGGATTTTTGGGTGGATTTTGTGGGATTTTGGGGTTGATTCTGTGATGATTTTTGGGTGCATTTTTGGGATTTTGGGGTGGATATTCTGGGATTTTTGGATGGATTTTGGGGTGGATTTTTGGGGTTTTTGGGTGGATTTCTGGGTGGATTCTGTGGGATTTTTGGGTGGATTTTTGGGTGTATTTTGTGATGATTTTTGGGTGGATTTTGTGATGATTTTTGGGTGGATTTTTGGGTTGATTCTGTGATGATTTTTGGGTGGATTTTGTGGGATTTTTGCGTGTATTTTGTGTGGATTTTCTGGGATTTTTGGGTGGATTCTGTGATGGTTTTTGGGTGGATTTTGGGGTGGATTTTGTGGGATTTTGGGGTGGATTTTTGGGATTTTTGGGTGGATTTTGGGTGGATTTTCTGGGATTTTGGGGTGGATTCTGTGGGATTTTTGGGTGGATTCTGTGATGGTTTTAGTGGATTTTGGTGTATTTTGTGGGGTTTGGGTGGATTTTGGGTTGATTCTGTAGGTTTTGGGTGCATTTTGGGATTTTGGGGTGAGATTTTCTGTTTTGGATGGTTTCTGGGGTGGATTCTGTGGGATTTTCACCAAGAGTTTTGGGGTGGATTCTGTAGGATTTTTGTTTGTATTTTGTGGATTTTGGGGGATTTTGGTGTTCTTTTGTAGTTTGGGTGGATTTTTGGGTGTATTTTCTGGGATTTTTGGGTTGATTCTGTGATGATTTTTGGGTGTATTTTGTGGGATTTTTGGGTGGATTTTGTGGGATTTTTGGGTGTATTTTGTGGGATTTTGGGTTGATTCTGTGATGATTTTGGGCTGGATTCTGTGATGATTTTTGGGTGTATTTTGTGGGATTTTTGGGTGGATTTTTAGGTAGATTTTGTGGGATTTTGGGGTGGATTTTTGGGTGTATTTTGTGGGATTTTTGGGTGTATTTTGTGGGATTTTGGGGTGGATTTTGTGATGATTTTTGGGTGGATTTTTGGGTTGATTCTGTGATGATTTTTGGGTGTATTTTGTGGGATTTTTGGGTGTATTTTGTGGGATTTTAGGTGGATTTTGGGTGTATTTTATGGGATTTGGGCCCCCAGGTCGCTCCCAGGATCTGGTTCCCTGCCACGTGTGTTGCTGCTGCTGAGAGGAAAATGCATACGTGGATGGCCCGATGCTGACTTGGAGGTATTGCACCCAGATGAAGGTGGACCAGGAGCCGGAAGTGGGGAAAAAATGAGAAATACTAGAAAAAAACTGGGAAAAGGGGAAAAATGGGGGGAAAATATGAGGGAAAAATGGGGAAAAATTGGGGGAGAAAATGGGGAAAAAATGGGAAAATCTGGGGAAAAAATGGGGGGGAAATGGGGAAAAATGAGGGGAAAAAAGGGGAAAAATAGGAGAATAAATTGGAGAAAAGTGGGGAAAAAATGGGGGAAAATGGGGGAAAGTGAGGAAAAATGGGGAAATGCAATTCTGTCACAATTCCCACTGTAATTCCCAGTGTAATTCCCATTTTCCCATGCAATTCCTGCTGTAATTCCCAGTGTAATTCCCATTTTCCCATGCAATTCCCACTGTAATTCCCATTTTCCCATGCAATTCCCACTGTAATTCCCACTGTAATTCCCATTTTCCCATGCAATTCCCACTGTAATTCCCACTGTAATTCCCATTTTCCCATGCAATTCCCACTGTAATTCCCGTTTTTCCATGCAATCCCCCCACGATTCCCATTTTTCCCCAGGAGCCGGTGGAAGGTCGCAGCCCTGAGCACATCCTGGACC
>NW_028147446.1:2073705-2115752 GCF_008360975.1 Lichenostomus cassidix
GATTTTTTGGGGGGGTTTTTAGGGATTTTTGGGGATTTTTCAGGGATTCTTTGGGGAGTTTTTGGGGGATTTTTTTGGGGATTTTTCAGGGATTTTTTGGGGGATTTTTTTAGGGATTTTTTAGTGATTTTTATGGGATTTATTTGGGATTTCCCAGGTGTTCTGTGTGGGTTTGTGGTGCCTGGATGAGTACTGGTACTACAGCCTGTTCACCACGGGATTTTTGGGGGATTTTTTTAGGGATTTTTAGGGATTTTTGGGGGATTTTTTGGGGGATTTTTTGGGGATTTTTGGGGATTTAGAGGATTTTGTTGGATTTTGGGATTTTAGGATTTTATGGATTTTTTGGGGATTTTATATATTTTTTGGGGGTTTAGGGATTTTTGGGGATTTTTCAGGGATTCTTTGGGGAGTTTTTGGGGGATTTTTTTGGGGATTTTTCAGGGATTTTTTGGGGGATTTTTTTAGGGATTTTTTAGTGATTTTTATGGGATTTATTTGGGATTTCCCAGGTGTTCTGTGTGGGTTTATGGTGCCTGGATGAGTACTGGTACTACAGTGTCTTCACCCTCTCCATGCTGGTGGCTTTCGAGGCGTCGCTGGTGCAGCAGCAGCTCAGGAATTTGGCAGAAATCAGGAAAATGGGCAACAGACCCTACATGATCCAGGTGGGTTTGGGGGAAATCTGTGGAATTTTGGGAATTTTGGGCTTTTTTTGAGGGGTTTGGGAAAAAAAATGGGATTTTTTGGGGATTTTTTGGGGATTTTCCCCCAGATCCCATCCCAAAAATGGGATTTTCAGGGATTTTTTTGGCTTTTCCCACTGATTCTGTGACAAAAATGGGATTTTTTGGGGGTTTTTTTGGGATTTTCCTGCTGGTTTTGTCACAAAAATCGGATTTTTTGGGTTTTTTTTGGGGATTTTCCAGCTGGTTTTATCACAAAAATGGGATTTTTCGGGGATTTTCCCCCAAATCCCATCCCAAAAATGGGATTTTCAGGGATTTTTTGGGGTTTTTCCCACTGATTCTGTGACAAAAATGGGATTTTTTGGGGATTTTTTGGGGTTTTCCCACTGATTCTGTCACAAAAACGGGATTTTTGGGGATTTTCCTGCAGTTTTCCCACTGGTTGCATCCCAAAAATGGGATTTTTCAGGGATTTTTTGGGGTTTTCCGTCTGATTCTGTCACAAAAATGGGATTTTTTGGGGGTTTTCCTGCTGGTTTTGTCACAAAAATGGGATTTTTCAGGGGTTTTTTTTGGATTTTCCAGCTGATTTT
Source organism: Lichenostomus cassidix (assembly GCF_008360975.1). Taxonomy (NCBI): domain Eukaryota; kingdom Metazoa; phylum Chordata; class Aves; order Passeriformes; family Meliphagidae; genus Lichenostomus; species Lichenostomus cassidix. Next base: position 2,074,988 of record NW_028147446.1, read on the forward strand.
GTCACAAAAATGGGATTTTTCGGGGATTTTCCCCCAAATCCCATCCCAAAAATGGGATTTTCAGGGATTTTTTTGGCTTTTCCCACTGATTCTGTGACAAAAATGGGATTTTTTTGGGGATGTTTTGGGGGTTTTCCTGCTGGTTTTGTCACAAAAATGGGATTTTTGGGATTTTCCTGCAGTTTCCCCACTGGTTCCATCCCAAAATTTGGACTTTTTGGGATTTTCCCCCAAATCCCATCCCAAAAATGGCATTTTTTAGGTTTTTCCCTTAGATCTCATCCCAAAGAAGCCATTTTTTAGGTTTTCCCATCCCAAAAATGAGATTTTTTAGGTTTTCCCATCCCAAAAATGACATTTTTTTAGGTTTTACCCTCAGATCTCATCCCAAAAACGAGATTATTTTAGGTTTTCCCTCAAATCCCATCCCAAAAATGCCATTTTTTTAGGTTTTTCCTGCTGATCTCATCCCAAAAATAAGATTTTTTTAGGTTCTTAGATCCCAAAAATGCCATTTTTTTAGGTTTTTCCCTTAGATCTCATCCCAAAAATGAGATTTTTTTAGGTTCTTAGATCCCAAAAATGACATTTTTTAGGTTTTTCCTGCTGGTCTCATCTGAAAAATGCAATTTTTTAGGTTCTTAGATCCCAAAAATGACATTTTTTAGGTTTTCCCATCCCAAAAATGAGATTTTTTAGGTTTCCTCATCCCAAAAATCACATTTTTCTTAGCTTTTCCCATCCCAAAAACTGCATTTTTTAGGTTTTACCCTCAGATCTCATCCCAAAAATGAGATTATTTTTGGTTTTCCCTCAAATCCCATCCCAAAAATGCCATTTTTTTAGGTTTCTCCTGCTGATCTCATCCCAAAAATAAGATTTTTTTTAGGTTTTCAGATCCCAAAAATGACATTTTTTAGGTTTTCCCATCCCAAAAATGAGATTTTTTAGGTTTTTCCCTCAGATCTCATCCCAAAAATGAGATTTTTTTAGGTTCTTAGATCCCAAAAATGGCATTTTTTAGGTTTTTCCCTTAGATCTCATCCCAAAAAAGCCATTTTTTAGGTTTTCCCATCCCAAAAAAGCCATTTTTTAGGTTTTCCCATCCCAAAAATGACATTTTTTAGGTTTCCTCATCCAAAAAATCACATTTTTCTTAGCTTTTCCCATCCCAAAAATTGCATTTTTTAGCTTTTACCCTCCAATCTCACCCCAAAAACCCCAATTTTTTGGGATTCTCCTCCTTCCCGTGGTTTTTCCCTAATTCCAGGTTTTTTTTGGGAATTCCAGGTCTACCGGAACCGGAAGTGGCGCCCGATCTGCAGCGATGACATCATCCCTGGTGACATCATCTCCATCGGTAGGAATCCACGGAAAACTCCTAAATTTTGGGAATTTTTTTCCCTAATTTTTCCTGGAATTGAGGGGAATTTTGAGGCTTTGAATTCCCACGGAAAACTCCCAAATTTTGGGAATTTTTCCCTAATTTTTGCTGGAATTAAGGAGAATTTTGAGCTTTGAATTCCCATAGAAAATTCCCAAAATTTCGGATTTTTTTCCCTAATTTTTGCTGGAATTCAGGAGAATTTTGAGGTTTTAAATTCTCACAGAAAATTTCCAAAATTTAGGATTTTTTTCCCTAATTTTTGCTGGAATTAAGGACAATTTTGAGGCTTTGAATTCCATGGAAAAGTCCCAAAATTTGGGATTTTTTTGCTGGAATTTTTGCCGGAATTGAGGGGAATTTTAAAGCTTTAAATTCCCATGGAAAAGTCCCAAAATTTTGCGATTTTTCCCTAATTTTTACCAGAATTGAGGAGAATTTTGGGGCTTTGAATTCCCACAGAAAACTCCCAAAATTTGAGATTTTTTCCCTAATTTTTGCTCATTTTTGCTGGAATTGAGGAGAATTTTGAGGCTTTGAATTCCCACGGAAAACTCCCAAAATTTGGGATTTTTTCCCTAATTTTTCCTGGAATTCAGGAAAATTTTGAAGCTTTCAATTCCCATGGGAAACTCCCAAATTTTGGGAATTTTTGCTGGAATTTTTGCACATTTTTGGTGGAATTGAGGAGAGTTTTGAGGCTTTGAATTCCCATTTTCAGGGAAGTCCCGTTGGGATTTCCGTTTATCCCCAAAAAAAGCTGGAAAAATCAGCCTGGAATTGCTCAGTTTTGGGGTTGGGAGGGAGAAAAATTCCCTTTTTTCCGTCGGAATTTTTGGGAATTTTGTGAGGATTTCCTGCAAATTTTGGGGGATTTTTCTGTGAATTTTGTGGGATGTTTTTGTGAATTTTGTGATAATGTTTTGCTAATTTCGTGAGGATTTTTTCCAAATTTTGTGGGATTTTTCTGTGAATTTTGTAATAACGTTTTGCTGATTTTGTGAGGATTTCCTGCAAATTTTGTGGGATTTTTCTGTGAATTTTGTAATAACGTTTTGCTGATTTCGTGAGGATTTTTTTCCAAATTTTGTGGGATTTTTTCTGTGAATTTTGTGAGGATTTTTTTGGGTGAATTCTGTGAGGGTTTTCTGCAAATTTTGTGGGATTTTTGGGGGGATTTTGTGGGGATTTTTTGAGGATTTTTGGGGGAATTTTGTGGGATTCTGTGAGGGTTTTATGGGATTTTAGGAAGCTTTTAACAGGATTTTTTTGGGGTGATTTTTGTAGGATTTTCTGTGAATTTTGTGGAATTTTCTGCGAATTTTGTGATTTTTTTGGGGGGAATTTTTGTGGGTTTTTTTCTGAATTTCACGTTGATTTTTGGGGGGAATTTTGTGGGATTCCTGTGAGTGTTTTTGGGTGGATTTTGTGGGGTTTTTGTGGAATTTTTTTTGGGAATTCTGTGGGATTTTTTTTTTTGTGCTTCTGTGAGGTTTTTGTGTGATTCTGTGGGATTTTTGGGTGGATTTTTGGGATTTTGGGGTGGATTTTTGTGAGGATTTTTGGGATTTTTGGGTGGATTTTGTGGGATTTTGGGGTTGATTCTGTGATGATTTTTGGGTGCATTTTTGGGATTTTGGGGTGGATATTCTGGGATTTTTGGATGGATTTTGGGGTGGATTTTTGGGGTTTTTGGGTGGATTTCTGGGTGGATTCTGTGGGATTTTTGGGTGGATTTTTGGGTGTATTTTGTGATGATTTTTGGGTGGATTTTGTGATGATTTTTGGGTGGATTTTTGGGTTGATTCTGTGATGATTTTTGGGTGGATTTTGTGGGATTTTTGCGTGTATTTTGTGTGGATTTTCTGGGATTTTTGGGTGGATTCTGTGATGGTTTTTGGGTGGATTTTTGGGTTGATTCTGTGGGATTTTGGGATGGATTTTTGGGATTTTTGTGTGTATTTTGGGTGGATTTTCTGGGATTTTGGGGTGGATTCTGTGGGATTTTTGTGTGTATTTTGTGGGATTTTTGGGTGGATTTTTGGGTGGATTTTGTGGGATTTTGGGTGGATTTTGTGGGATTTTTGGGTGGATTTTGTGATGATTTTTGGGTGGATTTGTGGGATTTTTGGGTGGATTTTGTGGGATTTTGGGTTGATTCTGTGATGATTTTTGGGTGCATTTTGGGGTGGATTTTGTGGGATTTTGGGGTGGATTTTGTGGGATTTTGGGGTGGATTCTGTGATGATTTTTGGGTGGATTTTTGGGTGGATTTTTGGGTGGATTTTTGGGTGGATTTTGTGATGATTTTTGGGTGGATTTTTGGGTGGATTTTTGGGTGGATTTTTGGGTTGATTCTGTGATGATTTTTGGGTGTATTTTGTGGGATTTTTGAGTGGATTTTTGGGTGGATTTTCTGGGATTTTGGGGTGGATCCTGTGATGGTTTTTGGGTGGATTTTATGGGATTTCGGGGTTGATTCTGTGGGATTTTTGGGATTTCTGGCTGGATTCTGTGGGATTTTGGGTGAATTTTTTTTAATTTTTGGGTGGATTTTGTGATGATTTTGGGGTGGATTTTCTGGGATTTCGGGGTGGATCCTGTGACGGTTTTTGGGTTGATTTTTGTGTGTATTTTGGGTGGATTTTCTGGGATTTTGGGGTGGATTCTGTGGGATTTTTGTGTGTATTTTGTGGGATTTTGGGTGGATTTTTGTGTGTATTTTGTGGGATTTTGGGTTGATTCTGTGATGATTTTTGGGTGGATTTGTGGGATTTTTGGGTGGATTTTGTGGGATTTTTGGGTGGATTTTGGGGTGGATTTTTGGGTGGATTTTGTGGGATTTTGGGTTGATTCTGTGATGATTTTTGGGTGGATTTTGTGGGATTTTGGGGTGGATTTTGGGGTGGATTTCTGGGTGGATTCTGTGGGATTTTTGGGTGGATTTTTGGGTGGATTTTGTGGGATTTTTGGGTGGATTTTTGGGTGGATTTTGTGGGATTTTTGGGTGGATTTTGTGATGATTTTTGGGTTGATTCTGTGGGGTTTTTGGGTGGATTTTTGGGATTTTTGTGTGTATTTTGGGTGGATTTTGTGGGAATTTTGGGTGGATTTTGTGGGATTTTTGGGTGGATTCTGTGATGGTTTTTGGGTGGATTTTTGGGATTTTGGGGTGGATTCTGTGGGATTTTGGGGTTGATTTTGTGATGATTTTTGGTTGATTCTGTGATGGTTTTTGAGTGGATTTTTGGGTGTATTTTGTGGGATTTTTGGGTTGATTTTTGGGTTGATTCTGTGGGATTTTTGGGTGCATTTTTGGGATTTTGGGGTGGATTTTCTGGGATTTTTGGATGGATTTTGGGGTGGATTTTTGTGGGATTCTGTGGGATTTTCTGGGATTTTTGGGTGGATTTTTGTGTGTATTTTGTGGGATTTTGGGTTGATTCTGTGATGATTTTTGGGTGCATTTTGGGGTGGATTTTCTGGGATTTTGGGGTGGATTCTGTGATGATTTTTGGGTGGATTTTGTGGGATTTTTGGGTGGATTTTTGGGTGGATTTTCTGGGATTTTTGGGTTGATTCTGTGATGATTTTTGGGTGTATTTTGTGTGGATTTTCTGGGATTTTTGGGTGTATTTTGTGGGATTTTTGAGTGGATTTTTGGGTGTATTTTGTGGGATTTTGGGGTGGATTTTTGGGTGTATTTTATGGGATTTTGGGCCCCCAGGTCGCTCCCCCCAGGACAATCTGGTTCCCTGTGACGTTCTGCTGCTGAGAGGAAAATGCATCGTGGATGAGGCGATGCTGACAGGAGAGTCTGTGCCGCAGATGAAGGTGGGAAATGGGGAAAAAACCTGGGAAATTGGGAAAAAATGGAGGAAAAATTGGGAAATTGGGGAAAAACGGGGAAGAAATGGGGGAATTGGGGGAAAAAATGGGAGAAAATGGGGGAAATGGAAAACTGCTAAAATTGGGGAAAAATGGGGAAAATGGGGAAATGGGAGGAAATGGGGAAAAAAGGAGGAGAATGGGGGAAAAATGGGGGAAAATGGGGGAAAAATGGGAGAGAATAGGAAAAAATGGGGGAAAAGGGAAGTGGGAAAAAGGGAAAATGGGAAAAATGGGGGAAAATATGGGGGAAAATGGGGGAAAAATGGGGAAGAAATGGGAGAAATTGGGGAAAAATGTGGAAAAAACTGGGAAAATGGGGAAAAAATGGAGAAAAATGGGAGAAATGGGGGAAAATTGGTGGAAAAATGGGAGAAAATGGGGAAAACATGGGAGAAAATCGGAAAAAATGGGGGAAAAATGGGGGGAAAAAAGAGAAAAAACTGGGAAAAAAGGGAATTCGAGTAGGAATGGCATGGAAAAGCAGGAATTTCCCCCCCCAGGAGCCGGTGGAAGGTCGCAGCCCTGAGCACATCCTGGACCTGAGCTCGGACGGGCGGCTGCACGTGCTCTTCGGGGGAACCAGGGTGGTGCAGCACATCCCTCCCCAGAGAGCCTCGGCGGGGCTCAGGCGTGAGCATCCTGAAATCCCCAAAATTCCTGAAATCCCCATCCTGAAATTCCCAAAATTCCCACATGGGGTCAGGGTGGTGCAGCACATCCCTCCCCAGAGAGCCTCCGCTGGGCTGCGGCGTGAGCATCCCAACAATCCCAAAAATCCTGAAATTCCCAAAATTCCCATCCCAAAATTCCCACAGAGGTCAGGGTGGTGCAGCACATCCCTCCCCAGAGAGCCTCGGCTGGGCTCAGGCGTGAGCATCCTAAAAATCCCCAAAAATCCTGAAATTCCTGAAATTCTCATCCCAAAATTCCCACATGGGGTCAGGGTGGTGCAGCACATCCCTCCCCAGAGAGCCTCGGCTGGACTGCGGCGTGAGCATCCCAACAAAATCCCAAAAATCCTGAAATTCCCAAAAATCCACATCCTGAAATTCCCAAAATTCCCACATGGGGTCAGGGTGGTGCAGCACATCCCTCCCCAGAGAGCCTCCACGGGGCTCCGGCGTGAGCATCCCAAAAACCTGGGAATTCCCAAAAATTCCCATCCCAAAATCCCCAAAAATTCCCATCCTAAAATCCCAAAAATCTCATCCAAAAATCTCATCCAAAAATCCCAAAATCCCCATCCCAAAATTCCCAGGAGTTCCCAAAATCCCCATCCAAAAATCCCAAAATCCCCATCCCAAAATCTCTGAAATTCCCAAAATCCCCAAAATCCCCATCCCAAAAACCCCAAATATCCCAAAATCCACATAGCAAAATTCATGAAATTCCCTAAATTCCCATTGCAAAATTCCTGGGAATTCCCAAAATCCCCATCCCAAAATCCCCAAAAATCCCAAACTTCCCCATCCCAAAATTCTGGGAATTCCCGAAATTCCCATCCCAAAATGCCCAAAAATCCCAAAATCCCCATCACAAAATTTTTGGGTGATTTTTATGATTTTTGGGTGATTTTTATGGTGATTTTTGGGTGTTTTTTTATGATTTTTAGGTAATTTTTATTATGATTTTTATGATGATTTTTGCGTGATTTTGGGGTGATTTTTATGATGATTTTAGGTGATTTTTGGGTGATTTTTGGGTGATTTTGGGGTGATTTTTATGGTGATTTTTATGATTATTTTTGGGTGATTTTTATAGTGATTTTTATGATGATTTTTGGATGATTTTTATGGTGATTTTTGGGGGATTTTTATGGTGATTTTTGGGTGATTTTTATGATTTTTAGGTAATTTTTATTATGATTTTTATGATGATTTTTGGGTGATTTTTGGGTGATTTTTATGATGATTTTGGGTGATTTTTAGGTGATTTTGGGGTGATTTTTATGGTGATTTTTATGATTATTTTTAGGTGATTTTTGTAGTGATTTTTATGATGATTTTTGGGGGATTTTTATGGTGATTTTTGGGTGATTTTTATGATTTTTAGGTAATTTTTAGTATGGTTTTTATGATGATTTTTGGGTGATTTTTGGATAATTTTTATGATGATTTTTATGATGATTTTTGGGTGATTTTTGGGTGATTTTTATGCTAATTTTTGGGTGATTTTTATGATAATTTTTGGGTGATTTTTATGATTTTGGGTGATTTTTGGGTCCCAGCAGGTTGCACACTGAGCCAGAGACAAAGAGGGTCAGAGAGGAGGAAAAAACCCCAAAAATTTGGGGAGAAAAATCCCAAAATTTAGGGAGAAGAACCCAAAACCCAACCTGGGAAGGACAGGAGGAAACAGGAAAAAAAAATCGGATTTTTAGGGGAAAAAATGTGATTTTTGGAGGGATTTTTTGGATGAAAAATGTGATTTTCGGGAGGATTTTTGGAGGAAAAATGGGATTTTTTGAGGGGTTTTTAAGTGAAAAAATGCGATTTTTGGGTGGGGGAAAAAAGGGAATTTTTGGAGTGATTTTTAACGGGATTTTCCATGGAATTTCGCTGGAATTTCATGGAATTTTCTGGAATTTTCCAGCTGTGGACAACGGCTGCTTGGCATTCGCTCTGCGCACCGGCTTCAACACCTCCCAGGTGAGCAGCATTCCGGAACATTCCGGAACATTCCGGGGAATTTTGGGGGATTTTGGGGGATTTTGGGGGATTTTGGGGAACTTGGGAATGCCAGGATTGGGAAAAGGGAGAAATAAAAGTTGGGAAAAGGAAGAAATGGATTTGGGAAAAGAAAATAAATTTGGGGAAAAGGGAGAAATAAAAGTTGGGAAAAAGGAGAAATAAATTTGGGGAAAAGGAGAAATAAATTTGGGAAAAAGGAGAAATAAATTTGGGAAAAGAAAATAAATTTGGGAAAAGAAAATAAATTTGGGAAAAGGAGAAATAAATTTGGGGAAAAGGAGAAATAAATTTGGGATTCTGAAGGAATTCCTGTTGATTTTGGATAAATTCTGGAGGATTTTGAAGGAATCCCTTGGGATTTTTAAGAAATTCTTCAGGATTTTTGGGAATTCTTTAGGATTTTCAGGAATTCCTTTGGGATTTTTAAGAAATTCTTTGGGATTTTTCGGGAATTCCTTTGGGATTTTGGGGATTTCTTTAGGATTTTTGGGAATTCCTTTGGGATTTTTAAGAAATTCTTCGGGATTTTTGGGAATTCTTTGGGATTTTGAATGAAATCTTCAGGATTTTTAAGAAATTTTTCAGGATTTCTGGGAATTCTTCAGGATTTTCAGGAATTCCTTTGGGATTTTTAAGGAATTCTTTGGGATTTTTAAGAAACTCTTCAGGATTTTTCGGGAATTCCTTTGGGATTTCTGGGAATTCCTCAGGATTTTTAAGGAATCCTTTGGGATTTTTAAGGAATTCTTGGGGATTTTTGAGAATTTCTTGGGGATTTTGAATGAAATCTTTAGGATTTTAAAGAAATTCTTCAGGATTTCCGAGAATTCTTCGGGATTTTTGGGAATTCCTTTGGGATTTTTGGGAATTCCTTTGGGGATTTTGAATGAAATCTTTAGGATTTTTAAGAAATTTTTCAGGATTTTCAGGAATCCCTGTGGGATTTCCGGGAATTCCTTTGGGTTTCTTAAGAAATTCTTTGGGATTTCCGGGAATTTTTCGGGATTTTGAATGAAATCTTTAGGATTTTTAAGAAATTCTTTGGGATTTTTTAAGAAATTCTTCAGGATTTTTTGGGAATTCTTCGGGATTTTCGGGAATTCTTTAGGATTTTCGGGAATTCTTTGGGATTTTCAGGAATTGCTCCTTTCCAGGGGAAGCTGCTGAGGACAATCCTGTTTGGGGTGAAGAGAGTCACAGCAAACAATCTGGAAACTTTCATCTTCATCCTCTTCCTGCTCATCTTCGCCGTGGCTGCAGCTGCCTACGTCTGGATCCAGGGTAAAAACTGGGAATTTCGGGAATTCTGATGGGAATTCTGGGATTGGCACAGAGTTTGGGGGGAAAATGGGGAATTTGTGCCGAAATTTGGGGGAAAAATGGGGAATTTAACACAAAATTTGGGGGGAAATGGGGAATTTGTGCCGAAATTTGGGGGAAAAATGGGGAATTTAACCCGAAATTTGGGGGAAAAATGGGGAATTTAACCCAAAATTTGGGGGAAAATGTGGAATTTAACCCAAAATTTGGGGGAAAATGGGGAATTTAACCCGAAATTTGGGAGGAAAAATAGGGAATTTGTGCCAAAATTTGGGGGAAAATGGAGAATTTAACCCAAAATTTGGGGGAAAATGGGGAATTTGTGCCAAAATTTGGGGGAAAAATCCCATTTTTCATCCCAATCCCATTTTCTTATCACTTTGCCCATTTTCTCCTAGTTTTCAATGGGTTTTCAATGGTTTTTAATGGTTTTCCCATGGATTTTAATGGTTTTTTCCCCATTTTTCCATGGATTTTCCCCATTTCCAGGCACCAAGGATCCCAGGAGGAATCAATACTGCCTGTTCCTGGAATGTGCTTTCATCCCAGTCCCATTTTCTTATGATTTTTCCCATTTTCTCATGTTTTTCAATGGGTTCTTAATGGTTTTCCCATAGATTTTAATGTTTTTTTCCCATTTTTTCCCATTTTCCCATGGATTTTCCCCATTTTTCCATGTTTTCCAGGCACCAAGGACCCCAGGAGGAACCAGTACCACCTGTTCCTGGAGAATGCTCTGATCCCAATCCCATTTTCCCATTTTCCCATGGTTTTCAATGGGTTTTTAATGGTTTTCCCATAGATTTTAATGATTTTTTTCCCATTTTTTCCCATTTTCCCATGGATTTTTCCCATTTTTCCCTGTTTTTTCCCCATTCCCAGGCACCAAGGACCCCAGGAGGAATCAATATCATCTCTTTCTGGAGAGTGCTCTCATCCCAATCCCTTTTTCCTATGATTTTTCCTATTTTCTCATGGATTTCAATGAATTTTCCATTGTTTTTAATGGTTTCCCCATAGATTTTAATGGGTTTTTTCCCATTTTTTCCCATTTTCCCATGGATTTTCCCCATTTTTCCATGTTTTCCAGGCACCAAGGATCCCAGAAGGAATCAGTACCATCTGTTTCTGGAGAGTGCTCTGATCCCAATCCCATTTTCCTATGACTTTTCCCATTTTCTCATAATTTTCAATGGGTTTTCAATGGATTTCGATGGTTTTCCCATATATTTTAATGATTTTTTCCCGTTTTTTCCCATTTTCCCATGGATTTTTCCCATTTTTCCCTGTTTTCTCCCCATTCCCAGGCACCAAGGACCCCAGGAGGAATCAATACCATCTCTTCCTGGAGAGTGCTCTCATCCCAATCCCTCTTTCCTATGATTTTTCCTATTTTCCCATAGATTTTAATGATTTTTTTCCCGTTTTTTCCCATTTTCCCATGGATTTTCCCCATTTTTCCATGTTTTCCAGGCACCAAGGATCCCAGGAGGAACCAGTACCAGCTTTTCCTGGAGTGTGCTCTCATCCCAATCCCATTTTCCTATGACTTTTCCCATTTTCCCATGGATTTTAATGGTTTTCCCATGGTTTTCCCATGGTTTTTAATTATTTTTTTCCCATTTTTTCCCATGGATTTTTCCCATTTTTCCCTGTTTTCTCCCCATTTCGAGGCACCAAGGACCCCAGGAGGAATCAATACCATCTCTTTCTGGAGAGTGCTCTCATCCCAATCCCATTTTCCTATGACTTTTCCTATTTTCCCATGGATTTCAATGATTTTTTTCCCATTTTCCCATGGATTTTAATGATTTTTTTCCCGTTTTTTCCCATTTTTCCCTGTTTTCTCCCCGTTTCCAGGCACCAAGGACCCCAGGAGGAATCAGTCCCAGCTTTTCCTGGAGAGTGCTCTCATCCCACTCCCTTTTTCCCATGGATTTTAATGATTTTTTCCCATTTTTTTCTCATTTATTCCCATTTTCCCATGGATTTTAATGATTTTTTTCCCGTTTTTTCCCATTTTTCCCCATTTTTCCATGTTTTCCAGGCACCAAGGACCCCAGAAGGAATCAGTACCGTCTGTTTCTGGAGTGTGCTCTCATCCCACTCCCTTTTTCCCATGGATTTTAATGATATTTTCCCATTTTTTTCTCATTTATTCCCATTTTCCCATGGATTTTAATGGTTTTTTTCCCGTTTTTTCCCATTTTCCCATGGATTTTCCCCATTTTTCCATGTTCTCCAGGCACCAAGGACCCCAGGAGGAACCAATACCGTCTGTTTCTGGAATGTGCTCTGATCCTGACCTCGGTGGTTCCCCCTGAGCTCCCCATCGAGCTCTCGCTGGCTGTCAACACCTCCCTCATCGCCCTCGCCAAGCTCTGTGAGAAAAACAAAATTCACAATATTTGGGGATTTTTGGGGGATTTTTCGGGGATTTTTGGGGGATTTTTTGGGGATTTTTTGGGGATTTTTGAGGGATTTTTTTGCAAATTTTTTGGGATTTTTTGTGAATTTTATGGGATTTTTTGCAGATTTTTTGTGAATTTCGTGAGGATTTTCTGCGAATTTTGTGGGATTTTTTTTTTGTGGGTTTTGAGGATTTTTGGTGAGGATTTTTTGTGAATTTTCAGGGATTTTTTGGGAATTTTTTGCGGATTTTGTGAGGATTTTTTGTGAATTTTGTGGAATTTTCTGCGAATTTTGTGAGGATTTTTTGTGAATTTTTTGTGGATTTTTGGTGAATTTTGTGAGGATTTTTTGTGAATTTTCTGGGATTTTTAGCGAATTTCTTGTGAATTTTGTGAGGATTTTTTGTGAATTTTGTGGAATTTTCTGCGAATTTTGTGAGGATTTTCTGGGATTTTTTGGGGGATTTTTGGGGGATTTTTTGGAGATTTTTTGCAAATTTTCTGGGATTTTTTTGTGAATTTTTTGCGAATTTCGTGAGGATTTTTTGTGAATTTTCTGGGATTTTTTGCAGATATTTTGTGAATTTTGTGGGATTTTCTGCGAATTTTGTGGTGTTTTTCTGCGAATCTTGTGAGGATATTCTGGGAATTTTCTGGGATTTTTTGGGGGATTTTGGAGGGATTTTTTGGGTGGGATTTGGGGGATTTTGGGATTTTTTTGTGAATTTTTTGTGGATTTTGTGAGGATTTTTTGTGAATTTTGTGGAATTTTCTGCGAATTTTGTGAGGATTTTTTGTGAATTTTTTGTGGATTTTTGGTGAATTTTGGGAGGATTTTTTGTGAATTTTCTGGGATTTTTGGAGAGGATTTTCTGCGAATTTTGTGGGATTTTTTTGGTGGGATTTTCTGATGGTTTTCTGCGATTTTGAGCAATTTTAGGAAGCTTCTAACAGGATTTGGGGATGATTTTAACAGGATTTTAATGGGATTTTTGCGTAGGATTTTGGGGTGTTTTTTGCCATGGGATTCTGATAGAATTTCCCCCCAAATTGCCATGGATTCCCTTTGCTGGCAAGGAAGGATTTTGTAGGATTTTAATGGGATTTTATGGGATTTGAATAGGATTTTAATAGGATTTTATGGGGATTTTTGTGGGGATTTTTTGGGAATTTTGTGGGATTTTTAGGGGGATTTTTAATAGGATTTCAATAGGACTTTTATGGGGATTTTAATGGGAATTTAATGGGAATTTAATAGGAATTTAATGGGAATTTAATGGGATTTTTATGAGGATTTTTATGGGGATTTTTTTGGGGGATTTTTATGGGATTTGAATAGGATTTTTATGGGATTTGAATAGGATTTTAACGGGATTTTAATGGGATTTTTTGGGGATTTTTGTGGCATTTCGGGATGGATTTTTCCATGAGAATTCTCCCCAAAATTCCCATATTTCCCCCCAAAATTCCCATATTTTTCCCATATTTTCCCCATTTCCCAAACGTGTACTGCACAGAGCCCTTCAGGATTCCCCTCGCTGGGAAGGAAGGATTTTGTAGGATTTTAATGGGATTTTTATGGGATTTTTATGGCATTTTTTGGGGGATTTTTTGGGGATTTGAATAGGATTTTAATGGGATTTTTTGGGGATTTTAATGGGATTTTTATGGGATTTTAGGAGATTTTAATGGGATTTTTGCGGGATTTTAATAGGAATTTAATGGGAATTTAATAGGATTTTAATGGGATTTTTAGGGGATTTTAATGGGATTTTAGGAGATTTTTAGGGGATTTTTATGGGGATTTTTTGGGGGATTTTTGTGGCATTTTGGGATGTGTTTTCCTTTGGGATTCCCTCCCAAATTCCCAAAATTCCCATCTTTTCCCCAATTCCAGACGTGTACTGCACAGAGCCCTTCAGGATTCCCTTTGCTGGGAAGGAAGGATTTTGTAGGATTTTAATGGGATTTTAATGGGATTTTTATGGCATTTTTTTGGGGATTTTTTGGGGATTTGAATAGGATGTTAATGGGATTTTTGTGGGGATTTTAATGGGATTTTTAGGGGATTTTAGGAGATTTTAATGGGATTTTTATGGGATTTTAATAGGAATTTAATGGGAATTTAATAGGATTTTAATGGGATTTTTAGGGGATTTTAATGGGATTTTAGGAGATTTTTAGGGGATTTTTATGGGGATTTTTTTGGGGATTTTTGTGGCATTTCGGGTTGGATTTTTCCATGAGAATTCCCCCAAAATTCCCATATTTCCCCCCAAAATTCCCATATTTTTCCCATATTTTCCCCATTTCCCAGACGTGTACTGCACAGAGCCCTTCAGGATTCCCTTCGCTGGGAAGGAAGGATTTTATAGGATTTTAATGGGATTTTATGGGATTTGAATAGGATTTTAATAGGATTTTATGGGGATTTTTGTGGGGATTTTTATGGGGATTTTTGTGGGGATTTTTATGGGATTTTTAGGGGATTTTTTGGGGGATTTTATGGGGATTTTTTGGGGATTTTTGCGGGGATTTTTTGGGGGATTTTAATGGGATTTTTAGGGGATTTTATTAGGATTTTAATGGGATTTTTTGGGGATTTTAATGGAATTTTTATGGGATTTTAATAGGAATTTAATGGGAATATAATAGGATTTTAATGGGATTTTTTTTGGATTTTAATGGGATTTTTATGGGGATTTTTTTGGGGATTTTTGTGGCATTTCGGGTTGGATTTTTCCATGAGAATTCCCCCCAAAATTCCCATCTTTTCCCCAATCCCAGACGTGTACTGCACAGAGCCCTTCAGGATTCCCTTCGCTGGGAAGGTTCAGGTTTGCTGCTTCGACAAGACAGGAACTCTGACCAGCGACAGCCTCGTGCTCAGGGGGGTGGCTGGGCTCAGGTAATTAGTTAATTTAATTAATTTAATTAATGTAATTAATTTAATTGATTATATTAGTTAACTGGTGCTCAGGGGTGTGGCTGGATTGAGGTGATTAGTTATTGAATTAATTTAATTGAGGAACTCTGACCAGCGACAGCCTCGTGCTCAGGGGGGTGGCTGGCCTCAGGTAATTAATTAATGTAATTAAATTAATTAATTTAATTGATTATATTAGTTAACTGGTGCTCCGGGCAGTGGCTGGACTGAGGTGATTAGTTATTGAATTAATTTAATTGAGGAACTCTGACCAGCGACAGCCTCGTGCTCAGGGGGGTGGCTGGCCTCAGGTAATTAGTTAATTTAATTAATTTAATTAATGTAATTAATTTAATTGATTATATTAGTTAACTGGTGCTCAGGGGCGTAGCTGGATTGAGGTGATTAGTTATTGAATTAATTTAATTCAGGAACTCTGACCAGCGACAGCCTCGTGCTCAGGGGGGTGGCTGGCCTCAGGTAATTAATTAATTTAATTAATTTAATTAGTTAACTGGTGCTCAGGGGCATGGCTGGACTGAGGTGATTAACTAATTAATTTAATTAATTAATTAATTTTAATTCATTATTTTAACTGATGCTTCAGGGAGTGGCTGGATTGAGGTGATTAGTTATTGAATTAATTAATTAATTTTAATTGATTATCTTAACTGGTGCTCCAGGGAGTGGCTAGATTGAGGTGATTAATTACATTAATTAATTAATTAATTTTAATTGAATTCGTTAACTGGTGCTCAGGGGGGTGGCTGGACTGAGGTGATTAATTACATTAATTAATTAATTAATTTTAATTGATTATTTTAACTGGTGCTCTGGGGAGTGGCTGGACTGAGGTGATTAGTTAACTAATTAGTTTAATTAATTAAATTAGTTAATTAGTGCTGAAAGGAGTGGCTGGACTGAGGTGATTAACTAATTAATTTAATAGAATTTTGTGAGTATTTAATAGGATTTTATCTGGAATTTAATAGGATTTTATGAGTATTTAATAGGATTTCATGTGGAATTTAATAGGATTTAATGAGCATTTAATAGGATTTCGTGTGGAATTTAATAAAATTTTGTGAGAAGTGTTTAATAGGATTTTATGAGCATTTAATAGGATTTTTATAGAAATTTAATAGAACTTTTTGTGGAATTTAATAGGATTTTATGAGTATGTAATAGAATTTTGTGTGGAATTTAATAGGATTTTGTGTGGAATTTAATGGGTTTTTATCTGGAATTTAATAGGATTTTATAAGAATTTAATAGGATTTCATGTGGAATTTAATAGGATTTGTGTGATGTTTAAGGTTTATCTGGAATTTAATAGATTTTTATGAGAATTTAATAGAATTTTGTGTGGAATTTAATAGGATTTTGTGAGTGTTTAATAGGATTTTATCTGGAATTTAATAGGATTTTATGAGTATTTAATAGGATTTTGTGAGTATTTAATAGGATTTCATGCGGAATTTAATAGGATTTTTCTAAGAATTTAATAGGATTTTTATAAGAATTTAATAGAATTTTTTGTGGAATTTAATGGAATTTCATGTGGAATTTAATAGGACTTTATGAGTATTTAATAGGATTTTTATATTTAATAGACTTTTATAAGAACTTAACAGATTTTTGTGGAATTTAATAGAATTCATGTGAATTTAATAGGATTTAATGAGCATTTAATAGGATTTTGTGTGGAATTTAATAAAATTTTGTGAGAAGTGTTTAATAGCATTTTATGAGTATTTAATAGGATTTTGTGAGTATTTAATTGGATTTCATGGGGAATTTAATAGGATTTGATGAATATTTAGTAGGATTTCATGTGGAATTTAATAGGATTTTGTGAGTATTTAATAGGATTTTATCTGGAATTTAATAGGATTTTATGAGTATTTAATAGGATTTTGTGAGTAGTTAATAGGATTTTATGGGGAATTTAATAGGATTTTTATAAGAATTTAATAGAATTTTTTGTGGAATTTAATAGGACTTTATGAGTATTGAATAGAATTTTTATGTTAATTTAATAGGACTTTTATAAGAACAGAATTTTTTGTGGAATTTAATAGGAATTAATGTGGAATTTAATAGGATTTTATGAACATTTAATAGGATTTTATGCAGATTTAATGGCATTTTCTGTTAATTCCATGATATTCTCTGCTACTTTCATGGGATTTTTCATGGGATTTTTTACAGAATTCCCATTTTTCCCCATTTTTCCCCCCAGGGAAGGGAAGGAGGTTCTCCCTGTGTCAGAATTCCCGACAGAAACTCTGCGAACCATCGCCTGCTGTCACTCCCTGGCTCAGCTGGACGATGGGAACATCGTGGGAGATCCTCTGGAGAAAACCCTGCTGGCAGCTGTGGGCTGGACTCTGACCAGAGGTAACCCAAAAAACCAAAAAAAAAACCCAAAAAATTGGGATTTCTGGGTGGGAAAATGTGAAAAATCCCAAAAATATCCTAAAAAATCCCAATTCCCAACTGGGAAAACTTGAAAAATCCTAATTTTCAGCTGTGAAAACCCAAAAAATCTTGATTTCCGGGTGGGAAAACTTGAAAAACCCCAAAAAAATCCCAATTTCTGGGTGTGAAATCCTGAAAAATCCCAATTTCCTGGTGGGAAAACCCCCAAAATCCCAATTCCCAGGTGGGAGAATTCAATGGATTCCCTGTGGGGTTTTTTGGGGATTTTTTGCCATGGAAATTGGGGTGAAGGATGTTGGGGATTTGGGGTTTAGGAGGAATTAATTGGATCCCAAAGTGGAGTTTTGATCCTTGGAAAATTCCTTGGAATTCCATCTGGGAGTTGAATTATCCAAAATTCTGCCTGAATTACCCCAATTTCTGCCTGAATTATCCAAAATTCTTCTGAATTCCCCAAAATTTCCCCTGAATTATCCGAATTTCTCCCTCAGCTCTCCAGAATTTCTCCTAAATCTCCTGGATTTCCAGAATTCTTCCTAAATCCTCCAGAATCCCCAAAATTTCCTCTAAATTCTCCAAAATTCTACCTCAATCCTCTAGAATTCCCTGAAATTCTCCAGAATTCCCCAAAATTCCTCCCAAGTTCTGCAAAATTCCCCTAAATCCTCCAAAATTTCACCTGAATTGTTCAGAATTTCCCCAAAGTCCCCAGAATTGCTTTGATTTCCCTAAAATTCTCCAAAATCCCCCAAAATTCATCCAAAGTCCTCCAGAATTCTCCAGAATTCCCCCTAAATCTTCCAGAATCCTCCAAAATCCCCCTAAATCCTCCAGAATTCCTCCCGAATTCTCCAAAATTCCCCCCAGAATTTCCCCAGAATCTCCCAAAATTCCCCCTAAATTCTCCAGAATTCTCAAAAATTACTCATAAATCCTCCAAAATTCCCACAAAATTTCCCCTAAATCCTCCAAAATTCCCCCCAAATCCCCCTAAACTCCACAAATTCCCCCAAAATCCCCCAAATCCACTAAAACTCCCCCTAAATCCTCCAAAATTCCCCCAAAACTCCCCAAAGTGCCCTAAATTTCCCTAAATCCTCCAAAATTCCCCTAAACCATCCAGATTCCCCAGAATTGCCCCAAAATTCTCCTAAATCCTGCAAAATTCTCCAAATCCCCCAAACCCACAAAATTCCCTAAAATTCACCAAAAATCCCCCAAAATTCCCCCTAAACCACCAAAATCCCCAGAACCCCAAAATTCCCTAAATCCCCAAAATCATCCCCAGACCCCCAAAATTCCCCTAAATCCCCCAAAATTCCCCAAACCCCCTGAATTACCCCAAATTCCCAAATCCCCCAAAATTCCCCCTAAACAATCCAACCTCCCAAAAATCCCCCTAAATACCCCAAATCCCCCAAATCTCCCCCAAAACCCCAAAATTCCCCCAAAAAATCCAGACCCCCAAAATACCCCTAAATCCCCCAAAAATCCCCAAAACCACCCAAATTTCCCCCAAAATTCCTCGAATTGCCCCAAACTCCCTAAATCCTCCAAAATTCCCCCAGAATTCCCCAAAATTCCCCAAATCCCCCAAATCTCCCCAATCCCCAAAATCCCCCAAAATCCCCTAAACCCCCTCCCCTAAATCCTAAATCCCCCAAACCACCCCAAAACTCCCTAAATCTCCCCAAATCTCCCCCAAAATTCCCAAATCCCCAAAAACTCCCCAAATTCCCCAAAACTCCCTAAAACCCCCCAAATTCCCAAAACTCCAAAAAAAATCCCCCAAATTCCCCAAATCTCCACAAAATTACCCCAAAATCCCTAAATCCCAAACTCCCTAAATTCCCCAAATTTCCCCAAATGCCCCAAATCCTCCAAAACTCCCCCAAAATTCCCCCAAATCCCAAATTCCCAAAAACTCCCTAAATCCCCCAAAACTCCCCTAAATTCCCCAAATTCCCCAAAACTCCCCAAATCCCCAAAAACTCCCCAAATTGCCCCAAATCTCCCAAATTCCCCCATTCCCCAAAACTCCCCTAAATCCTCCCAAATCTCCCCAAAATCCCCTAAATTCCCTAAAACTCCCTAAATGCCCCAAAACTCCCTAAATTGCCCCAAAATTCCCCCCCAAATTCCCCCAAAATCCCCAAACTCCCCTAAAACTCCCCCAAACCCCCAAATCTCCCCTAAATTCCCCCAAACCCCCTAAACTCCCCTAAATTCCCAAATTCCCCCTAAACTCCCTAAACCCCCACCCCAAACTCCCCGAGCCCTAAATCTCCCACTTCCCAAATCCCCCAAAATCCCCTAAATTCCCCCAAATTCCCTTAACCCCCAAAACTCCCCCAAAATCCCCCCAAAATCCCCCAAACCCCCCAAAGTCCCGCACTCGGCAGCTCTCCTCTCCTTGCAGACGAGAAGGTTGTCCCGCTCGGCTCGCGCCTGCCCGCCCTGCGCATTCAGCAGAGGTTTCATTTCTCCAGCTCCCTGCGCAGGATGGCAGTTTTAGCCTCCCTGGAAACCCCAAACTCACCCGAAAACACCTTCCTGGCGGCTGTGAAGGGAGCGCCGGAGACACTGCGGGGCATGGTGAGGGGAGATTGGGGGGAAAATGGGGATTTGGGGGGGAAAATGGGGAAAAAAATGGGGATTTGGGGGAAAAATGGGGATTTTGGGGGAAAAAATGGGGATTTTGGAGGAAAGAATGGGGAAAAATGGGGATTTGGGGGGAAAAAAATGGGGATTTGGGGGAAGAAATGGGAAAAATGGGGATTTGGGGTGTAGAATTGGAAAATGGGGATTTGGGGAAAATGGGAAAAAATGGGGATTTTGGGGGAAAATGATTTTAGGGAAAATGGGAAATGGGATTTTGGAGGAAAGAATGGGGAAAAAATGGGGATTTGGGGGAAAAACAGGAAAAGGGGATTCTGGGGAAAATGGGGATTTTGGGGGAAAAATGGGATTTTGGGGGAAAATGGGAAAAATGGGGATTTGGGGAGAAAAATGGGGAAAATGGGGAAAAATGGGGGTTTTGGGGGAAAAATGGGGTTTTTAGGGGAAAAATGGGATTTTCAGGGGGAAAATGGGGAGAAAATGGGGGAAAAATGGGGATTTTGGGGGAAGAAATGGGGGAAAATATGGGGATTTTGGGGGCAAAAGGGAAAAATGGGAATTTGGGGGGAAAAATGGGGATTTTGTGGGGAAAAATGGGGATTTTGGGGGAAAAAATGGGGAAAAAATGGGGATTTTGGGGGAAAAAATGGGGAAAAAGGGAATTTAGGAATGTTGGGAGATGGGATGGGGAGAGGAGGCTGAATTATCCTGAATTATCCCAAATTCCACCTGAGGAGTTTTCCTGAGTTCCACCTCAATTATCCTGAATTTTCCTGAATTATCCCCAAATCCCATTTTCCCCGTTTTCACCCCATTTTCCCTCGGGAATTCCCTGCCATTCCTCCTCACTTTTTCCTGGGTTTTCCCCATTTTTTTCCTCTTTTTTCCCCCCATTTCCCCCATTTTTCCCCATTTTCCCCCATTTTATTCCTATTTATCCCCCTTTTTTCCCCCATTTTGCCCCATTTTTCCCATTTTTTCCCCATTTTTCCTGTTTTATTCCCATTTTCCCCCATTTTTATCCTCATTTTTCCCCCATTTTCCCCATTTTTTTCCCCATTTTCCCCATTTTATTCCTATTTTCCCCCATTTTTCCCCATTTTTTCCCCCATTTTCCCTATTTTTTCCCATTTTTCCTGTTTTATTCCCCTTTTTCCCCATTTTTCCCATTTTTCCCCCCATTTTTCCAGCTCTCAGACTGTCCCAGCAATTACCAGGAGCTGCACAGAGAGTTTTCTCTCCAAGGCGCTCGAGTTTTGGCTTTGGGCTACAAGGAGCTGGGAGCCCTGAGCCACCAGCAGGTGAGAAAATGGGGAGAAATGGGGGAAAATGGGGGAAAAACGGGAAAATCCCAGAAAAAATGGGGAAATTCTGGAAAAAATGGGGAAAATCCCAGAAAAAATGGGGAAATTCTAGAAAAAATGGGGAAAATCCCAGAAAAAATGGGGAAATTCTGGGGAACAATGAGGGGGAAATGGGGGAAAATGGGGAAAAATGGGGAGAAAAAGGGAAAATCCCAGAAAAAATGGGGAAATCCTGAGAAAAAATAAGGGGAAAATGGGGAAAAAAAGGGAAAATCCCAGAAAAAATGGGGGAAAATGGGGAAAAAATGGGGGAAAATGGGGAAAAATGGGGAAAAACAGGGAAATCCCAGAAAAAATGGGGAAAAAAGGGGAAAAAAATGAGGGGAAAATGGGGAAAAAAGGGAAAAGCCCAGAAAAAATGGGGAAAATCCCAGAAATAAAGGGGAAATTCTGGAAAAAATGAGGGGAAAATGGGGGAAAAAAGGGAGAAATGGGGAAAAAAAGGGAAAAGCCCAGAAAAAATGGGGGAAAAATGGGGAAAAATGGGGAAAACAGGGAAATCCCAGAAAAAATGGGGAAAATCCCAGAAAAAATGGGAAAAAATGGGGGAAAAATGGGGAAAAAAAGAGAAAATCCCAGAAAAAAATGGGGGAGAAAAGGGGAAATCCTGGAATTCTGGCATTTTTAAGGGTTTTTTCCAGGGAAATTCCCAGGATTTGGGGGAATTTTGGGAGGAGTTTTTTTTGGGATTTTTTGGTGGGATTTTGGGTGGATTTTTGGAGGATTGTGTGGGGCTTTTTGGGATTTCCCCTGTCAGGAATTTGGAATTTTTGGGGATTTTCCTGCTGGGGAATTTGGAATTTTGGGATTTTGCTGGTCAGAAATTTGGGAATTTTGGGATTTTCTCACTGGGGGGATTTGGAATTTTGGGATCTTCTCACTGGGAAATTTGGAATTTTTGGGGATTTTCTCACTGGGGAATTGGGAACTTTGGGGTTTTCCTGGTCAGAAATTTGGGAATTTTAGGATTTTCTCACTGGGGAATTTGGAATTTTGGGGATTTTCCTGGTCGGAAATTTGGGAATTTTGGGATTTTCTCACTGGGGAATTGCGAATTTTGGGATTTTCCTGCTGGGGAATTTGGAATTTTGGGATTTTCCTGGTCAGAATTTTGGGAATTTTGGGATTGTCTCACTGGGGAATTTGGAATTTTGGGATTTTCCTGGTCAGAATTTTGGGAATTTTGGGATTTTCTCACTGGGGAATTTGGAATTTTGGTATTTTCCTGGTCGGAAATTTGGGAATTTTGGGATTTTCTCACTGGGGAATTTGGAATTTTGGGATTTTCCCGGTCGGAAATTTGGGAATTTTGGGAATTTTGGGCTTCCCAGGTGCGGGAGATGAAGAGGGAAGCTCTGGAGTGTGATCTGAGGTTCGCTGGGTTCCTGCTGGTTTCCTGTCCTCTCAAATCCGATTCCAAAGCTGTGATCCGAGAGATCCAGAGCTCCTCCCACCACGTGAGGATCCGGGAATTCGGGAGGTTTTGGGAATTTGGGAATTGGGGAAATGAGGGGGAAATGACGGGGAAAATTTCGGGTGGGAAAAGGAAAATTCCGGGTGGAAAACTGGGAAATTCTGGGGTGGAAATGGAAGAAAATCCGAGGCTGAAAACTGGGAAAATTCCAAGTGGAAAATAGGGAAAAATTCCAAATGGAAAATAGAGAAAATTGCAAATGGAAAACAGGGAAAATTCCAGGTGGAAAATAGAGAAAATTCCAAATGGAAAACAGGGAAAAATTCCAAATGGAAAACAGGGAAAAATTCCAAATGGAAAACAGGGAAAATTCCAAGTGGAAAACAGGGAAAATTCCAAAAGGAAAACAGAGAAAATTCCAAGTGGAAAACAGGGAAAATTCCAAGTGGAAAACAGGGAAAATTCCAGGTGGGAAACAGGGAAAATTCCAAATGGAAAACAGGGAAAATTCCAAATGGAAAATAGAGAAAATTCCAAATGGAAAACAGGGAAAATTCCAAATGGAAAACAGGGAAAATTCCAAATGGAAAATTGGGAAAATTCCAGGATGGAAATAGGGAAATTTTAGGGTGAAAACAAAGAAAATCTGAGGTGGAAAATTGGGAAAATTTGGGGATTAAAACTGGGAAATTCCAAGCGGAAGACTCCAGAAAATCCGAGGCTGAAAACATGGAAAATTCCAGGCTGAAAATTGGGAAAATCCAAGGCTGAAAATTGGGAGGATTTTCAGCTGAAAAGAAGGAAATTCCAGGCTGGAAAAGTGGGAAATTCCAAGTGGAAAACAGGGAAAATTCCAGGTGGGAAATGGGGGAAATTCCCGAGGGAAAAGAGGGAAAATTTCAGGCTGAAAACTGGGAAAATTCCAAATGGAAAACAGGGAAAATCCAGAGCTGAAAATTAGGAGAATTTTCGGCTGAAAAGAGGGAAATTCCAGGTTGAAAAAGCAGAAAATTCCGTGAATTCCGGTGGGAATTTCACCGGGGGAGCTGCGGGAATCCCAGAATTCCCGGAATTTTCCCAAAATTCACGGATTTTTGGGATTTTTCCCGGATTGCAGGTGGTGATGATCACTGGGGACAACCCGCTGACAGCCTGCCATGTGGCCATGGAGCTGCAGTTCCTCAGCAAGGGGCAAATCCTCATCCTGCAGCGACCCGAGAAAGAGGGTGGGAATGATGGGAATAATGGGATTTGTGGGATTTGGGATTGGGAATGGGATTGGGAATGGGATTTGGGATTGGGAATGGTGGGAATGAAATTGAAATTGGGATTGGGTTCCTCAGTTCCTCAGCAAGGGGCAAATCCTCATCCTGCAGCGGCCGGAGAAGGAGGGTGGGAATGATGGGAATATTGGGAATTGTGGGATTTGGGATTGGGAATGATGGGAATGGTGGGAATGATGGGATTTGGGATTGGGAATGATGGGATTTGGGATTGGGAATGGTGGGAATTGGAGTTGGGATTGGAGCTGCAGTTCCTCAGCAAGGGGCAAATCCTCATCCTGCAGCGGCCCGAGAAGGAGGGTGGGAATGATGGGAATATTGGGATTTGTGGGATTTGGGATTGGGAATGATGGGAATGGTGGGAATGATGGGATTTGGGATTGGGAATGATGGGATTTGGGATTTGGGATTGGGATTTGGGATTGGAGCTGCAGTTCCTCAGCAAGGGGCAAATCCTCATCCTGCAGCGGCCCGAGAAGGAGGGTGGGAATGATGGGAATATTGGGAATTGTGGGATTGGGAATAATGGGAATGGTGGGAATGGGATTTGGGATTGGGAATGGTGGGAATGATGGGATTTGGGATTGGGAATGGTGGGAATGGTGGGAATGATGGGATTTGGGATTGGGAATGGGGTTGGGATTGGGAATGATGGGATTTGGGATTGGGAATGGGATTTGGGATTGGGAATGATGGGATTTGGGATTGGGAATGATGGGATTTGGGATTGGGAATGATGGGATTTGGGATTGGGAATGGTGGGAATTGGAGTTGGGAATGGTGGGAATTGGAGTTGGGATTGGAGCTGCAGTTCCTCAGCAAGGGGTAAATCCTCATCCTGCAGCGACCTGAAAAGGAGGGTGGGAATAATGGGAATATTGGGAATAATGAGAATATTGGGATTGGGATTGGGAATGGGATTTGGGATTGGGTTCCTCAGTTCCTCAGCAAGGAGCAAATCCTCATCCTGCAGCGGCCGGAAAAGGAGGGTGGGAATGATGGGAATGTTGGGAATTGTGGGAATGGTGGGATTGGGAATAGTGAGAATGGGATTGGGAATGGTGGGAATGGGAATGGAATGGAATGGGAATAAAGGGAATGGAATGGGAATAAAGGGGAATGATTGGGGATGGGAAATGGGAATGGGAATGATGGAAATGATGGGAAATGGGAATGGTGGGAATGATGGGAATGATGGGAATAATCGGATGGGAATTGGGAATGGAAATAATGGGGAACTGGGAAGAATGGGAGTGCTGGGAATGGCATGAGGGGAAAGGATCCTGGGGTTTGAGGAGTTTGGGAATGGGAATGGGGATGATGGGAATTGGGGTTGGAATCCTTCTGGAATTCCCTTGGAATCCCTCCTGGAATCCTGCCTGCATCCATTCCCAGATTCCCAATATTCCCACAGATTCCCCGTGGCAGTGGCAATCCTGGGATGGCTCCGTGATATTCCCACATTCCCAGATAATTCCCAAATAATTCCCAAATTCCCAGGTCTCCCCTGGCAGTGGCAATCCCGGGACGGCTCCATCTCCCTGCCAGCATTCCCAAATTAATTCCCAAATTAATTCCCAAATTCCCAATGTTCCCAGGTCTCCCCTGGCAGTGGCAATCCCGGGACGGCTCTGTCACATTCCCAATTAATTCCCAAATAATTCCCAAATAATTCCCAAATTCCCAGGTCTCCCCTGGCAGTGGCAATCCCGGGACGGCTCCGTCTCCCTGCCAGCATTCCCACATTCCCTGCGGGATCTGACGGATTCCTTCGATCTGTGCCTGACGGGGGAAGGGCTGGAGAAGCTGCGGCTGTGGGATCGCCATCGCCTGCTCAGCCTCATCCCCCACGTCAGGGTGTTCGCCAGGGTGGCCCCGAAGCAGAAGGTGGGAATCCCGGGATTTGGGGATTTTGGGGGTTTTGGGAATGGGGGGGTTGAGCCTGGGGGGGATCCTAAAGGGTCCTGAGGTCATTCCAGCCCGGAATTCCTGAAATTCCAGAGCTTTGGGATTTTGATTTGAGGCTCAGGATTTGCCAGGTTTTGTCCTAAAGGATCCTGAGGTCATTCCAGCCCGGAATTCCCGAAATATGGAGCTTTTGGGAGTTTCTGTTTGAGGCTCATGATGTCCTTGGACAGTTCTGAGTTCATTCCAGCCCTGAATTCCCAACATTTGGGATTTCTGGGAATGGCTGTGATGACCCTGGTTTTATCCTAACCAATCCTGAGCTCATTCCAGCCCAGAATTCCCAACATTTGGGATTTCTGGGAATGGAGGGATTGATCCTGATGTGATCCTGGAGGGTTTTGGGGTCATTTTGGCTCCGAATTCCCAAAATTTGGGATTTCTGGGAATGGGGGAAGTTGGTCCTGGTTTTATCCTGAACAATCCTGAACTCATTCCAGCCCAGAATTCCCAAAATTCCAGAGCTTTGGGATTTGGATTTGAGCCTCAGGATATCTCTGGTTTTATCCTAAAGAATCTTTGGCTGTTTCCCAAAATTTGACCCAAATTCCCAAAATTCCCAAGCTCTGGGATTTGGATTTGAGCCTCAGGATCTCCCAGCTTTCATCCCAAATCCCAACCCCATTCCAGCCCGGAATTCCCAAATTTCACCTCCCTCACCCCCAGCTGGGAATTGCCGAAATTTGGGAATTTTTCCCGTTTTTTTTCCCGTCAGGAATTCGTGGTGACAGCGCTGAAGAGCCTCGGCTACCCAACGCTGATGTGTGGGGATGGAACCAACGACGTGGGAGCTCTGAAACACGCCGATGTGGGTGAGAATTCCCAAAAATTCCCAAAAAATCCTGAAATTCCCCAAATTCCTTACCCTGGGAGCGCTGAAACACACCGATGTGGGTGAGAATTCCCAAAAAATCCCAAAATTCCTTACCCCGGGAGCTCTGAAACACGCCGATGTGGGTGAGAATTCCCAAAAATTCCCAAAAAAATCCCAAAATTCCACACCCTGGGAGCTCTGAAACACGCCGACGTGGGTGAGAATTCCCAAAAAATCCCCAAAAAATCCTGAAATTCCCCAAATTCCTCACCTGGGAGCTCTGGAACATGCCGATGTGGGTGAGAATCCCCAAAAATTCCCAAAAAATCCTGAAAATCCCAAAATTCCTTACCCTGGGATTGCTGAAACACGCTGATGTGGGTGAGAATTCCCAAAAATTCCCAAAATTCCTTACCCTGGGAGCTCTGAAACACGCCGATGTGGGTGAGAATTCCCAAAAATTCCCAAAAAATCCTGAAATTCCCCAAATTCCTTACCCTGGGAGCGCTGAAACACACCGATGTGGGTGAGAATTCCCAAAAAATTCCCAAAAAATCCCAAAATTCCTCACCTGGGAGCTCTGAAACATGCGGATGTGGGTGAGAATTCCCAAAAATTCCTGAAATTCCCAAAATTCCTCACCTGGGAGCTCTGAAACACGCCGATGTGGGTGAGAATTCCCAAAAAATCCCCAAAAAATCCTGAAATTCCCTAAATTCCTTACCCTGGGAGCTCTGAAACATGCGGATGTGGGTGAGAATTCCCAAAAAAATCCCAAAATTCCCCACCCTGGGAGCTCTGAAACATGCTGACGTGGGTGAGAATTCCAAAAAAAATTCCCCAAAAATCCCAAAATTCCCAAAGAATAAAAAAAAAATCCCGAAATTCCACACCCTGGGAGCTCTGAAACATGCAGATGTGGGTGAGAATTCCCAAAAAATCCCTAAAAAATCCTGAAATTCCCGGAATTCCTCACCTGGGAGCTCTGAAACACGCCGACGTGGGTGAGAATTCCCAAAAAATTCCCTGAATTCCACACCCCGGGAGCTCTGAAATATGTGGATTTTGGTGAGAATTCCCAAAATTCATCCCTGTTTTATCCATGTTTATTCCTTGTTCTATTCCTGATTTTCCCTATTTTTCTCCTCTTTTTTCCCCTGTTTTTTCCCCCCATTTTCTCCCTGTTTATTCCCTGATTATTCCCTTGATTTTTCCCTGGTTTTCCCTCCTTTTTCCCATTTTTTCCCTGTTTTTCCCGTATTTTATCCCAGATTTAATCCCTGTTTTTTCTCCATTTTCCCCCGATTTTCCCCTCATTTTTTCCCTGATTTTCCCCTCATTTTCCCCATTTTTTCCCCATTTTTATTCCCATTTTTCCCTGATTTTTGCCTGATTTTTCCCTGATTTTCCCCTCATTTTTTTTCCCTAATTTTCCCCTGATTTTCCCCCCAATTTTCCCTCATTTTCCCCCAATTTATTCCCATTTTTCCCCATTTTTATTCCCATTTTTCCCCCCCAGGAGTCGCCCTGCTGGCCAACGCTCCCGAGAGGATTCCCGAGCGCAGGAGGAGAGCTCGGGACGGCGCCGGGGACAGAATTCCCGGAATTCCGGGAGTTGGGAATTCCAGAGCTCCGTCCCGAGGAGCCAAGAGAGCCCTGAGCCAGCGGGAGGAGCAGCTCAGCGCCCAGAGGGTGGGAGATGGAGAAATCCGGGAATTTTATCCATCCGGGAATTTTTATCCATCCACAGGGTGGGAATTCCATCTGGGAATTTTTTCTGGGAATTAATTGCAGTCCATCCACAGGGTGGGAATTGGATTGATCCCAGTGGGAATTTTATTGGGAATTCCTAATCCATCCCCAGGATGGGAATTGGATCCCAGTGGGAATTTTATTGGGAATTTCACTGGGAATTCCTGTCCATCCACAGGGTGGGAATTGGATCCCAGTGGACATTTTATCCCGGAATGTTATTGGGAATTCATAGTACATCCACAGGGTGGGAGTTTGATCCCAATGGGAATTTTATTGGGAATTCTGTCTGGGAATTAATTCCAATCCATCCAACAGGGTGGGAATTTGATCCCGACGGGAATTTTATTGGGAATTTTATCGGGAATTGCTAATCCATCCACAGGGTGGGAGTTGGATTGATCCCAGTGGGAATTTTATTGGGAATTTTGCTGCGAATTCCTGTCCATCCACAGGGTGGGAATTTGATTGATCCCAGTGGGAATTTTACTGGGAATTTTTATCCATCTGGGAATTCCTAATCCATCCACAGGGTGGGAATTGGATTGATCCCAGTGGGAATTTTATTGGGAATTTGATCCATCTGGGAATTTTTATCCATCTGGGAATTTTATCCATCCAGGAATTCCTAATCCATCCACAGGGTGGGAGTTTGATCCCAGTGGGAATTTTATTGGGAATTTTTATCCATCCAGGAATTCCATCATGAATGGGAGTTTCCACAGGGTGGGAGTTGGATTGATCCCAACAGGAATTTTATTGGGAATTTTATTGGGAATTTTATTGGGAATTTTATTGGGAATTCCAGTCCATCCACAGGGTGGGAATTTGATTGATCCCAGTGGGAATTTTATCTGGGAATTTTATCCATCTGGGAATTTTTATCCATCTGGGAATTCCTAATCCATCCACAGGGTGGGAGTTGGATTGATCCCAGTGGGAATTTTATCCTTCTGGGAATTTTGTGTGGGAATTTTATTTGGGAATTAATTCCAATCCATCCACAGGGTGGAAATTTCATCTGGGAATTCTATCCAGAAATTCTATCTGGGAATTAATTCCAATCCATTTACAGAGTGGGAATTTTATCCATCTGGGAATTTTATCCATCTGGGAATTTTATCTGGGAGTTTCTAATCTGGGGATAAATTGGGAATGGAGGGATTTATCAAGGGGAAAAACGGAATTTTGGGAATTCCTGATCCCAATTCTGGAATTCCCAATCCCGAATCCCAATTCTGGAAATTCCTGATCCCAATTGTGGAAATTCCCAATAATCCCAATTCTCCCAGAATTCCCAATAATCCCGATTTTTTGGGAATTCCCGATCCCAATGTCGGGAATTCCCGCTAATCCCAGTTTTTTGGGAATTCCCAATAATCCCAATGTTTGGAATTCCCGCTAATCCCGATTTTTTGGGAATTCTCAGGAGCGGCTCAGCCAGGTGCTGAGGGATCTGGAGGAGGACAAAGCTCCGGTGGTGAAGCTGGGAGATGCCAGTATTGCTGCTCCTTTCACCTCCAAATTGTCATCCATCCAGTGCAGTGAGTGAGGGGAAAAAACTGGGAAAAACTGGGGAAAAAACAGGGAAAAAAACTGGGAAAGAATGGGGAAAAAATGGGGAAAAATCCTGGGAAAAAATGGGGAAGAAAGGGGGAAATGGGAATGGGAGATGCCAGTATTGCTGCTCCTTTCACATCCAAATTGTCATCCATCCAGTGCAGTGAGTGAGGGGAAAAAACTGGGAAAAAAAATGGGAAAAACTGGGGAAAAAACAGGGAAAAAAACTGGGAAAGAATGGGGAAAAAATGGGGAAAAATCCTGGGAAAAAATGGGAAAAACAGGGAAAAAAAACTGGGAAAAAAAATGGGAAAGAAACTGGGAAAAAATGGGGGAAAATGGGGAAAAAAACTGGGAAAGAATGGGAAAATAATGGGAAAAAAAACTGGGAAAAAATGGGGAAGAAAGGGGGAAATGGGCATGGGAGATGCCAGTATTGCTGCTCCTTTTACCTCCAAATTGTCATCCATCCAGTGCAGTGAGTGACCCTGGGAAAAACGGGAATAAAACTGGAAAAAAATGGGAAAAAACTGGGAAAAAATCTGGGAAAAAATGGGAATAAAACTGGGAAAAAAACTGGGAAAAAATGGGAAAAAAAATGGGAAAAAAACTGGGAAAAAATGGGAATAAAACTGGGAAAAAACTGGGGAAAAAAATGGGGAAAAAAAATGGGAAAAAACTGGGAAAAAATGGGAATAAAACTGGGAAAAAAACTGGGAAAAAATGGGGAAAAATGGGGGGAAAAGGGAATAAAATGGGAATGGAGTGGGGAAGAAACTGGGAATGGGGTGGGAATGACTCCCCAAGTCCCCAAATCCCCCTGAATTCCCCCATTTTCCCCCCCTTTTCCCCCAACTCCCAAAATCCCCATTTTTCTCCTCAGTTTGCCACGTGATCAAGCAGGGCCTCTGCACTTTGGTCACCATGATTTTTTCCCAAAATTCCCATTTTTCTCCCCAATTCCAGTCTGCTATGTGATCAAGCAGGGCCACTGCACACTGATGATTTTTTCCCATTTTTTCCCATTTTTTCCCATTTTTTCCCCATTATTTGTTCCAGTCTGCCACGTGATCAAGCAGGGCCGCTGCACTTTGTTTCTTTTTCCCAAAATCCCCATTTTTTCCCATTTTTCTCCCCATTTTAGTTTGCCACGTGATCAAGCAGGGTCTCTGCACACTCGTCACCACCCTGCAGATGTTCAAGATCCTGCCTCTTGTTCCCAAAATCCCCTTTTTTTCCCATTTTTTCCCATTTTTCTCCCCAGTTTGCCACGTGATCAAGCAGGGTCGCTGCACATTGATGATTTTTTCCCAAAATCCCCATTTTTCCCCATTATTTATTTCAGTTTGCCACGTGATCAAGCAGGGTCGCTGCACCCCGGTCACCACCCTGCAGATGTTCAAGATCCCAAAATCCCCATTTTTTCCCATTTTTCTCCCCATTTCAGTTTGCCATGTGATCAAGCAGGGTCGCTGCACCCTGGTCACCATGATTTTTCCCATTTTTTCCCATTTTTTCCCCATTTCAGTTTGCCACGTGATCAAGCAGGGCCGCTGCACTTTGGTTCTTTTTCCCAAAATCCCCATTTTTTCCCATTTTTCTCCCCATTTTAGTTTGCCACGTGATCAAGCAGGGTCTCTGCACACTCGTCACCACCCTGCAGATGTTCAAGATCCTGCCTCTTGTTCCCAAAATCCCCTTTTTTTCCCATTTTTTCCCATTTTTCTCCCCAGTTTGCCACGTGATCAAGCAGGGTCGCTGCACCCTGGTCACCATGATTTTTCCCATTTTTTCCCATTTTTTCCCCATTTCAGTTTGCCACGTGATCAAGCAGGGTCGCTGCACTCTCGTCACCACGCTGCAGATGTTCAAGATCCCAAAATCCCCATTTTTCTCCCCATTTCAGTCTGCCACGTGATCAAGCAGGGCCGCTGCACCCTGGTCACCACCCTGCAGATGTTCAAGATCCCAAAATTCCCATTTTTCTCCCCAGTTTGCCACGTGATCAAGCAGGGTCGCTGCACCCTGGTCACCACCCTGCAGATGTTCAAGATCCTGGCCCTCAACGCTCTCATCCTCGCCTACAGCCAGAGCGTTCTGTTCCTGGAGGGAGTCAAGTTCAGCGACCTGCAGGCCACGCTGCAGGGATTGCTGCTGGCTGGCTGCTTCCTCTTCATCTCCCGCTCCAAGGTGGGGAAAAACAGGGAAAAAATGGGAAAAAATGGGGAAAAATGGGGTTTGGGGTTGGTGGAGTGCTCTTTGGTGGGGGTTTGTCCTGAAAAAATCGCATTTGTTTGGGTAAAATTCTGTTTATTGGGGCTTTATTCTCAAAAAAATCACGTTTAGTTGGCATTTATCCGGAAAAAATCACATTTGTTTGGGTAAAATCCTCTTTATTGGGGTTTTGTCCCCAAAAAAATCACATTTATTTGGGATTTATCCTAAAAGAATCCCATTTGTTTGGGTAAAATCCCATTTATTGGGGCCTTATTCACAAAAAATCCCATTTGTTTGGGTAAAATCCCATTTATTGGGGCTTTATTCTCAAAAAAATCACATTTGTTTTGATAAAATCCCATTTCTTTTGCTAAAACCCCATTCATCCGTTGCCCCTTCACCCCCAAACAACCCCAAATAATCCATTTTTCCCCAAATTGCTCTTTTTTCCCATTTCCAGCCCCTGAAGACTCTTTCCAAGGAGAGACCTCTTCCCAACATCTTCAACCTTTACACCATCCTGACAGTTTTATTGCAATTTTTGGTGCATTTCCTGAGTTTGGTGTTCCTGTACCGCCAGGCTCAGGCCAGGAGCGAGCCCAGGTGAGGTTTAAATCCCAAAAAATACAGATTTTCCCTAATTTCTATGATATTTCTGTATCAGAGTGAGCCCAGGTGAGCTGAAAATCCCCAAAATTCTGGATTTTCCCCAATTTCTATATTTTATGTTCCTTTACCTCGAGGCTCAGGCCTAGAACAGGCCCAAGTGACACCTTAATCCCAAAAAAACCAGGATTTCCCCCAATTCCTGCCATTCCAGGATCCTCTAATTCCATAAAAAATCCAATCCTGGGTGGGAAAAAAATCAGGATTTTCCTGTGGTTTTCCTTCCCAAGCTTTCCAGGGCTGCAGCTCTGGGATCCCAGGTTTAATCCCAAATTAATCCCAGGTAAATCCCAAACTAATCCAAATATTTTCCCATTTTTCCCGGTTTTTATCCCATTTTATCCCAGGTTTAATCCTAGGTTGATCCCAGGTAAATCCCATTTTATCCCAGGTTGATCCCAGCTAAATCCCAGGTTAATCCCAAACTAATCCCAATATTTTCCCATTTTTCCCATTTTTTATCCCATTTTATCCCAGGTTTGATCTCAGGTTTGATCCCAGGGTGATCCCAGGTAAATCCCATTTTATCCCAGGTTAATCCCAGGTTGATCCCAAACTAATCCCAATATTTTCCCATTTTTCGCATTTTTCATCCCATTTTTTATCCCAGGTTAATCCCAAACTAATCCTGATATTTTCCCAATTTTCCAGGGAGGAGGAATTCGTGGACCTGAGCAAGGAGTTTGAGCCATCACTGGTGAACAGCACAGTGTACATCCTGTCCATGGCCATGCAGATGGTCACCTTCGCCATCAACTACAAGGTATTCCCCAAAATCCCTAAATATTCCCAAAATTCCCACTTTTCCACACTTTTCCCGCTTCCTTCTCCTCGGTTTTCTCGCTTCCCCTCGCGTTCTCTCCCGTTTTTCCCACAGTTTCTCCAGTTTTTCTTTCCCATTTTTCCCATTTCATGGAGTCCCTCACGGAGAACAAGGATCTGCTCCACTCCTATCCCCATTTTTCCTGTTTTTTATCCCATTTTTCTCATTTTTCCTGTTTTTTCAGGGCCATCCCTTCATGGAGTCCCTCACAGAGAACAAGGCCCTGCTCTGCTCCCATTTTTCCTGGTTTTTATCCCATTTTTTATCCCATTTTTCCTGGTTTCCAGGGCCATCCCTTCATGGAGGCCCTCACGGAGAACAAGGCCCTGCTCTGCTCCATTCCCAATCCCATTTTTTATCCCATTTTTCCCATCTTTTATCCCATTTTATCCCATTTCCAGGCCCATCCCTTCATGGAGTCCCTCACGGAGAACAAGGCCCTGCTCTGCTCCATTCCCAATCCCATTTTTTATCCCATTTTTTATCCCATTTTTCCCCATTTCCAGGCCCATCCCTTCATGCAGTCCCTCACGGAGAACAAGGCCCTGCTCTGCTCCATTCCCAATCCCATTTTCCCTGTTTTTATCCTATTTTTCCTGGTTTTCAGGGCCATCCCTTCATGGAGTCCCTCACGGAGAACAAGGCCCTGCTCTGCTCCCATTTTTCCTGGTTTTTATCCCATTTTTTATCCCATTTTATCCCATTTCCAGGGCCATCCCTTCATGGAGTTCCTCACGGAGAACAAAGCCCTGCTCTGCTCCCATTTTCCCTGTTTTTATCCCATTTTTTATCCCATTTTATCCCGTTTTCAGGGCCATCCCTTCATGCAGTCCCTCACAGAGAACAAGGTCCTGCTCTGCTCCATTCCCAATCCCATTTTCCCTGTTTTTATCCCATTTTTTATCCCATTTTTCCTGGTTTTCAGGGCCATCCCTTCATGGAGTCCCTCACAGAGAACAAGGCCCTGCTCTGCTCCATTCTCAATCCCATTTTTTATCCCATTTTTCCTGGTTTTTATCCCATTTTCAGGGCCATCCCTTCATGGAGTCCCTCATGGAGAACAAGGCCCTGCTCTGCTCCCATTTTCCCTGTTTTTATCCCATTTTTTATCCCATTTTATCCCATTTCCAGGGCCATCCCTTCATGGAGTCCATCACGGAGAACAAGACCCTGCTCTGCTCCCATTTTCCCTGTTTTTATCCCATTTTTTATCCCATTTTTCCTGTATTTCAGGGCCATCCCTTCATGCAGTCCCTCACAGAGAATAAGGCCCTGCTCTGCTCCATTCCCAATCCCATTTTCCCTGTTTTTATCCCATTTTTTATCCCATTTTTCCCCATTTTCAGGGCCATCCCTTCATGGAGTCCCTCACGGAGAACAAGGCCCTGCTCTGCTCCATTCCCAATCCCATTTTTCCTGTTTTTATCCCATTTCCAGGCCCATCCCTTCATGGAGTCCCTCACAGAGAACAAGGCCCTGCTCTGCTCCATTCCCAATCCCATTTTTTATCCCATTTTCCCTGTTTTTATCCCATTTTTCTTGGTTTTCAGGGCCATCCCTTCATGGAGTCCCTCACAGAGAGCAAGGCCCTGCTCTGCTCCATTCCCAATCCCATTTTTTATCCCATTTTTCCCATTTTTTATCCCATTTTCAGGGCCATCCCTTCATGGAGTCCCTCACAGAAACAAGCCCTGCTCTGCTCCATTCCCAATCCCATTTTTCCCGTTTTTATCCCATTTTATCCCATTTTCAGGGCCATCCCTTCATGCAGTCCCTCACGGAGAACAAGGCCCTGCTCTGCTCCATTCCCAATCCCATTTTTAATCCCATTTTATCTCATTTTTATCCCATTTTTCCCATTTTTATCCCATTTCCAGGGCCATCCCTTCATGGAGTCCCTCACGGAGAACAAGGCCCTGCTCTGCTCCCATTTTCCCTGTTTTTATCCCATTTTTTATCCCATTTTTCCTGTATTTCAGGGCCATCCCTTCATGGAGTCCCTCACGGAGAACAAGGCCCTGCTCTGCTCCCATTTTCCCTGTTTTTATCCCATTTTTTATCCCATTTTATCCCATTTCCAGGGCCATCCCTTCATGGAGTCCCTCACGGAGAACAAGGCCCTGCTCTGCTCCATTCCCAGTCCCATTTTCCCTGTTTTTATCCCATTTTATCCCATTTCCAGGGCCATCCCTTCATGGAGTCCCTCACGGAGAACAAGGCCCTGCTCTGCTCCCTGCTCGCCTCAGCCGCCGCAGTTCTTTGTCTCCTCGGCAGTTCTTCCCAGGAATTCACGGAAAGCTTCGGCCTGGTCCAGATCCCCACCGAGGTAAAATCACATTCCGGGGCAATTCCGGGGGAAATTCTCAATATTTCAGGGGAAAATTCCCAACATTTATAGGGAAATTCCCAACATTTCAGGTGCAATTGATGGGATGGATTTGGGGTGGATTTGGGATGGATTTGTGGTGATTTGGGATGAATTTGGGATTTTGTAATAATAATAATTCCCAATTCCCAGTTCAAGCTGCTGATCTCGGCTGTGCTCAGGGATTGGGATGGATTTGGGATAGATTTGGGATGGATTTGGGATGGATTTAGGATAGATTTAGGATGGATTTGGGATTTTATAATAACAATAATCCCAAATTCCAGTTCAAGCTGCTGATCTCGGCTGTGCTCTGGGACTGGGATGGGATTGGGGTGGATTTAGGATGGATTGGGATGGATTTGGGATAGATTTGGGATTTTATAATAATAATAAATTCCCAGAATTCCAGTTCAAGCTGCTGATCTCGGCCGTGCTCTGGGATTGGGATGATTTGGGGTGGATTTAGGATGGATTGGGATGGATTTGGGATAGATTTGGGATTTTATAATAATAATAAATTCCCAGAATTCCAGTTCAAGCTGCTGATCTCGGCCGTGCTCTGGGATTGGGATGATTTGGGGTGGATTTAGGATGGATTGGGATGGATTTGGGATAGATTTGGGATTTTATAATAATAATAAATTCCCAGAATTCCAGTTCAAGCTGCTGATCTCGGCCGTGCTCTGGGATTGGGATGATTTGGGGTGGATTTAGGATGGATTGGGATGGATTTGGGATAGATTTGGGATTTTATAATAATAATAAATTCCCAGAATTCCAGTTCAAGCTGCTGATCTCGGCCGTGCTCTGGGATTGGGATGGGATTGGGGTGGATTTAGGATGGATTTGGGATAGATTTGGGATTTTACAATAACAATAAATTCCCATTCCCAGTTCAAGCTGCTGATCTCGGCTGTGCTCAGGGATAGGGATAGATTTGGGGTGGTTTTGGGATTTTACAATAACAATAATTCCCAAATTCCAGTTCAAGCTGCTGATCTCGGCCGTGCTCTGGGATTGGGATGGATGTGGGGTGGATTGGGGATTTTATAACAATAATAACAATAAATTCCCAAATTCCAGTTCAAGCTGCTGATCTCAGCCATGCTCAGGGATTGGGGTGGATTAGGATGGATTTAGGATAGATTTAGGATTTTGCAATAACAATAAATTCCCAAATTTCCAGTTCAAGCTGCTGATCTCAGCCGTCCTCGTCGCGGATTTCCTGCTGGCGTTCTCCGTGGATCGAATCCTGCAGTTCCTGCTGGGAAGCTCCAGGCTCAAAGTGCCTTCCTGAGGGAATTCCCACATCCCAAAAAAACCCCAAAAATCCCCCAAATCCTCGCCCTGGGCTCTCATCACGTCCCACATCCCAGGGAGAACTCCGAGCCCCGGCCGGATTTGGGTTTTTAACTTTTCCGGGATTTTCCCGCGGAATTCCCGGGGTTGGGGGGGAAATTCCACAATTCCACCCCCAGGAGCTTCCCGGGAATGTTTTTGGGAATTTGGCGACTTAAAAAATCCCAATCAAGGTGTTGTTTTGGAAAGAGTCTGGAATTCTTTGGGTTTGGAAAAAAAAACCAAAAAATGGGGAAAATCCGTGGGGAAAATGGGAATGAAAATATCCTGGATTGGGGAGGGGAGAGGCTGTGAGATCCCAAAATCCCGTGGAATTCAGAATTGTACTGGGAAAGGGAGGGAAAAACGGGAATTAGAGCCTCGGGAAAGGGGGGAGTGGGGCCTGGAATTCCCAAAAAAAATAATGGGAATTAAATCTGGGAATGGGGAGTAGAATTCCCAAAAACAAAAAGGGAATTAAATCAGGGAGTGGGGTCTGGAATTGCCAAAAAATAATGGGAATTAAATCTGGGAATGAGGCCTGGAATTCCCAAAAAAAAAAGGGAATTAAATCAGGGAATGGAGAGATGAATTCCCTGGAAAAAGGGAATTAAATCTGGGAATGGGGAGTAGAATTCCCAAAAAAAAAAAGGGAATTAAATCTGGGAATGGGGGCTGGAATTCCCTGAGAAAAAAGGGAATTAAATCAGGGAGTGGGGTCTGGAATTCCCAAAAAATAATGGGAATTAAATCTGGGAATGGGGACTAGAATTCCCAAAAAAAAAGGGAATGGGATAAAAACACCGGGAATAGGATGGGAATAAAACTCTGGGATAAACACTGGGAACAGGATAAACACATCGGGAATGGGATAAACACCTGGAATGGGATAAACACATCTGGAACGGGACGCGACAGCGACAGGGACCGGAGCGCTCCGCCCCGCCCTCTCCGCCCGGCGATTGGTTGGGAGCGCTGAGTGACAGGCGCGCGGGCCAATCAGAAGTGCGAGCGGAACAAAGGCGGGAGCTCGAAGTAGCGCGGGGTTCGGGAGATGAGGAGAGTTATTAATTACCGGCAAATTGCAGAGTTATTAATTACCGGGAGATCCCAGAGTTGTTAATTACCGGGAGATCCCAGAGTTATTAATTACCGGGAGATGCGGAGAGTTATTAATTACCGGGAGATCCCACAGTTATTAATTACCGGGAGATCCCCAGAGTTACTAATTACCGGGAGATCCCGGAGTTATTAATTAATTACCGGGAGATAATTGGAGATCTCCCCGTGACCTCTCGGTGACCTCTCCGGGCAGAGCCGAGCCGATCGGCACCGCCCAGCCGGCGGGACGCGCTGCGATTGGCTCAGAGCGGTGAGTGACAGGCGCCAGGGCCAATAGGAAGCGAGAATCCTCAAAGGCGGAAGCTCCGCGGGGGACAGGAGGGGACACTGGGGGACATTGGGATGTCCCCAAATCCACCTGCGGCAGCACCGCGAGCGTCACCTCGGCAAGGGGCCGAAAGCTGCTCCCAGTGCCACGCCACTTCCCAACCCCGTTCCCAATCCTATTTTCATATTTTCACATTTCTCACACATTTCATATTTTCACATAGTCCCACTCTCATTCCCATTCCCACACCTGTTCCCAATCCCATCTGCATTCCCCACACCTGTTCCCAATTCTGTTCCCAATTCCGTTCCCACTCTGTTCCCAATCCCAATCCATTCCCACACCTGTTCCCAATTCTGTTCCCAACCCCATTCCCAATCCCATTTTCATTCCCCACATCTGTCCCACTCTCATTCTCATTCCCGTTCCCATTCTGTTCCCAATCCCATTCCCATTTTCATTCCCCACAGGTGTCCCACTCTTTCTCATTCCCACACCTGTTCCCAATGCCATTCACATACCAAATCCCATTCCAAATTTTATTCCCAATCCTATTTTCATTCCCCACACCTGTTCCCAATTCCATTTTCACTCCTCACACCTGTTCCCAATTCTGTTCCCAACCCTGTTCCCAATCCCACACCTGTTCCCAATCCCATTTTCATTCCCCACACCTGTTCCCAATTCTGTTCCTAATCCCATTCCAGTCCCACACCTGTTCCCAATCCCATTCCAGTCCCACACCTGTTCCCAATCCCAATCCCATTCCCCAACTCCCCTCTGTCCCCAGCAGGAGCAGCAGCACCACCAGCGCTTTAATTCGAAATCAACGAACCGTCTTAATCAAAGGAATGAATTAATTAATTAATAAAATGTACAGCCGGCCTGGATTTAAATAAAACCATTAAAAAACAAAAAAAAACAACCGAAAAAGGAACATTTACAGCGATCGCTGCCCCTGCCCGGGCCGGGGGGAGGGGCGAGTGCAAAGTGCCAGGGGGGTTGGGGTCCCCTGAGTCCCCCCGGGGCCACCCGGGCAGGGAGGGGACAGGGAAAGTGCAGAACGTTTTGGGGTTTTTGGGGGGTTTTTAAGGGATTTTTGGGGGTTTGGGGGAGGTAGAGCCGCAGGTCCCTCAGAGTCCAGCAGGGGGCGGCGGGGAGCTGCCGGTGCTGGCCGAGCTGGGGCGATGGCGAAGGAGCTTCTCCTCCTCCTGGGGACAGCGGGGACAGCGGGGACATGGGGGACAGGGGGGACACGGGGGATATGGGGGACATCGGGGACACAGGGGACACGGGGGACACAGGGGGACACGGGGGACACGGGGGACAGCGTGGGGATATGAGGGACACAGGGGGACATGGGGAGACAGCATGGGGACACAGTGGGGACAGCGTGGGGACACAGTGGGGACAGCGTGGGGACACGGGGGATATGGGGGAAACAGGGGGACACGGGGGGACATGGGGACACAGGGGGACACAGGGGGACACAGGGGGACATGGGGAGACACGGGGGACACAAGGGACAAGAGGGAGAGAGATGCTCAGTCAGTGTGGGGCCCTGGGGACGCCCGTGGGGACATGGGGGACACTGGCATGGGGACACAGCCCAGCCAATGTGAGCTCCACGCTGTCCCCAAGGCCACAGGACACCTTTGGGATCCCAAACCCGGGGACACCTCCATCTGCAGGTCTGTGTGACCCCCCAGCCCCACCCTTGGGACCCCCAAACCCCCCAGTTTAGGGTCCTCGTGGTCACTCAGGGCCTCCAGGGACTCAGGCCACCTCAGCCCCGTGTTTGGGGTCACCCTGTGGTCACTCACAGTCCCATTTTTGGGGTCACCCTGGTCACTCCCAGCCCTGTTTTGGGGGTCACTCTGTGGTCACTGCCAGCCCCCTTTTTGGGGTCACCCTGGTCACTCCCAGCCCTGTTTTTGGGGTCACTCTGTGGTCACTGCCAGCCCCGTGTTTGGGGTCACCCTGTGGTCACTCCCAGCCCTGGTTTTGAGGTCACCCTGTGGTCACTCACAGCCCCGGTTTTGGGGTCACCCTGGTCACTCCCAGCCCCCTTTTTGGGGTCACCCTGGTCACTCCCAGCCCCGGTTTTGGGGTCACCCTGTGGTCACTC